>NC_081281.1:4000212-4322712 GCF_030490865.1 Poecile atricapillus | reverse complement strand
CCCTAACCCCTAACCCCGAACCCCTATCCTCTAACCCTAACCCCTAACCCCTAACCCATAACCCCTAACCCAAAACCCTAACCCCTAACCCCTAACCCAAAACCCTAACCCCTAACCCGAAACCCCTAACCCCTAACCCCTAACCCCGAACCCCTAACCTCTAAACCTAACCCCTAACCCCTAACCCCTAACCCCTAACTTCTAACCCCTAACCATAACCATAATCCTAACCCTAACACTAACCCTAAACCTAACACTAACCCTAAACCTAACCCTAACCCTAACCCTAACCCTAACCCTAACCCTAACCCTAACCCTAACCCTAACCCCTAACCCTAACCCGAAACCCCTAACCCCTAACCCGAAACCCCTAACCCCTAACCCCTAACCCCGAACCCCTATCCTCTAACCCTAACCCCTAACCCATAACCCCTAACCCCTAACCTTAACCCCTAACCCCTAACCCGAAACCCCTAACCCCTAACCCGAAACCCCTAACCCCTAACCCCTAACCCCGAACCCCTAACCTCTAACCCTAACCCCTAACCCCTAACCCCTCACCCCTAACTTCTAACCCCTAACCATAACCCTAATCCTAACCCTAACACTAACCCTAAACCTAACACTAACCCTAAACCTAACCCTAACCCTAACCCTAACCCTAACCCTAACCCTAACCCTAATCCTAACCCCTAACCCTAACCCTAACCCTAAACCTAACCCTAACACTAACCCTAACCCTAACCCTAACCCTAACCCTAACCCAAAGGGCCTAAGCCTAACCCTAACCCTAACCCTAACCCAAACCCTAACCCTAACCCCTAACCCTAACCCTAACCCTAACCCTAACCCTAACCCTAACCACAAGGGCACATGTAGCAAATGCTTTCTCCTGACCTTTTTTACTAGGCCACGCTCTTCTGTGGCTCTTTAGTGCTTGCCAAACTCCTCTGTGCCTGCTGCTGCTTCCATCTGACAAGGATCCCAGCCTACTGACAGCTGCTTTCAACTTGCCTAAGAAGGAGCTTGGCCATTGGAATGTGCGGCAAATCTGAGTGTGCGGAAGGCGCAGGTGCCAGCTCCAGACAGAAGCGATCCCCCGGTTCAGTTTCTATTTGCCAGACGCATTGGAAATATTTTCCTCTGGCATTCGCACCAAGAGTCACAGATTGCTTAACTGAGGAGCTCTGAGAATGGAACAGCAAAAGGTGTTCCGCTTTTGTCATAAACAGTACCCCAGAGCACTTGGCAACGGGCACAACGAAACGTGTGTGCGGGATAGTGACCATTCCCGCCTAGTGCTGGCAATGCACGAGCAGTGCCAAAAGGCACAGGAAGGCGCTTAGCATCCGGATTGTGCGCAAAGCTTTCCAACTGCCAGAGGACCGTAGCTGTGGTAAGCCGGCTTGCTCATTTGACGTTAGATGTCACCTGCAAGAACTTCACCCGCATCTGGTTTATGCTGCTACCTGTTGTTAGGCGACAACAAGGGCACATGTAGCAAATGCTTTTTCCTGGCCCATTTTGTTACGGCACGCTCTTCTGTGGCTCTTTAGTGCTTGCCAAACTCCTCTGTGCCTGCTGCTGCTTCCATCTGACAAGGAGCACAGCCTTCTGACAGCTGCTTTCAACTTGCCTAAGAAGGAGCTTGGCCATTGGAATGTGCGGCAAATCTGTGTGTGCGGAAGGCGAAGGTGCCAGCTCCAGACAAAAGCGTTCTCCCGGTTCAGTTTCTATTTGCCAGACGCATTGGAAATGTTTTCCTCTGGCATTCGCACCCAGAGTCGCAGGTTGCTTAACTCAGGAGGTCTGAGAATGGAACAGCAAGAGGTGTTCCGCTTTTGTCATAAACAGTACCCCAGAGCACTTGGCAACAGGAACAACGAAACGTGTGTGCGGGATAGTGACCATTCCCGCCTAGTGCTGGCAATGCACAAGCACTGCCAAAAGGCACAGGAAGGCGCTTAGCATCCGGATTGTGCGCAAAGCTTTCAGAGTGCCAGAGGACCGTAGCTGTGGTAAGCCGGCTTGCTCATTTGACGTTAGATGTCACCTGCAAGAACTTCACCCGCATCTGGTTTATGCTGCTACCCGTTGTTAGGCGACAACAAGGGCACATGTAGCAAATGCTTTTTTCTGCCTCATTTTGCTAGACCACGCTCTTCTGTGGCTCTTTAGTGCTTGCCAAACTCCTCTGTGCCTGCTGCTGCTTCCATCTGACAAGGAGCACAGCCTTCTGACAGCTGCTTTCAACTTGCCTAAGTAGGAGCTTGGCCATTGGAATGTGCGGCAAATCTGTGTGTGCGGAAGGCGCAGGTGCTAGCTCCAGACAAAAGCATTCTCCCGGTTCAGTTTCTATTTGCCAGACGCATTGGAAATGTTTTCCTCTGGCATTCGCACCAAGAATCGCAGATTGCTTAACTGAGGAGCTCTGAGAATGGAACGGCAAGAGGTGTTCCGCTTTTGTCATAAACAGTACCCCAGAACACTTGGCAACGGGAACAATGAAACGTGTGTGCGGGATAGTGACCATTCCCGCCTAGTGCTGGCAATGCACGAGCACTGCCAAAAGGCAAAGGAAGGCGCTTAGCATCCGGCTTGGGGCAAAGCTTTCAGACTGCCAGTGGACCGTAGCTGTGGTAAGCCAGCTTGCTCATTTGACGTTAGATGTCACCTGCAAGAACTTCACCCGCATCTGGTTTATGCTGCTACCCGTTGTTAGGCGACAACAAGGGCACATGTAGCAAATGCTTTTTCCTGGCCCATTTTGCTAGGCCACGCTCTTCTGTGGCTCTTTAGTGCTTGCCAAACTCCTCTGTGCCTGCTGCTGCTTCCATCTGACAAGGAGCACAGCCTTCTGACAGCTGCTTTCAACTTGCCTAAGAAGGAGCTTGGCCATTGGAATGTGCGGCAAATCTGTGTGTGCGGAAGGCGCAGGTGCCAGCTCCAGACAAAAGCGATCCCCCGGTTCAGTTTCTATTTGCCAGACGCATTGGAAATGTTTTCCACTGGCATTCGCGCCAAGAGTCGCAGGTTGCTTAACTCAGGAGCTCTGAGAATGGAACGGCAAGAGGTGTTCCGCTTTCGTCATAAACAGTGCTCCAGAGCGCTTGGCAACGGGCACAACGAAACGTGTGTGCGGGATAGTGACCATTCACGCTTAGTGCTGGCAATACACGAGCACTGCCAAAAGGCAAAGGAAGGCGCTTAGCATCCGGCTTGGGGCAAAGCTTTCAGACTGCCAGTGGACCGTAGCTGTGGTAAGCCAGCTTGCTCATTTGACGTTAGATGTCACCTGCAAGTACTTCACCCACATCTGGTTTATGCTGCTACCCGTTGTTAGGCGACAACAAGGGCACATGTAGCAAATGCTTTTTCCTGGCCCATTTTGCTAGGCCACGCTCTTCTGTGGCTCTTTAGTGCTTGCCAAACTCCTCTGTGCCTGCTGCTGCTTCCATCTGACAAGGAGCACAGCCTTCTGACAGCTGCTTTCAACTTGCCTAAGAAGGAGCTTGGCCATTGGAATGTGCGGCAAATCTGAGTGTGCGGAAGGCGCAGGTGCCAGCTCCAGACAAAAGCGATCCCCCGGTTCAGTTTCTATTTGCCAGACGCATTGGAAATGTTTTCCACTGGCATTCGCGCCAAGAGTCGCAGATTGCTTAACTCAGGAGCTCTGAGAATGGAACGGCAAGAGGTGTTCCGCTTTCGTAATAAAGAGTACTCCAGAGCGCTTGGCAACGGGCACAACGAAACGTGTGTGCGGGATAGTGACCATTCCCGCCTAGTGCTGGCAATGCACGAGCACTGCCAAAAGGCAACGGAAGGCACTTAGCATCCGGCTTGTGCGCAAAGCTTTCAGACTGCCAGAGGACCGTAGCTGTGGTAAGCCGGCTTGCTCATTTGATGTTAGATGTCACCTGCAAGAACTTAACCCGCATTTGGTTTATGCTGCTACCCGTTGTTAGGCGACAACAAGGGCACATGTAGCAAATGCTTTTTCCTCGCCCATTTTGCTAGGCCACGCTCTTCTGTGGCTCTTTAGTGCTTGCCAAACTCCTATGTGCCTGCTGCTGCTTCCATCTGACAAGGAGCACAGCCTTCTGACAGCTGCTTTCAACTTGCCTAAGAAGGAGCTTGGCCATTGGAATGTGCGGCAAATCTGAGTGTGCGGAAGGCGCAGGTGCCATCTCCAGACAATTGCGTTCTCCCAGTTCAGTTTCTATTGGCCAGACGCATTGGAAATGTTTTCCACTGGCATTCGCGCCAAGAGTCGCAGGTTGCTTAACTCAGGAGCTCTGAGAATGGAACGGGAAAAGGTGTTCCGCTTTTGTCATAAACAGTACCCCAGAGCACTTGGCAACGGGCACAACGAAACGTGTGTGCGGGATAGTGACCATTCACGCCTAGTGCTGGCAATGCACGAGCACTGCCAAAAGGCAAAGGAAGGCGCTTAGCATACGGATTGTGCGCAAAGCTTTCAGACTGCCAGAGGACCATAGCTGTGGTAGTCCGGCTTGCTCATTTGACGTTAGATGTCACCTGCAAGAACTTCACCCGCATCTGGTTTATGCTGCTACCCGTTGTTAGGCGACAACAAGGGCACATGTAGCAAATGCTTTTTCCTCCCCCATTTTGCGAGGCCACGCTCTTCTGTGGCTCTTTAGTGCTTGCCAAACTCCTCTGTGCGTGCTGCTGCTTCCATCTGACAAGGAGCACAGCCTTCTGACAGCTGCTTTCAACTTGCCTAAGAAGGTGCTTGGCCATTGGAATGTGCGGCAAATCTGAGTGTGCGGAAGGCGCAGGTGCCAGCTCCTGACAAATGCCTTCCCCCCGTTCAGTTTCTATTTGCCAGACGCATTAGAAATGTTTTCCACTGGCATTCGCGCCAAGAGTCGCAGATTGCTTAACTCAGGAGCTCTGAGAATGGAACGGCAAGAGGTGTTCCGCTTTCGTCATAAACAGTGCTCCAGAGCGCTTGGCAACGGGCACAACGAAACGTGTGTGCGGGATTGTGACCATTCACGCCTAGTGCTGGCAATGCACGAGCACTGTCAAAAGGCAAAGGAAGGCGCTTAGCATCCGGATTGTGCGCAAAGCTTTCAGACTGCCAGAGGACCGTAGCTGTGGTAAGCCAGTTAGCTCATTTGACGTTAGATGTCACCTGCAAGAACTTCACCCGCATCTGGTTTATGCTGCTACCCGTTGTTAGGCGACAACAAGGGCACATGTAGCAAATGCTTTTTCCTGGCCCATTTTGTTACGGCACGCTCTTCTGTGGCTCTTTAGTGCTTGCCAAACTCCTCTGTGCCTGCTGCTGCTTCCATCTGACAAGGAGCACAGCCTTCTGACAGCTGCTTTCAACTTGCCTAAGAAGGAGCTTGGCCATTGGAATGTGCGGCAAATCTGTGTGTGCGGAAGGCGCAGGTGCCAGCTCCTGACAAATGCCTTCCCCCCGTTCAGTTTCTATTTGCCAGACGCATTGGAAATATTTTCCACTGGCATTCGCGCCAAGAGTCGCTGGTTGCTTAACTCAGGAGCTCTGAGAATGGAACGGCAAGAGGTGTTCCGCTTTCGTCATAAACAGTGCTCCAGAGCGCTTGGCAACGGGCACAACGAAACGTGTGTGCGGGATAGTGACCATTCACGCCTAGTGCTGGCAATGCACGAGCACTGTCAAAAGGCAAAGGAAGGCGCTTAGCATCCGGCTTGTGCGCAAAGCTTTCAGACTGCCAGAGGACCGTAGCTGTGGTAAGCCAGTTAGCTCATTTGACGTTAGATGTCACCTGCAAGAACTTCACCCGCATCTGGTTTATGCTGCTACCCGTTGTTAGGCGACAACAAGGGCACATGTAGCAAATGCTTTTTCCTGGCCCATTTTGTTACGGCACGCTCTTCTGTGGCTCTTTAGTGCTTGCCAAACTCCTCTGTGCCTGCTGCTGCTTCCATCTGACAAGGAGCACAGCCTTCTGACTGCTGCTTTCAACTTGCCTAAGAAGGAGCTTGGCCATTGGAATGTGCGGCAAATCTGAGTGTGCGGAAGGCGCAGGTGCCAGCTCCTGACAAATGCCTTCCCCCCGTTCAGTTTCTATTTGCCAGACGCATTAGAAATGTTTTCCACTGGCATTCGCGCCAAGAGTCGCAGGTTGCTTAACTCAGGAGCTCTGAGAATAGAACGGCAAGAGGTGTTCCGCTTTCATCATAAACAGTGCTCCAGAGCGCATAGCAATGGGCACAACGAAACGTGTGTGCGGGATAGTGACCATTCCCGCCTAGTGCTGGCTATGCACGAGCACTGCCAAAAGGCAAAGGAAGGCGCTTAGCATCCGGCTTGGGGCAAAGCTTTCAGACTGCCAGAGGACCGTAGCTGTGGTAAGCCAGCTTGCTCATTTGACGTTAGATGTCACCTGCAAGAACTTCACCCGCATCTGGTTTATGCTGCTACCCGTTGTTAGGCGACAACAAGGGCACATGTAGCAAATGCTTTTTCCTGGCCCATTTTGCTAGGCCACGCTCTTCTGTGGCTCTTTAGTGCTTGCCAAACTCCTCTGTGCCTGCTGCTGCTTCCATCTGACAAGGAGCACAGCCTTCTGACAGCTGCTTTCAACTTGCCTAAGAAGGAGCTTGGCCATTGGAATGTGCGGCAAATCTGAGTGTGCGGAAGGCGCAGGTGCCAGCTCCAGACAAAAGCGATCCCCCGGTTCAGTTTCTATTTGCCAGACGCATTGGAAATGTTTTCCACTGGCATTCGCGCCAAGAGTCGCAGGTTGCTTAACTCAGGAGCTCTGAGAATGGAACGGCAAGAGGTGTTCCGCTTTCGTCATAAACAGTGCTCTAGAGCACTTGGCAACGGGCACAATGAAACGTGTGTGCGGGATAGTGACCATTCACGCTTAATGCTGGCAATGCACGAGCACTGCCAAAAGGCACAGGAAGGCGCTTAGCATCCGGCTTGTGCGCAAAGCTTTCAGACTGCCAGAGGACCGTAGCTGTGGTAAGCCGGCTTGCTCATTTGACGTTAGATGTCACCTGCAAGAACTTCACCCGCATTTGGTTTATGCTGCTACCCGTTGTTAGGCGACAACAAGGGCACATGTAGCAAATGCTTTTTCCTGGCCCATTTTGTTACGGCACGCTCTTCTGTGGCTCTTTAGTGCTTGCCAAACTCCTCTGTGCCTGCTGCTGCTTCCATCTGACAAGGAGCACAGCCTTCTGACAGCTGCTTTCAACTTGCCTAAGAAGGAGCTTGGCCATTTAAATCTGCGGCAAATCTGTGTGTGCGGAAGGCGCAGGTGCCAGCTCCAGACAAAAGCGATCCCCCGGTTCAGTTTCTATTTGCCAGACGCATTGGAAATGTTTTCCACTGGCATTCGCGCCAAGAGTCGCAGATTGCTTAACTCAGGAGCTCTGAGAATGGAACGGCAAGAGGTGTTCCGCTTTCGTCATAAACAGTGCTCCAGAGCGCTTGGCAACGGGCACAACGAAACGTGTGTGCGGGATAGTGACCATTCACGCCTAGTGCTGGCAATGCACGAGCACTGCCAAAAGGCACAGGAAGGCGCTTAGCATCCGGCTTGTGCGCAAAAATTTCAGACTGCCAGAGGACCGTAGCTGTGGTAAACCGGCTTGCTCATTTGATGTTAGATGTCACCTGCAAGAACTTAACCCGCATTTGGTTTATGCTGCTACCCGTTGTTAGGCGACAACAAGGGCACATGTAGCAAATGCTTTTTCCTGGCCCATTTTGCTAGGCCACGCTCTTCTGTGGCTCTTTAGTGCTTGCCAAACTCCTCTGTGCCTGCTGCTGCTTCCATCTGACAAGGAGCACAGCCTTCTGACAGCTGCTTTCAACTTGCCTAAGAAGGAGCTTGGCCATTGGAATGTGCGGCAAATCTGAGTGTGCGAAAGGCGCAGGTGCCAGCTCCTGACAAATGCCTTCCCCCCGTTCAGTTTCTATTTGCCAGACGCATTAGAAATGTTTTCCACTGGCATTCGCGCCAAGAGTCGCAGGTTGCTTAACTCAGGAGCTCTGAGAATGGAACGGCAACAGGTGTTCCGCTTTCATCATAAACAGTGCTCCAGAGCGCTTAGCAACGGGCACAACGAAACGTGTGTGCGGGATAGTGACCATTCCCGCCTAGTGCTGGCAATGCACGAGCACTGCCAAAAGGCAAAGGAAGGCGCTTAGCATCCGGCTTGGGGCAAAGCTTTCAGACTGCCAGAGGACCGTAGCTGTGGTAAGCCAGCTTGCTCATTTGACGTTAGATGTCACCTGCAAGAACTTCACCCGCATCTGGTTTATGCTGCTACCCGTTGTTAGGCGACAACAAGGGCACATGTAGCAAATGCTTTTTCCTGGCCCATTTTGCTAGGCCACGCTCTTCTGTGGCTCTTTAGTGCTTGCCAAACTCCTCTGTGCCTGCTGCTGCTTCCATCTGACAAGGAGCACAGCCTTCTGACAGCTGCTTTCAACTTGCCTAAGAAGGAGCTTGGCCATTGGAATGTGCGGCAAATCTGAGTGTGCGGAAGGCGCAGGTGCCATCTCCAGACAATTGCGTTCTCCCAGTTCAGTTTCTATTGGCCAGACGCATTGGAAATGTTTTCCACTGGCATTCGCACCAAGAGTCGCAGGTTGCTTAACTCAGGAGCTCTGAGAATGGAACGGCAAAAGGTGTTCCGCTTTCGTCATAAACAGTGCTCCAGAGCGCTTGGCAACGGGCACAACGAAACGTGTGTGCGGGATAGTGACCATTCACGCTTAGTGCTGGCAATACACGAGCACTGCCAAAAGGCACAGGAAGGCGCTTAGAATCCGGCTTTTGCGCAAAGCTTTCAGACTGCCAGAGGACCGTAGCTGTGGTAAGCCGGCTTGCTCATTTGATGTTAGATGTCACCTGCAAGAACTTCACCCGCATCTGGTTTATGCTGCTACCCGTTGTTAGGCGACAACAAGGGCACATGTAGCAAATGCTTTTTCCTGGCCCATTTTGTTACGGCACGCTCTTCTGTGGCTCTTTAGTGCTTGCCAAACTCCTCTGTGCCTGCTGCTGCTTCCATCTGACAAGGAGCACAGCCTTCTGACTGCTGCTTTCAACTTGCCTAAGAAGGAGCTTGGCCATTGGAATGTGCGGCAAATCTGAGTGTGCGAAAGGCGCAGGTGCCAGCTCCTGACAAATGCCTTCCCCCCGTTCAGTTTCTATTTGCCAGACGCATTAGAAATGTTTTCCACTGGCATTCGCGCCAAGAGTCGCAGGTTGCTTAACTCAGGAGCTCTGAGAATGGAACGGCAACAGGTGTTCCGCTTTCATCATAAACAGTGCTCCAGAGCGCTTAGCAACGGGCACAACGAAACGTGTGTGCGGGATAGTGACCATTCCCGCCTAGTGCTGGCAATGCACGAGCACTGCCAAAAGGCAAAGGAAGGCGCTTAGCATCCGGCTTGGGGCAAAGCTTTCAGACTGCCAGAGGACCGTAGCTGTGGTAAGCCAGCTTGCTCATTTGACGTTAGATGTCACCTGCAAGAACTTCACCCGCATCTGGTTTATGCTGCTACCCGTTGTTAGGCGACAACAAGGGCACATGTAGCAAATGCTTTTTCCTGGCCCATTTTGCTAGGCCACGCTCTTCTGTGGCTCTTTAGTGCTTGCCAAACTCCTCTGTGCCTGCTGCTGCTTCCATCTGACAAGGAGCACAGCCTTCTGACAGCTGCTTTCAACTTGCCTAAGAAGGAGCTTGGCCATTGGAATGTGCGGCAAATCTGTGTGTGTGGAAGGCGCAGGTGCCAGCTCCAGACAAAAGCGATCCCCCGGTTCAGTTTCTATTTGCCAGACGCATTAGAAATGTTTTCCACTGGCATTCGCGCCAAGAGTCGCAGGTTGCTTAACTCAGGAGCTCTGAGAATGGAACGACAAGAGGTGTTCCGCTTTCGTCATAAACAGTGCTCCAGAGCGCTTGGCAACGGGCACAACGAAACGTGTGTGCGGGATAGTGACCATTCCCGCCTAGTGCTGGCAAAGCACGAGCACTGCCAAAAGGCAACGGAAGGCACTTAGCATCCGGCTTGTGCGCAAAGCTTTCAGACTGCCAGAGGACCGTAGCTGTGGTAAGCCGGCTTGCTCATTTGATGTTAGATGTCACCTGCAAGAACTTCACCCGCATTTGGTTTATGCTGCTACCCGTTGTTAGGCGACAACAAAGGCGCATGTAGCAAATGCTTTTTCCTGGCCCATTTTGCTAGGCCACGCTCTTCTGTGGCTCTTTAGTGCTTGCCAAACTCCTCTGTGCCTGCTGCTGCTTCCATCTGACAAGGAGCACAGCCTTCTGACAGCTGCTTTCAACTTGCCTAAGAAGGAGCTTGGCCATTGGAATGTGCGGCAAATCTGAGTGTGCGGAAGGCGCAGGTGCCAGCTCCTGACAAATGCCTTCCCCCCGTTCAGTTTCTATTTGCCAGACGCATTGGAAATGTTTTCCACTGGCATTCGCGCCAAGAGTCGCAGGTTGCTTAACTCAGGAGCTCTGAGAATGGAACGGCAAGAGGTGTTCCGCTTTCGTCATAAACAGTGCTCCAGAGCGCTTGGCAACGGGCACAACGAAACGTGTGTGCGGGATAGTGACCATTCACGCCTAGTGCTGGCAATGCACGAGCACTGTCAAAAGGCAAAGGAAGGCGCTTAGCATCCGGCTTGTGCGCAAAGCTTTCAGACTGCCAGAGGACCGTAGCTGTGGTAAGCCAGTTAGCTCATTTGACGTTAGATGTCACCTGCAAGAACTTCACCCGCATCTGGTTTATGCTGCTACCCGTTGTTAGGCGACAACAAGGGCACATGTAGCAAATGCTTTTTCCTGGCCCATTTTGTTACGGCACGCTCTTCTGTGGCTCTTTAGTGCTTGCCAAACTCCTCTGTGCCTGCTGCTGCTTCCATCTGACAAGGAGCACAGCCTTCTGACTGCTGCTTTCAACTTGCCTAAGAAGGAGCTTGGCCATTGGAATGTGCGGCAAATCTGAGTGTGCGAAAGGCGCAGGTGCCAGCTCCTGACAAATGCCTTCCCCCCGTTCAGTTTCTATTTGCCAGACGCATTAGAAATGTTTTCCACTGGCATTCGCGCCAAGAGTCGCAGGTTGCTTAACTCAGGAGCTCTGAGAATGGAACGGCAAGAGGTGTTCCGCTTTCATCATAAACAGTGCTCCAGAGCGCTTAGCAACGGGCACAACGAAACGTGTGTGCGGGATAGTGACCATTCACGCCTAGTGCTGGCAATGCACGAGCACTGCCAAAAGGCAAAGGAAGGCGCTTAGCATCCGGCTTATTTGCAAAGTTTTCAGACTGCCAGTGGACCGTAGCTGTGGTAAGCCAGTTAGCTCATCTGACGTTAGATGTCACCTGCAAGAACTTCACCCACATCTGGTTTATGCTGCTACCCATTGTTAGGCGACAACAAGGGCACATGTAGCAAATGCTTTTTCCTGGCCCATTTTGCTAGGCCACGCTCTTCTGTGGCTCTTTAGTGCTTGCCAAACTCCTCTGTGCCTGCTGCTGCTTCCATCTGACAAGGAGCACAGCCTTCTGACAGCTGCTTTCAACTTGCCTAAGAAGGAGCTTGGCCATTGGAATGTGCGGCAAATCTGAGTGTGCGGAAGGCGCAGGTGCCAGCTCCTGACAAATGCCTTCCCCCCGTTCAGTTTCTATTTGCCAGACGCATTAGAAATGTTTTCCACTGGCATTCGCGCCAAGAGTCGCAGGTTGCTTAACTCAGGAGCTCTGAGAATGGAACGACAAGAGGTGTTCCGCTTTCGTCATAAACAGTGCTCCAGAGCGCTTGGCAACGGGCACAACGAAACGTGTGTGCGGGATAGTGACCATTCCCGCCTAGTGCTGGCAATGCACGAGCACTGCCAAAAGGCACAGGAAGGCGCTTAGCATCCGGCTTGTGCGCAAAGCTTTCAGACTGCCAGAGGACCGTAGCTGTGGTAAGCCGGTTTGCTCATTTGACGTTAGATGTCACCTGCAAGAACTTCACCCGCATCTGGTTTATGCTGCTACCCGTTGTTAGGCGACAACAAGGGCACATGTAGCAAATGCTTTTTCCTGGCCCATTTTGCTAGGCCACGCTCTTCTGTGGCTCTTTAGTGCTTGCCAAACTCCTCTGTGCCTGCTGCTGCTTCCATCTGACAAGGAGCACAGCCTTCTGACAGCTGCTTTCAACTTGCCTAAGAAGGAGCTTGGCCATTGGAATGTGCGGCAAATCTGAGTGTGCGGAAGGCGCAGGTGCTAGCTCCAGACAAAAGCGATCCCCCGGTTCAGTTTCTATTTGCCAGACGCATTAGAAATGTTTTCCACTGGCATTCGCGCCAAGAGTCGCAGGTTGCTTAACTCAGGAGCTCTGAGAATGGAACGGCAAGAGGTGTTCCGCTTTCGTCATAAACAGTGCTCCAGAGCGCTCGGCAACGGGCACAACGAAACGTGTGTGCGGGATAGTGACCATTCACGCCTAGTGCTGGCAATGCACGAGCACTGCCAAAAGGCACAGGAAGGCGCTTAGCATCCGGCTTGTGCGCAAAGCTTTCAGACTGCCAGAGGTCCGTAGCTGTGGTAAGCCGGTTTGCTCATTTGACGTTAGATGTCACCTGCAAGAACTTCACCCGCATCTGGTTTATGCTGCTACCCGTTGTTAGGCGACAACAAGGGCACATGTAGCAAATGCTTTTTCCTGGCCCATTTTGCTAGGCCACGCTCTTCTGTGGCTCTTTAGTGCTTGCCAAACTCCTCTGTGCCTGCTGCTGCTTCCATCTGACAAGGAGCACAGCCTTCTGACAGCTGCTTTCAACTTGCCTAAGAAGGAGCTTGGCCATTGGAATGTGCGGCAAATCTGAGTGTGCGGAAGGCGCAGGTGCTAGCTCCAGACAAAAGCGATCCCCCGGTTCAGTTTCTATTTGCCAGACGCATTGGAAATGTTTTCCACTGGCATTCGCGCCAAGAGTCGCAGGTTGCTTAACTCAGGAGCTCTGAGAATGGAACGACAAGAGGTGTTCCGCTTTCGTCATAAACAGTGCTCCAGAGCGCTTGGCAACGGGCACAACGAAACGTGTGTGCGGGATAGTGACCATTCACGCTTAATGCTGGCAATGCACGAGCACTGCCAAAAGGCACAGGAAGGCGCTTAGCATCCGGCTTGTGCGCAAAGCTTTCAGACTGCCAGTGGACCGTAGCTGTGGTAAGCCGGCTTGCTCATTTGACGTTAGATGTCACCTGCAAGAACTTCACCCGCATTTGGTTTATGCTGCTACCCGTTGTTAGGCGACAACAAGGGCACATGTAGCAAATGCTTTTTCCTGGCCCATTTTGTTACGGCACGCTCTTCTGTGGCTCTTTAGTGCTTGCCAAACTCCTCTGTGCCTGCTGCTGCTTCCATCTGACAAGGAGCACAGCCTTCTGACAGCTGCTTTCAACTTGCCTAAGAAGGAGCTTGGCTATTGGAATGTGCGGCAAATCTGTGTGTGTGGAAGGCGCAGGTGCCAGCTCCAGACAAAAGCGATCCCCCGGTTCAGTTTCTATTTGCCAGACGCATTGGAAATGTTTTCCACTGGCATTCGCACCAAGAGTCGCAGGTTGCTTAACTCAGGAGCTCTGAGAATGGAACGGCAAGAGGTGTTCCGCTTTCGTCATAAACAGTGCTCCAGAGCGCTTGGCAACGGGCACAACGAAACGTGTGTGCGGGATAGTGACCATTCACGCTTAGTGCTGGCAATACACGAGCACTGCCAAAAGGCACAGGATGGCGCTTAGAATCCGGCTTTTGCGCAAAGCTTTCAGACTGCCAGAGGACCGTAGCTGTGGTAAGCCGGCTTGCTCATTTGATGTTAGATGTCACCTGCAAGAACTTCACTCGCATCTTGTTTATGCTGCTACCTGTTGTTAGGCGACAACAAGGGCACATGTAGCAAATGCTTTTTCCTCCCCCATTTTGCGAGGCCACGCTCTTCTGTGGCTCTTTAGTGCTTGCCAAACTCCTCTGTGCCTGCTGCTGCTTCCATCTGACAAGGAGCACAGCCTTCTGACAGCTGCTTTCAACTTGCCTAAGAAGGAGCTTGGCCATTTAAATCTGCGGCAAATCTGTGTGTGCGGAAGGCGCAGGTGCCAGCTCCAGACAAAAGCGATCCCCCGGTTCAGTTTCTATTTGCCAGACGCATTGGAAATGTTTTCCACTGGCATTCGCGCCAAGAGTCGCAGATTGCTTAACTCAGGAGCTCTGAGAATGGAACGGCAAGAGGTGTTCCGCTTTCGTCATAAACAGTGCTCCAGAGCGCTTGGCAACGGGCACAACGAAACGTGTGTGCGGGATAGTGACCATTCACGCCTAGTGCTGGCAATGCACGAGCACTGCCAAAAGGCACAGGAAGGCGCTTAGCATCCGGCTTGTGCGCAAAAATTTCAGACTGCCAGAGGACCGTAGCTGTGGTAAACCGGCTTGCTCATTTGATGTTAGATGTCACCTGCAAGAACTTAACCCGCATTTGGTTTATGCTGCTACCCGTTGTTAGGCGACAACAAGGGCACATGTAGCAAATGCTTTTTCCTGGCCCATTTTGCTAGGCCACGCTCTTCTGTGGCTCTTTAGTGCTTGCCAAACTCCTATGTGCCTGCTGCTGCTTCCATCTGACAAGGAGCACAGCCTTCTGACAGCTGCTTTCAACTTGCCTAAGAAGGAGCTTGGCCATTGGAATGTGCGGCAAATCTGAGTGTGCGGAAGGCGCAGGTGCCATCTCCAGACAATTGCGTTCTCCCAGTTCAGTTTCTATTGGCCAGACGCATTGGAAATGTTTTCCACTGGCATTCGCACCAAGAGTCGCAGGTTGCTTAACTCAGGAGCTCTGAGAATGGAACGGCAAAAGGTGTTCCGCTTTCGTCATAAACAGTGCTCCAGAGCGCTTGGCAACGGGCACAACGAAACGTGTGTGCGGGATAGTGACCATTCACGCTTAGTGCTGGCAATACACGAGCACTGCCAAAATGCACAGGAAGGCGCTTAGAATCCGGCTTTTGCGCAAAGCTTTCAGACTGCCAGAGGACCGTAGCTGTGGTAAGCCGGTTTGCTCATTTGACGTTAGATGTCACCTGCAAGAACTTCACCCGCATCTGGTTTATGCTGCTACCCGTTGTTAGGCGACAACAAGGGCACATGTAGCAAATGCTTTTTCCTGGCCCATTTTGCTAGGCCACGCTCTTCTGTGGCTCTTTAGTGCTTGCCAAACTCCTCTGTGCCTGCTGCTGCTTCCATCTGACAAGGAGCACAGCCTTCTGACAGCTGCTTTCAACTTGCCTAAGAAGGAGCTTGGCCATTGGAATGTGCGGCAAATCTGAGTGTGCGGAAGGCGCAGGTGCTAGCTCCAGACAAAAGCGATCCCCCGGTTCAGTTTCTATTTGCCAGACGCATTGGAAATGTTTTCCACTGGCATTCGCGCCAAGAGTCGCAGGTTGCTTAACTCAGGAGCTCTGAGAATGGAACGACAAGAGGTGTTCCGCTTTCGTCATAAACAGTGCTCCAGAGCGCTTGGCAACGGGCACAACGAAACGTGTGTGCGGGATAGTGACCATTCACGCCTAGTGCTGGCAATGCACGAGCACTGCCAAAAGGCACAGGAAGGCGCTTAGCATCCGGCTTGTGCGCAAAGCTTTCAGACTGCCAGAGGACCGTAGCTGTGGTAAGCCGGTTTGCTCATTTGACGTTAGATGTCACCTGCAAGAACTTCACCGGCATCTGGTTTATGCTGCTACCCGTTGTTAGGCGACAACAAGGGCACATGTAGCAAATGCTTTTTCCTGGCCCATTTTGCTAGGCCACGCTCTTCTGTGGCTCTTTAGTGCTTGCCAAACTCCTCTGTGCCTGCTGCTGCTTCCATCTGACAAGGAGCACAGCCTTCTGACAGCTGCTTTCAACTTGCCTAAGAAGGAGCTTGGCCATTGGAATGTGCGGCAAATCTGAGTGTGCGGAAGGCGCAGGTGCCAGCTCCTGACAAATGCCTTCCCCCCGTTCAGTTTCTATTTGCCAGACGCATTGGAAATGTTTTCCACTGGCATTCGTGCCAAGAGTCGCAGGTTGCTTAACTCAGGAGCTCTGAGAATGGAACGGCAAGAGGTGTTCCGCTTTCGTCATAAACAGTGCTCCAGAGCGCTTGGCAACGGGCACAACGAAACGTGTGTGCGGGATAGTGACCATTCCCGCCTAGTGCTGGCAAAGCACGAGCACTGCCAAAAGGCAACGGAAGGCGCTTAGCATCCGGCTTATTTGCAAAGTTTTCAGACTGCCAGTGGACCGTAGCTGTGGTAAGCCAGTTAGCTCATCTGACGTTAGATGTCACCTGCAAGAACTTCACCCACATCTGGTTTATGCTGCTACCCATTGTTAGGCGACAACAAGGGCACATGTAGCAAATGCTTTTTCCTGGCCCATTTTGCTAGGCCACGCTCTTCTGTGGCTCTTTAGTGCTTGCCAAACTCCTCTGTGCCTGCTGCTGCTTCCATCTGACAAGGAGCACAGCCTTCTGACAGCTGCTTTCAACTTGCCTAAGAAGGAGCTTGGCCATTGGAATGTGCGGCAAATCTGAGTGTGCGGAAGGCGCAGGTGCTAGCTCCAGACAAAAGCGATCCCCCGGTTCAGTTTCTATTTGCCAGACGCATTAGAAATGTTTTCCACTGGCATTCGCGCCAAGAGTCGCAGGTTGCTTAACTCAGGAGCTCTGAGAATGGAACGACAAGAGGTGTTCCGCTTTCGTCATAAACAGTGCTCCAGAGCGCTTGGCAACGGGCACAACGAAACGTGTGTGCGGGATAGTGACCATTCACGCCTAGTGCTGGCAATGCACGAGCACTGCCAAAAGGCACAGGAAGGCGCTTAGCATCCGGCTTGTGCGCAAAGCTTTCAGACTGCCAGAGGACCGTAGCTGTGGTAAGCCGGTTTGCTCATTTGACGTTAGATGTCACCTGCAAGAACTTCACCCGCATCTGGTTTATGCTGCTACCCGTTGTTAGGCGACAACAAGGGCACATGTAGCAAATGCTTTTTCCTGGCCCATTTTGCTAGGCCACGCTCTTCTGTGGCTCTTTAGTGCTTGCCAAACTCCTCTGTGCCTGCTGCTGCTTCCATCTGACAAGGAGCACAGCCTTCTGACAGCTGCTTTCAACTTGCCTAAGAAGGAGCTTGGCCATTGGAATGTGCGGCAAATCTGAGTGTGCGGAAGGCGCAGGTGCCAGCTCCTGACAAATGCCTTCCCCCCGTTCAGTTTCTATTTGCCAGACGCATTGGAAATGTTTTCCACTGGCATTCGCGCCAAGAGTCGCAGATTGCTTAACTCAGGAGCTCTGAGAATGGAACGGCAAGAGGTGTTCCGCTTTCGTCATAAACAGTGCTCCAGAGCGCTTGGCAACGGGCACAACGAAACGTGTGTGCGGGATAGTGACCATTCCCGCCTAGTGCTGGCAATGCACGAGCACTGTCAAAAGGCAAAGGAAGGCGCTTAGCATCCGGCTTGTGCGCAAAGCTTTCAGACTGCCAGAGGACCGCAGCTGTGGTAAGCCGGTTTGCTCATTTGACGTTAGATGTCACCTGCAAGAACTTCACCCGCATCTGGTTTATGCTGCTACCCGTTGTTAGGCGACAACAAGGGCACATGTAGCAAATGCTTTTTCCTGGCCCATTTTGTTACGGCACGCTCTTCTGTGGCTCTTTAGTGCTTGCCAAACTCCTCTGTGCCTGCTGCTGCTTCCATCTGACAAGGAGCACAGCCTTCTGACAGCTGCTTTCAACTTGCCTAAGAAGGAGCTTGGCCATTGGAATGTGCGGCAAATCTGAGTGTGCGGAAGGCGCAGGTGCCAGCTCCTGACAAATGCCTTCCCCCCGTTCAGTTTCTATTTGCCAGACGCATTAGAAATGTTTTCCACTGGCATTCGCGCCAAGAGTCGCAGGTTGCTTAACTCAGGAGCTCTGAGAATGGAACGGCAAGAGGTGTTCCGCTTTCATCATAAACAGTGCTCCAGAGCGCTTAGCAACGGGCACAACGAAACGTGTGTGCGGGATAGTGACCATTCACGCCTAGTGCTGGCAATGCACGAGCACTGCCAAAAGGCAAAGGAAGGCGCTTAGCATCCGGCTTGTGCGCAAAGTTTTCAGACTGCCAGTGGACCGTAGCTGTGGTAAGCCAGTTAGCTCATCTGACGTTAGATGTCACCTGCAAGAACTTCACCCACATCTGGTTTATGCTGCTACCCATTGTTAGGCGACAACAAGGGCACATGTAGCAAATGCTTTTTCCTGGCCCATTTTGCTAGGCCACGCTCTTCTGTGGCTCTTTAGTGCTTGCCAAACTCCTCTGTGCCTGCTGCTGCTTCCATCTGACAAGGAGCACAGCCTTCTGACAGCTGCTTTCAACTTGCCTAAGAAGGAGCTTGGCCATTGGAATGTGCGGCAAATCTGAGTGTGCGGAAGGCGCAGGTGCCAGCTCCAGACAAAAGCGATCCCCCGGTTCAGTTTCTATTTGCCAGACGCATTAGAAATGTTTTCCACTGGCATTCGCGCCAAGAGTCGCAGGTTGCTTAACTCAGGAGCTCTGAGAATGGAACGACAAGAGGTGTTCCGCTTTCGTCATAAACAGTGCTCCAGAGCGCTTGGCAACGGGCACAACGAAACGTGTGTGCGGGATAGTGACCATTCACGCCTAGTGCTGGCAATGCACGAGCACTGCCAAAAGGCACAGGAAGGCGCTTAGCATCCGGCTTGTGCGCAAAGCTTTCAGACTGCCAGAGGACCGTAGCTGTGGTAAGCCGGCTTGCTCATTTGATGTTAGATGTCACCTGCAAGAACTTCACCCGCATTTGGTTTATGCTGCTACCCGTTGTTAGGCGACAACAAGGGCACATGTAGCAAATGCTTTTTCCTCGCCCATTTTGCTAGGCCACGCTCTTCTGTGGCTCTTTAGTGCTTGCCAAACTCCTCTGTGCCTGCTGCTGCTTCCATCTGAAAAGGAGCACAGCCTTCTGACAGCTGCTTTCAACTTGCCTAAGAAGGAGCTTGGCCATTGGAATGTGCGGCAAATCTGAGTGTGCGGAAGGCGCAGGTGCCAGCTCCAGACAAAAGCGATCCCCCGGTTCAGTTTCTATTTGCCAGACGCATTGGAAATGTTTTCCACTGGCATTCGTGCCAGGAGTCGCAGGTTGCTTAACTCAGGAGCTCTGAGAATGGAACGGCAAGAGGTGTTCCGCTTTCGTCATAAACAGTGCTCCAGAGCGCTTAGCAACGGGCACAACGAAACGTGTGTGCGGGATAGTGACCATTCCCGCCTAGTGCTGGCAATGCACGAGCACTGCCAAAAGGCACAGGAAGGCGCTTAGCATCCGGCTTGTGCGCAAAGCTTTCAGACTGCCAGAGGACCGTAGCTGTGGTAAGCCGGTTTGCTCATTTGACGTTAGATGTCACCTGCAAGAACTTCACCCGCATCTGGTTTATGCTGCTACCCGTTGTTAGGCGACAACAAGGGCACATGTAGCAAATGCTTTTTCCTGGCCCATTTTGCTAGGCCACGCTCTTCTGTGGCTTTTTAGTGCTTGCCAAACTCCTCTGTGCCTGCTGCTGCTTCCATCTGACAAGGAGCACAGCCTTCTGACAGCTGCTTTCAACTTGCCTAAGAAGGAGCTTGGCCATTGGAATGTGCGGCAAATCTGAGTGTGCGGAAGGCGCAGGTGCCAGCTCCAGACAGAAGCGATCCCCCGGTTCAGTTTCTATTTGCCAGACGCATTGGAAATGTTTTCCACTGGCATTCGCGCCAAGAGTCGCAGGTTGCTTAACTCAGGAGCTCTGAGAATGGAACGGCAAGAGGTGTTCCGCTTTCGTCATAAACAGTGCTCCAGAGCGCTTGGCAACGGGCACAACAAAACGTGTGTGCGGGATAGTGACCATTCCCGCCTAGTGCTGGCAATGCACGAGCACTGCCAAAAGGCACAGGAAGGCGCTTAGCATCCGGCTTGTGCGCAAAGCTTTCAGACTGCCAGAGGACCGTAGCTGTGGTAAGCCGGTTTGCTCATTTGACGTTAGATGTCACCTGCAAGAACTTCACCGGCATCTGGTTTATGCTGCTACCCGTTGTTAGGCGACAACAAGGGCACATGTAGCAAATGCTTTTTCCTGGCCCATTTTGCTAGGCCACGCTCTTCTGTGGCTCTTTAGTGCTTGCCAAACTCCTCTGTGCCTGCTGCTGCTTCCATCTGACAAGGAGCACAGACTTCTGACAGCTGCTTTCAACTTGCCTAAGAAGGAGCTTGGCCATTGGAATGTGCGGCAAATCTGAGTGTGCGGAAGGCGCAGGTGCCAGCTCCAGACAGAAGCGATCCCCCGGTTCAGTTTCTATTTGCCAGACGCATTGGAAATGTTTTCCACTGGCATTCGCGCCAAGAGTCGCAGGTTGCTTAACTCAGGAGCTCTGAGAATGGAACGGCAAGAGGTGTTCCGCTTTCGTCATAAACAGTGCTCCAGAGCGCTTGGCAACGGGCACAACGAAACGTGTGTGCGGGATAGTGACCATTCCCGCCTAGTGCTGGCAATGCACGAGCACTGCCAAAAGGCACAGGAAGGCGCTTAGCATCCGGCTTGTGCGCAAAGCTTTCAGACTGCCAGAGGACCGTAGCTGTGGTAAGCCGGTTTGCTCATTTGACGTTAGATGTCACCTGCAAGAACTTCACCGGCATCTGGTTTATGCTGCTACCCGTTGTTAGGCGACAACAAGGGCACATGTAGCAAATGCTTTTTCCTGGCCCATTTTGCTAGGCCACGCTCTTCTGTGGCTCTTTAGTGCTTGCCAAACTCCTCTGTGCCTGCTGCTGCTTCCATCTGACAAGGAGCACAGCCTTCTGACAGCTGCTTTCAACTTGCCTAAGAAGGAGCTTGGCCATTGGAATGTGCGGCAAATCTGAGTGTGCGGAAGGCGCAGGTGCTAGCTCCAGACAAAAGCGATCCCCCGGTTCAGTTTCTATTTGCCAGACGCATTGGAAATGTTTTCCACTGGCATTCGCGCCAAGAGTCGCAGGTTGCTTAACTCAGGAGCTCTGAGAATGGAACGGCAAGAGGTGTTCCGCTTTCGTCATAAACAGTGCTCCAGAGCGCTTGGCAACGGGCACAACGAAACGTGTGTGCGGGATAGTGACCATTCACGCCTAGTACTGGCATGCACGAGCACTGCCAAAAGGCACAGGAAGGCGCTTAGCATCCGGCTTGTGCGCAAAGCTTTCAGACTGCCAGAGGACCGTAGCTGTGGTAAGCCGGTTTGCTCATTTGACGTTAGATGTCACCTGCAAGAACTTCACCCGCATCTGGTTTATGCTGCTACCCGTTGTTAGGCGACAACAAGGGCACATGTAGCAAATGCTTTTTCCTGGCCCATTTTGCTAGGCCACGCTCTTCTGTGGCTCTTTAGTGCTTGCCAAACTCCTCTGTGCCTGCTGCTGCTTCCATCTGACAAGGAGCACAGCCTTCTGACAGCTGCTTTCAACTTGCCTAAGAAGGAGCTTGGCCATTGGAATGTGCGGCAAATCTGAGTGAGCAGAAGGCGCAGGTGCCAGCTCCAGACAGAAGTGATCCCCCGGTTCAGTTTCTATTTGCCAGACGCATTGGAAATGTTTTCCACTGGCATTCGCGCCAAGAGTCGCAGGTTGCTTAACTCAGGAGCTCTGAGAATGGAACGGCAAGAGGTGTTCCGCTTTCGTCATAAACAGTGCTCCAGAGCGCTTGGCAACGGGCACAACGAAACGTGTGTGCGGGATAGTGACCATTCCCGCCTAGTGCTGGCAATGCACGAGCACTGCCAAAAAGCACAGGAAGGCGCTTAGCATCCGGCTTGTGCGCAAAGCTTTCAGACTGCCAGAGGACCGTAGCTGTGGTAAGCCGGTTTGCTCATTTGACGTTAGATGTCACCTGCAAGAACTTCACCCGCATCTGGTTTATGCTCCTACCCGTTGTTAGGCGACAACAAGGGCACATGTAGCAAATGCTTTTTCCTGGCCCATTTTGCTAGGCCACGCTCTTCTGTGGCTCTTTAGTGCTTGCCAAACTCCTCTGTGCCTGCTGCTGCTTCCATCTGACAAGGAGCACAGCCTTCTGACAGCTGCTTTCAACTTGCCTAAGAAGGAGCTTGGCCATTGGAATGTGCGGCAAATCTGAGTGTGCGGAAGGCGCAGGTGCTAGCTCCAGACAAAAGCGATCCCCCGGTTCAGTTTCTATTTGCCAGACGCATTGGAAATGTTTTCCACTGGCATTCGCGCCAAGAGTCGCAGGTTGCTTAACTCAGGAGCTCTGAGAATGGAACGGCAAGAGGTGTTCCGCTTTCGTCATAAACAGTGCTCCAGAGCGCTTGGCAACGGGCACAACGAAACGTGTGTGCGGGATAGTGACCATTCACGCCTAGTACTGGCATGCACGAGCACTGCCAAAAGGCACAGGAAGGCGCTTTGCATCCGGCTTGTGCGCAAAGCTTTCAGACTGCCAGAGGACCGTAGCTGTGGTAAGCCGGTTTGCTCATTTGACGTTAGATGTCACCTGCAAGAACTTCACCCGCATCTGGTTTATGCTGCTACCCGTTGTTAGGCGACAACAAGGGCACATGTAGCAAATGCTTTTTCCTGGCCCATTTTGCTAGGCCACGCTCTTCTGTGGCTCTTTAGTGCTTGCCAAACTCCTCTGTGCCTGCTGCTGCTTCCATCTGACAAGGAGCACAGCCTTCTGACAGCTGCTTTCAACTTGCCTAAGAAGGAGCTTGGCCATTGGAATGTGCGGCAAATCTGAGTGAGCAGAAGGCGCAGGTGCCAGCTCCAGACAGAAGTGATCCCCCGGTTCAGTTTCTATTTGCCAGACGCATTGGAAATGTTTTCCACTGGCATTCGCGCCAAGAGTCGCAGGTTGCTTAACTCAGGAGCTCTGAGAATGGAACGGCAAGAGGTGTTCCGCTTTCGTCATAAACAGTGCTCCAGAGCGCTTGGCAACGGGCACAACGAAACGTGTGTGCGGGATAGTGACCATTCCCGCCTAGTGCTGGCAATGCACGAGCACTGCCAAAAAGCACAGGAAGGCGCTTAGCATCCGGCTTGTGCGCAAAGCTTTCAGACTGCCAGAGGACCGTAGCTGTGGTAAGCCGGTTTGCTCATTTGACGTTAGATGTCACCTGCAAGAACTTCACCCGCATCTGGTTTATGCTGCTACCCGTTGTTAGGCGACAACAAGGGCACATGTAGCAAATGCTTTTTCCTGGCCCATTTTGCTAGGCCACGCTCTTCTGTGGCTCTTTAGTGCTTGCCAAACTCCTCTGTGCCTGCTGCTGCTTCCATCTGACAAGGAGCACAGCCTTCTGACAGCTGCTTTCAACTTGCCTAAGAAGGAGCTTGGCCATTGGAATGTGCGGCAAATCTGAGTGTGCGGAAGGCGCAGGTGCCAGCTCCAGACAGAAGCGATCCCCCGGTTCAGTTTCTATTTGCCAGACGCATTGGAAATGTTTTCCACTGGCATTTGCGCCAAGAGTCGCAGGTTGCTTAACTCAGGAGCTCTGAGAATGGAACGGCAAGAGGTGTTCCGCTTTCGTCATAAACAGTGCTCCAGAGCGCTTGGCAACGGGCACAACGAAACGTGTGTGCGGGATAGTGACCATTCCCGCCTAGTGCTGGCAATGCACGAGCACTGCCAAAAGGCACAGGAAGGCGCTTAGCATCCGGCTTGTGCGCAAAGCTTTCAGACTGCCAGAGGACCGTAGCTGTGGTAAGCCGGTTTGCTCATTTGACGTTAGATGTCACCTGCAAGAACTTCACCCGCATCTGGTTTATGCTGCTACCCGTTGTTAGGCGACAACAAGGGCACATGTAGCAAATGCTTTTTCCTGGCCCATTTTGCTAGGCCACGCTCTTCTGTGGCTCTTTAGTGCTTGCCAAACTCCTCTGTGCCTGCTGCTGCTTCCATCTGACAAGGAGCACAGCCTTCTGACAGCTGCTTTCAACTTGCCTAAGAAGGAGCTTGGCCATTGGAATGTGCGGCAAATCTGAGTGTGCGGAAGGCGCAGGTGCCAGCTCCAGACAGAAGCGATCCCCCGGTTCAGTTTCTATTTGCCAGACGCATTGGAAATGTTTTCCACTGGCATTCGCGCCAAGAGTCGCAGGTTGCTTAACTCAGGAGCTCTGAGAATGGAACGGCAAGAGGTGTTCCGCTTTCGTCATAAACAGTGCTCCAGAGCGCTTGGCAACGGGCACAACGAAACGTGTGTGCGGGATAGTGACCATTCCCGCCTAGTGCTGGCAATGCACGAGCACTGCCAAAAGGCACAGGAAGGCGCTTAGCATCCGGCTTGTGCGCAAAGCTTTCAGACTGCCAGAGGACCGTAGCTGTGGTAAGCCGGTTTGCTCATTTGACGTTAGATGTCACCTGCAAGAACTTCACCGGCATCTGGTTTATGCTGCTACCCGTTGTTAGGCGACAACAAGGGCACATGTAGCAAATGCTTTTTCCTGGCCCATTTTGCTAGGCCACGCTCTTCTGTGGCTCTTTAGTGCTTGCCAAACTCCTCTGTGCCTGCTGCTGCTTCCATCTGACAAGGAGCACAGCCTTCTGACAGCTGCTTTCAACTTGCTTAAGAAGGAGCTTGGCCATTCGAATGTGCGGCAAATCTGAGTGTGCGGAAGGCGCAGGTGCCAGCTCCAGACAAAAGCGATCCCCCGGTTCAGTTTCTATTTGCCAGACGCATTGGAAATGTTTTCCACTGGCATTCGCGCCAAGAGTCGCAAGTTGCTTAACTCAGGAGCTCTGAGAATGGAACGGCAAGAGGTGTTCCGCTTTCGTCATAAACAGTGCTCCAGAGCGCTTGGCAACGGGCACAACGAAACGTGTGTGCGGGATAGTGACCATTCACGCCTTGTGCTGGCAATGCACGAGCACTGCCAAAAGGCACAGGAAGGCGCTTAGCATCCGGCTTGTGCGCAAAGCTTTCAGACTGCCAGAGGACCGTAGCTGTGGTAAGCCGGTTTGCTCATTTGACGTTAGATGTCACCTGCAAGAACTTCACCCGCATCTGGTTTATGCTGCTACCCGTTGTTAGGCGACAACAAGGGCACATGTAGCAAATGCTTTTTCCTGGCCCATTTTGCTAGGCCACGCTCTTCTGTGGCTCTTTAGTGCTTGCCAAACTCCTCTGTGCCTGCTGCTGCTTCCATCTGACAAGGAGCACAGCCTTCTGACAGCTGCTTTCAACTTGCCTAAGAAGGAGCTTGGCCATTGGAATGTGCGGCAAATCTGAGTGTGCGGAAGGCGCAGGTGCCAGCTCCAGACAAAAGCGATCCCCCGGTTCAGTTTCTATTTGCCAGACGCATTGGAAATGTTTTCCACTGGCATTCGCGCCAAGAGTCGCAGGTTGCTTAACTCAGGAGCTCTGAGAATGGAACGGCAAGAGGTGTTCCGCTTTCGTCATAAACAGTGCTCCAGAGCGCTTGGCAACGGGCACAACGAAACGTGTGTGCGGGATAGTGACCATTCCCGCCTAGTGCTGGCAATGCACGAGCACTGCCAAAAGGCACAGGAAGGCGCTTAGCATCCGGCTTGTGCGCAAAGCTTTCAGACTGCCAGAGGACCGTAGCTGTGGTAAGCCGGTTTGCTCATTTGACGTTAGATGTCACCTGCAAGAACTTCACCCGCATCTGGTTTATGCTGCTACCCGTTGTTAGGCGACAACAAGGGCACATGTAGCAAATGCTTTTTCCTGGCCCATTTTGCTAGGCCACGCTCTTCTGTGGCTCTTTAGTGCTTGCCAAACTCCTCTGTGCCTGCTGCTGCTTCCATCTGACAAGGAGCACAGCCTTCTGACAGCTGCTTTCAACTTGCCTAAGAAGGAGCTTGGCCATTGGAATGTGCGGCAAATCTGAGTGTGCGGAAGGCGCAGGTGCCAGCTCCAGACAGAAGCGATCCCCCGGTTCAGTTTCTATTTGCCAGACGCATTGGAAATGTTTTCCACTGGCATTCGCGCCAAGAGTCGCAGGTTGCTTAACTCAGGAGCTCTGAGAATGGAACGGCAAGAGGTGTTCCGCTTTCGTCATAAACAGTGCTCCAGAGCGCTTGGCAACGGGCACAACGAAACGTGTGTGCGGGATAGTGACCATTCACGCCTAGTACTGGCATGCACGAGCACTGCCAAAAGGCACAGGAAGGCGCTTAGCATCCGGCTTGTGCGCAAAGCTTTCAGACTGCCAGAGGACCGTAGCTGTGGTAAGCCGGTTTGCTCATTTGACGTTAGATGTCACCTGCAAGAACTTCACCCGCATCTGCTTTATGCTGCTACCCGTTGTTAGGCGACAACAAGGGCACATGTAGCAAATGCTTTTTCCTGGCCCATTTTGCTAGGCCACGCTCTTCTGTGGCTCTTTAGTGCTTGCCAAACTCCTCTGTGCCTGCTGCTGCTTCCATCTGACAAGGAGCACAGCCTTCTGACAGCTGCTTTCAACTTGCCTAAGAAGGAGCTTGGCCATTGGAATGTGCGGCAAATCTGAGTGTGCGGAAGGCGCAGGTGCCAGCTCCAGACAAAAGCGATCCCCCGGTTCAGTTTCTATTTGCCAGACGCATTGGAAATGTTTTCCACTGGCATTCGCGCCAAGAGTCGCAGGTTGCTTAACTCAGGAGCTCTGAGAATGGAACGGCAAGAGGTGTTCCGCTTTCGTCATAAACAGTGCTCCAGAGCGCTTGGCAACGGGCACAACGAAACGTGTGTGCGGGATAGTGACCATTCCCGCCTAGTGCTGGCAATGCACGAGCACTGCCAAAAGGCACAGGAAGGCGCTTAGCATCCGGCTTGTGCGCAAAGCTTTCAGACTGCCAGAGGACCGTAGCTGTGGTAAGCCGGTTTGCTCATTTGACGTTAGATGTCACCTGCAAGAACTTCACCCGCATCTGGTTTATGCTGCTACCCGTTGTTAGGTGACAACAAGGGCACATGTAGCAAATGCTTTTTCCTGGCCCATTTTGCTAGGCCACGCTCTTCTGTGGCTCTTTAGTGCTTGCCAAACTCCTCTGTGCCTGCTGCTGCTTCCATCTGACAAGGAGCACAGCCTTCTGACAGCTGCTTTCAACTTGCTTAAGAAGGAGCTTGGCCATTCGAATGTGCGGCAAATCTGAGTGTGCGGAAGGCGCAGGTGCTAGCTCCAGACAAAAGCGATCCCCCGGTTCAGTTTCTATTTGCCAGACGCATTGGAAATGTTTTCTACTGGCATTCGCGCCAAGAGTCGCAGGTTGCTTAACTCAGGAGCTCTGAGAATGGAACGGCAAGAGGTGTTCCGCTTTCGTCATAAACAGTGCTCCAGAGCGCTTGGCAACGGGCACAACGAAACGTGTGTGCGGGATAGTGACCATTCCCGCCTAGTGCTGGCAATGCACGAGCACTGCCAAAAGGCACAGGAAGGCGCTTAGCATCCGGCTTGTGCGCAAAGCTTTCAGACTGCCAGAGGACCGTAGCTGTGGTAAGCCGGTTTGCTCATTTGACGTTAGATGTCACCTGCAAGAACTTCACCCGCATCTGGTTTATGCTGCTACCCGTTGTTAGGCGACAACAAGGGCACATGTAGCAAATGCTTTTTCCTGGCCCATTTTGCTAGGCCACGCTCTTCTGTGGCTCTTTAGTGCTTGCCAAACTCCTCTGTGCCTGCTGCTGCTTCCATCTGACAAGGAGCACAGCCTTCTGACAGCTGCTTTCAACTTGCTTAAGAAGGAGCTTGGCCATTGGAATGTGCGGCAAATCTGAGTGTGCGGAAGGCGCAGGTGCCAGCTCCAGACAAAAGCGATCCCCCGGTTCAGTTTCTATTTGCCAGACGCATTGGAAATGTTTTCCACTGGCATTCGCGCCAAGAGTCGCAGGTTGCTTAACTCAGGAGCTCTGAGAATGGAACGGCAAGAGGTGTTCCGCTTTCGTCATAAACAGTGCTCCAGAGCGCTTGGCAACGGGCACAACGAAACGTGTGTGCGGGATAGTGACCATTCACGCCTAGTGCTGGCAATGCACGAGCACTGCCAAAAGGCACAGGAAGGCGCTTAGCATCCGGCTTGTGCGCAAAGCTTTCAGACTGCCAGAGGACCGTAGCTGTGGTAAGCCGGTTTGCTCATTTGACGTTAGATGTCACCTGCAAGAACTTCACCGGCATCTGGTTTATGCTGCTACCCGTTGTTAGGCGACAACAAGGGCACATGTAGCAAATGCTTTTTCCTGGCCCATTTTGCTAGGCCACGCTCTTCTGTGGCTCTTTAGTGCTTGCCAAACTCCTCTGTGCCTGCTGCTGCTTCCATCTGACAAGGAGCACAGCCTTCTGACAGCTGCTTTCAACTTGCCTAAGAAGGAGCTTGGCCATTGGAATGTGCGGCAAATCTGAGTGTGCGGAAGGCGCAGGTGCCAGCTCCAGACAAAAGCGATCCCCCGGTTCAGTTTCTATTTGCCAGACGCATTGGAAATGTTTTCCACTGGCATTCGCGCCAAGAGTCGCAGGTTGCTTAACTCAGGAGCTCTGAGAATGGAACGGCAAGAGGTGTTCCGCTTTCGTCATAAACAGTGCTCCAGAGCGCTTGGCAACGGGCACAACGAAACGTGTGTGCGGGATAGTGACCATTCACGCCTAGTGCTGGCAATGCACGAGCACTGCCAAAAGGCACAGGAAGGCGCTTAGCATCCGGCTTGTGCGCAAAGCTTTCAGACTGCCAGAGGACCGTAGCTGTGGTAAGCCGGTTTGCTCATTTGACGTTAGATGTCACCTGCAAGAACTTCACCCGCATCTGGTTTATGCTGCTACCCGTTGTTAGGCGACAACAAGGGCACATGTAGCAAATGCTTTTTCCTGGCCCATTTTGCTAGGCCACGCTCTTCTGTGGCTCTTTAGTGCTTGCCAAACTCCTCTGTGCCTGCTGCTGCTTCCATCTGACAAGGAGCACAGCCTTCTGACAGCTGCTTTCAACTTGCCTAAGAAGGAGCTTGGCCATTGGAATGTGCGGCAAATCTGAGTGTGCGGAAGGCGCAGGTGCCAGCTCCAGACAAAAGCGATCCCCCGGTTCAGTTTCTATTTGCCAGACGCATTGGAAATGTTTTCCACTGGCATTCGCGCCAAGAGTCGCAGGTTGCTTAACTCAGGAGCTCTGAGAATGGAACGGCAAGAGGTGTTCCGCTTTCGTCATAAACAGTGCTCCAGAGCGCTTGGCAACGGGCACAACGAAACGTGTGTGCGGGATAGTGACCATTCCCGCCTAGTGCTGGCAATGCACGAGCACTGCCAAAAGGCACAGGAAGGCGCTTAGCATCCGGCTTGTGCGCAAAGCTTTCAGACTGCCAGAGGACCGTAGCTGTGGTAAGCCGGTTTGCTCATTTGACGTTAGATGTCACCTGCAAGAACTTCACCGGCATCTGGTTTATGCTGCTACCCGTTGTTAGGCGACAACAAGGGCACATGTAGCAAATGCTTTTTCCTGGCCCATTTTGCTAGGCCACGCTCTTCTGTGGCTCTTTAGTGCTTGCCAAACTCCTCTGTGCCTGCTGCTGCTTCCATCTGACAAGGAGCACAGCCTTCTGACAGCTGCTTTCAACTTGCTTAAGAAGGAGCTTGGCCATTCGAATGTGCGGCAAATCTGAGTGTGCGGAAGGCGCAGGTGCCAGCTCCAGACAAAAGCGATCCCCCGGTTCAGTTTCTATTTGCCAGACGCATTGGAAATGTTTTCCACTGGCATTCGCGCCAAGAGTCGCAAGTTGCTTAACTCAGGAGCTCTGAGAATGGAACGGCAAGAGGTGTTCCGCTTTCGTCATAAACAGTGCTCCAGAGCGCTTGGCAACGGGCACAACGAAACGTGTGTGCGGGATAGTGACCATTCACGCCTAGTGCTGGCAATGCACGAGCACTGCCAAAAGGCACAGGAAGGCGCTTAGCATCCGGCTTGTGCGCAAAGCTTTCAGACTGCCAGAGGACCGTAGCTGTGGTAAGCCGGTTTGCTCATTTGACGTTAGATGTCACCTGCAAGAACTTCACCGGCATCTGGTTTATGCTGCTACCCGTTGTTAGGCGACAACAAGGGCACATGTAGCAAATGCTTTTTCCTGGCCCATTTTGCTAGGCCACGCTCTTCTGTGGCTCTTTAGTGCTTGCCAAACTCCTCTGTGCCTGCTGCTGCTTCCATCTGACAAGGAGCACAGCCTTCTGACAGCTGCTTTCAACTTGCCTAAGAAGGAGCTTGGCCATTGGAATGTGCGGCAAATCTGAGTGTGCGGAAGGCGCAGGTGCTAGCTCCAGACAAAAGCGATCCCCCGGTTCAGTTTCTATTTGCCAGACGCATTGGAAATGTTTTCCACTGGCATTCGCGCCAAGAGTCGCAGGTTGCTTAACTCAGGAGCTCTGAGAATGGAACGGCAAGAGGTGTTCCGCTTTCGTCATAAACAGTGCTCCAGAGCGCTTGGCAACGGGCACAACGAAACGTGTGTGCGGGATAGTGACCATTCCCGCCTAGTGCTGGCAATGCACGAGCACTGCCAAAAGGCACAGGAAGGCGCTTAGCATCCGGCTTGTGCGCAAAGCTTTCAGACTGCCAGAGGACCGTAGCTGTGGTAAGCCGGTTTGCTCATTTGACGTTAGATGTCACCTGCAAGAACTTCACCCGCATCTGGTTTATGCTGCTACCCGTTGTTAGGTGACAACAAGGGCACATGTAGCAAATGCTTTTTCCTGGCCCATTTTGCTAGGCCACGCTCTTCTGTGGCTCTTTAGTGCTTGCCAAACTCCTCTGTGCCTGCTGCTGCTTCCATCTGACAAGGAGCACAGCCTTCTGACAGCTGCTTTCAACTTGCTTAAGAAGGAGCTTGGCCATTCGAATGTGCGGCAAATCTGAGTGTGCGGAAGGCGCAGGTGCTAGCTCCAGACAAAAGCGATCCCCCGGTTCAGTTTCTATTTGCCAGACGCATTGGAAATGTTTTCCACTGGCATTCGCGCCAAGAGTCGCAGGTTGCTTAACTCAGGAGCTCTGAGAATGGAACGGCAAGAGGTGTTCCGCTTTCGTCATAAACAGTGCTCCAGAGCGCTTGGCAACGGGCACAACGAAACGTGTGTGCGGGATAGTGACCATTCCCGCCTAGTGCTGGCAATGCACGAGCACTGCCAAAAGGCACAGGAAGGCGCTTAGCATCCGGCTTGTGCGCAAAGCTTTCAGACTGCCAGAGGACCGTAGCTGTGGTAAGCCGGTTTGCTCATTTGACGTTAGATGTCACCTGCAAGAACTTCACCCGCATCTGGTTTATGCTGCTACCCGTTGTTAGGCGACAACAAGGGCACATGTAGCAAATGCTTTTTCCTGGCCCATTTTGCTAGGCCACGCTCTTCTGTGGCTCTTTAGTGCTTGCCAAACTCCTCTGTGCCTGCTGCTGCTTCCATCTGACAAGGAGCACAGCCTTCTGACAGCTGCTTTCAACTTGCCTAAGAAGGAGCTTGGCCATTGGAATGTGCGGCAAATCTGAGTGTGCGGAAGGCGCAGGTGCCAGCTCCAGACAGAAGCGATCCCCCGGTTCAGTTTCTATTTGCCAGACGCATTGGAAATGTTTTCCACTGGCATTCGCGCCAAGAGTCGCAGGTTGCTTAACTCAGGAGCTCTGAGAATGGAACGGCAAGAGGTGTTCCGCTTTCGTCATAAACAGTGCTCCAGAGCGCTTGGCAACGGGCACAACGAAACGTGTGTGCGGGATAGTGACCATTCACGCCTAGTACTGGCATGCACGAGCACTGCCAAAAGGCACAGGAAGGCGCTTAGCATCCGGCTTGTGCGCAAAGCTTTCAGACTGCCAGAGGACCGTAGCTGTGGTAAGCCGGTTTGCTCATTTGACGTTAGATGTCACCTGCAAGAACTTCACCCGCATCTGCTTTATGCTGCTACCCGTTGTTAGGCGACAACAAGGGCACATGTAGCAAATGCTTTTTCCTGGCCCATTTTGCTAGGCCACGCTCTTCTGTGGCTCTTTAGTGCTTGCCAAACTCCTCTGTGCCTGCTGCTGCTTCCATCTGACAAGGAGCACAGCCTTCTGACAGCTGCTTTCAACTTGCCTAAGAAGGAGCTTGGCCATTGGAATGTGCGGCAAATCTGAGTGTGCGGAAGGCGCAGGTGCCAGCTCCAGACAAAAGCGATCCCCCGGTTCAGTTTCTATTTGCCAGACGCATTGGAAATGTTTTCCACTGGCATTCGCGCCAAGAGTCGCAGGTTGCTTAACTCAGGAGCTCTGAGAATGGAACGGCAAGAGGTGTTCCGCTTTCGTCATAAACAGTGCTCCAGAGCGCTTGGCAACGGGCACAACGAAACGTGTGTGCGGGATAGTGACCATTCCCGCCTAGTGCTGGCAATGCACGAGCACTGCCAAAAGGCACAGGAAGGCGCTTAGCATCCGGCTTGTGCGCAAAGCTTTCAGACTGCCAGAGGACCGTAGCTGTGGTAAGCCGGTTTGCTCATTTGACGTTAGATGTCACCTGCAAGAACTTCACCCGCATCTGGTTTATGCTGCTACCCGTTGTTAGGTGACAACAAGGGCACATGTAGCAAATGCTTTTTCCTGGCCCATTTTGCTAGGCCACGCTCTTCTGTGGCTCTTTAGTGCTTGCCAAACTCCTCTGTGCCTGCTGCTGCTTCCATCTGACAAGGAGCACAGCCTTCTGACAGCTGCTTTCAACTTGCTTAAGAAGGAGCTTGGCCATTCGAATGTGCGGCAAATCTGAGTGTGCGGAAGGCGCAGGTGCTAGCTCCAGACAAAAGCGATCCCCCGGTTCAGTTTCTATTTGCCAGACGCATTGGAAATGTTTTCTACTGGCATTCGCGCCAAGAGTCGCAGGTTGCTTAACTCAGGAGCTCTGAGAATGGAACGGCAAGAGGTGTTCCGCTTTCGTCATAAACAGTGCTCCAGAGCGCTTGGCAACGGGCACAACGAAACGTGTGTGCGGGATAGTGACCATTCCCGCCTAGTGCTGGCAATGCACGAGCACTGCCAAAAGGCACAGGAAGGCGCTTAGCATCCGGCTTGTGCGCAAAGCTTTCAGACTGCCAGAGGACCGTAGCTGTGGTAAGCCGGTTTGCTCATTTGACGTTAGATGTCACCTGCAAGAACTTCACCCGCATCTGGTTTATGCTGCTACCCGTTGTTAGGCGACAACAAGGGCACATGTAGCAAATGCTTTTTCCTGGCCCATTTTGCTAGGCCACGCTCTTCTGTGGCTCTTTAGTGCTTGCCAAACTCCTCTGTGCCTGCTGCTGCTTCCATCTGACAAGGAGCACAGCCTTCTGACAGCTGCTTTCAACTTGCTTAAGAAGGAGCTTGGCCATTGGAATGTGCGGCAAATCTGAGTGTGCGGAAGGCGCAGGTGCCAGCTCCAGACAAAAGCGATCCCCCGGTTCAGTTTCTATTTGCCAGACGCATTGGAAATGTTTTCCACTGGCATTCGCGCCAAGAGTCGCAGGTTGCTTAACTCAGGAGCTCTGAGAATGGAACGGCAAGAGGTGTTCCGCTTTCGTCATAAACAGTGCTCCAGAGCGCTTGGCAACGGGCACAACGAAACGTGTGTGCGGGATAGTGACCATTCACGCCTAGTGCTGGCAATGCACGAGCACTGCCAAAAGGCACAGGAAGGCGCTTAGCATCCGGCTTGTGCGCAAAGCTTTCAGACTGCCAGAGGACCGTAGCTGTGGTAAGCCGGTTTGCTCATTTGACGTTAGATGTCACCTGCAAGAACTTCACCGGCATCTGGTTTATGCTGCTACCCGTTGTTAGGCGACAACAAGGGCACATGTAGCAAATGCTTTTTCCTGGCCCATTTTGCTAGGCCACGCTCTTCTGTGGCTCTTTAGTGCTTGCCAAACTCCTCTGTGCCTGCTGCTGCTTCCATCTGACAAGGAGCACAGCCTTCTGACAGCTGCTTTCAACTTGCCTAAGAAGGAGCTTGGCCATTGGAATGTGCGGCAAATCTGAGTGTGCGGAAGGCGCAGGTGCCAGCTCCAGACAAAAGCGATCCCCCGGTTCAGTTTCTATTTGCCAGACGCATTGGAAATGTTTTCCACTGGCATTCGCGCCAAGAGTCGCAGGTTGCTTAACTCAGGAGCTCTGAGAATGGAACGGCAAGAGGTGTTCCGCTTTCGTCATAAACAGTGCTCCAGAGCGCTTGGCAACGGGCACAACGAAACGTGTGTGCGGGATAGTGACCATTCACGCCTAGTGCTGGCAATGCACGAGCACTGCCAAAAGGCACAGGAAGGCGCTTAGCATCCGGCTTGTGCGCAAAGCTTTCAGACTGCCAGAGGACCGTAGCTGTGGTAAGCCGGTTTGCTCATTTGACGTTAGATGTCACCTGCAAGAACTTCACCCGCATCTGGTTTATGCTGCTACCCGTTGTTAGGCGACAACAAGGGCACATGTAGCAAATGCTTTTTCCTGGCCCATTTTGCTAGGCCACGCTCTTCTGTGGCTCTTTAGTGCTTGCCAAACTCCTCTGTGCCTGCTGCTGCTTCCATCTGACAAGGAGCACAGCCTTCTGACAGCTGCTTTCAACTTGCCTAAGAAGGAGCTTGGCCATTGGAATGTGCGGCAAATCTGAGTGTGCGGAAGGCGCAGGTGCCAGCTCCAGACAAAAGCGATCCCCCGGTTCAGTTTCTATTTGCCAGACGCATTGGAAATGTTTTCCACTGGCATTCGCGCCAAGAGTCGCAGGTTGCTTAACTCAGGAGCTCTGAGAATGGAACGGCAAGAGGTGTTCCGCTTTCGTCATAAACAGTGCTCCAGAGCGCTTGGCAACGGGCACAACGAAACGTGTGTGCGGGATAGTGACCATTCCCGCCTAGTGCTGGCAATGCACGAGCACTGCCAAAAGGCACAGGAAGGCGCTTAGCATCCGGCTTGTGCGCAAAGCTTTCAGACTGCCAGAGGACCGTAGCTGTGGTAAGCCGGTTTGCTCATTTGACGTTAGATGTCACCTGCAAGAACTTCACCGGCATCTGGTTTATGCTGCTACCCGTTGTTAGGCGACAACAAGGGCACATGTAGCAAATGCTTTTTCCTGGCCCATTTTGCTAGGCCACGCTCTTCTGTGGCTCTTTAGTGCTTGCCAAACTCCTCTGTGCCTGCTGCTGCTTCCATCTGACAAGGAGCACAGCCTTCTGACAGCTGCTTTCAACTTGCTTAAGAAGGAGCTTGGCCATTCGAATGTGCGGCAAATCTGAGTGTGCGGAAGGCGCAGGTGCCAGCTCCAGACAAAAGCGATCCCCCGGTTCAGTTTCTATTTGCCAGACGCATTGGAAATGTTTTCCACTGGCATTCGCGCCAAGAGTCGCAAGTTGCTTAACTCAGGAGCTCTGAGAATGGAACGGCAAGAGGTGTTCCGCTTTCGTCATAAACAGTGCTCCAGAGCGCTTGGCAACGGGCACAACGAAACGTGTGTGCGGGATAGTGACCATTCACGCCTAGTGCTGGCAATGCACGAGCACTGCCAAAAGGCACAGGAAGGCGCTTAGCATCCGGCTTGTGCGCAAAGCTTTCAGACTGCCAGAGGACCGTAGCTGTGGTAAGCCGGTTTGCTCATTTGACGTTAGATGTCACCTGCAAGAACTTCACCGGCATCTGGTTTATGCTGCTACCCGTTGTTAGGCGACAACAAGGGCACATGTAGCAAATGCTTTTTCCTGGCCCATTTTGCTAGGCCACGCTCTTCTGTGGCTCTTTAGTGCTTGCCAAACTCCTCTGTGCCTGCTGCTGCTTCCATCTGACAAGGAGCACAGCCTTCTGACAGCTGCTTTCAACTTGCCTAAGAAGGAGCTTGGCCATTGGAATGTGCGGCAAATCTGAGTGTGCGGAAGGCGCAGGTGCTAGCTCCAGACAAAAGCGATCCCCCGGTTCAGTTTCTATTTGCCAGACGCATTGGAAATGTTTTCCACTGGCATTCGCGCCAAGAGTCGCAGGTTGCTTAACTCAGGAGCTCTGAGAATGGAACGGCAAGAGGTGTTCCGCTTTCGTCATAAACAGTGCTCCAGAGCGCTTGGCAACGGGCACAACGAAACGTGTGTGCGGGATAGTGACCATTCCCGCCTAGTGCTGGCAATGCACGAGCACTGCCAAAAGGCACAGGAAGGCGCTTAGCATCCGGCTTGTGCGCAAAGCTTTCAGACTGCCAGAGGACCGTAGCTGTGGTAAGCCGGTTTGCTCATTTGACGTTAGATGTCACCTGCAAGAACTTCACCCGCATCTGGTTTATGCTGCTACCCGTTGTTAGGTGACAACAAGGGCACATGTAGCAAATGCTTTTTCCTGGCCCATTTTGCTAGGCCACGCTCTTCTGTGGCTCTTTAGTGCTTGCCAAACTCCTCTGTGCCTGCTGCTGCTTCCATCTGACAAGGAGCACAGCCTTCTGACAGCTGCTTTCAACTTGCTTAAGAAGGAGCTTGGCCATTCGAATGTGCGGCAAATCTGAGTGTGCGGAAGGCGCAGGTGCTAGCTCCAGACAAAAGCGATCCCCCGGTTCAGTTTCTATTTGCCAGACGCATTGGAAATGTTTTCCACTGGCATTCGCGCCAAGAGTCGCAGGTTGCTTAACTCAGGAGCTCTGAGAATGGAACGGCAAGAGGTGTTCCGCTTTCGTCATAAACAGTGCTCCAGAGCGCTTGGCAACGGGCACAACGAAACGTGTGTGCGGGATAGTGACCATTCCCGCCTAGTGCTGGCAATGCACGAGCACTGCCAAAAGGCACAGGAAGGCGCTTAGCATCCGGCTTGTGCGCAAAGCTTTCAGACTGCCAGAGGACCGTAGCTGTGGTAAGCCGGTTTGCTCATTTGACGTTAGATGTCACCTGCAAGAACTTCACCCGCATCTGGTTTATGCTGCTACCCGTTGTTAGGCGACAACAAGGGCACATGTAGCAAATGCTTTTTCCTGGCCCATTTTGCTAGGCCACGCTCTTCTGTGGCTCTTTAGTGCTTGCCAAACTCCTCTGTGCCTGCTGCTGCTTCCATCTGACAAGGAGCACAGCCTTCTGACAGCTGCTTTCAACTTGCTTAAGAAGGAGCTTGGCCATTGGAATGTGCGGCAAATCTGAGTGTGCGGAAGGCGCAGGTGCCAGCTCCAGACAAAAGCGATCCCCCGGTTCAGTTTCTATTTGCCAGACGCATTGGAAATGTTTTCCACTGGCATTCGCGCCAAGAGTCGCAGGTTGCTTAACTCAGGAGCTCTGAGAATGGAACGGCAAGAGGTGTTCCGCTTTCGTCATAAACAGTGCTCCAGAGCGCTTGGCAACGGGCACAACGAAACGTGTGTGCGGGATAGTGACCATTCACGCCTAGTGCTGGCAATGCACGAGCACTGCCAAAAGGCACAGGAAGGCGCTTAGCATCCGGCTTGTGCGCAAAGCTTTCAGACTGCCAGAGGACCGTAGCTGTGGTAAGCCGGTTTGCTCATTTGACGTTAGATGTCACCTGCAAGAACTTCACCCGCATCTGGTTTATGCTGCTACCCGTTGTTAGGCGACAACAAGGGCACATGTAGCAAATGCTTTTTCCTGGCCCATTTTGCTAGGCCACGCTCTTCTGTGGCTCTTTAGTGCTTGCCAAACTCCTCTGTGCCTGCTGCTGCTTCCATCTGACAAGGAGCACAGCCTTCTGACAGCTGCTTTCAACTTGCCTAAGAAGGAGCTTGGCCATTGGAATGTGCGGCAAATCTGAGTGTGCGGAAGGCGCAGGTGCCAGCTCCAGACAAAAGCGATCCCCCGGTTCAGTTTCTATTTGCCAGACGCATTGGAAATGTTTTCCACTGGCATTCGCGCCAAGAGTCGCAGGTTGCTTAACTCAGGAGCTCTGAGAATGGAACGGCAAGAGGTGTTCCGCTTTCGTCATAAACAGTGCTCCAGAGCGCTTGGCAACGGGCACAACGAAACGTGTGTGCGGGATAGTGACCATTCCCGCCTAGTGCTGGCAATGCACGAGCACTGCCAAAAGGCACAGGAAGGCGCTTAGCATCCGGCTTGTGCGCAAAGCTTTCAGACTGCCAGAGGACCGTAGCTGTGGTAAGCCGGTTTGCTCATTTGACGTTAGATGTCACCTGCAAGAACTTCACCCGCATCTGGTTTATGCTGCTACCCGTTGTTAGGCGACAACAAGGGCACATGTAGCAAATGCTTTTTCCTGGCCCATTTTGCTAGGCCACGCTCTTCTGTGGCTCTTTAGTGCTTGCCAAACTCCTCTGTGCCTGCTGCTGCTTCCATCTGACAAGGAGCACAGCCTTCTGACAGCTGCTTTCAACTTGCCTAAGAAGGAGCTTGGCCATTGGAATGTGCGGCAAATCTGAGTGTGCGGAAGGCGCAGGTGCCAGCTCCAGACAGAAGCGATCCCCCGGTTCAGTTTCTATTTGCCAGACGCATTGGAAATGTTTTCCACTGGCATTCGCGCCAAGAGTCGCAGGTTGCTTAACTCAGGAGCTCTGAGAATGGAACGGCAAGAGGTGTTCCGCTTTCGTCATAAACAGTGCTCCAGAGCGCTTGGCAACGGGCACAACGAAACGTGTGTGCGGGATAGTGACCATTCCCGCCTAGTGCTGGCAATGCACGAGCACTGCCAAAAGGCACAGGAAGGCGCTTAGCATCCGGCTTGTGCGCAAAGCTTTCAGACTGCCAGAGGACCGTAGCTGTGGTAAGCCGGTTTGCTCATTTGACGTTAGATGTCACCTGCAAGAACTTCACCGGCATCTGGTTTATGCTGCTACCCGTTGTTAGGCGACAACAAGGGCACATGTAGCAAATGCTTTTTCCTGGCCCATTTTGCTAGGCCACGCTCTTCTGTGGCTCTTTAGTGCTTGCCAAACTCCTCTGTGCCTGCTGCTGCTTCCATCTGACAAGGAGCACAGCCTTCTGACAGCTGCTTTCAACTTGCTTAAGAAGGAGCTTGGCCATTCGAATGTGCGGCAAATCTGAGTGTGCGGAAGGCGCAGGTGCCAGCTCCAGACAAAAGCGATCCCCCGGTTCAGTTTCTATTTGCCAGACGCATTGGAAATGTTTTCCACTGGCATTCGCGCCAAGAGTCGCAAGTTGCTTAACTCAGGAGCTCTGAGAATGGAACGGCAAGAGGTGTTCCGCTTTCGTCATAAACAGTGCTCCAGAGCGCTTGGCAACGGGCACAACGAAACGTGTGTGCGGGATAGTGACCATTCCCGCCTAGTGCTGGCAATGCACGAGCACTGCCAAAAGGCACAGGAAGGCGCTTAGCATCCGGCTTGTGCGCAAAGCTTTCAGACTGCCAGAGGACCGTAGCTGTGGTAAGCCGGTTTGCTCATTTGACGTTAGATGTCACCTGCAAGAACTTCACCCGCATCTGGTTTATGCTGCTACCCGTTGTTAGGCGACAACAAGGGCACATGTAGCAAATGCTTTTTCCTGGCCCATTTTGCTAGGCCACGCTCTTCTGTGGCTCTTTAGTGCTTGCCAAACTCCTCTGTGCCTGCTGCTGCTTCCATCTGACAAGGAGCACAGCCTTCTGACAGCTGCTTTCAACTTGCCTAAGAAGGAGCTTGGCCATTGGAATGTGCGGCAAATCTGAGTGTGCGGAAGGCGCAGGTGCCAGCTCCAGACAAAAGCGATCCCCCGGTTCAGTTTCTATTTGCCAGACGCATTGGAAATGTTTTCCACTGGCATTCGCGCCAAGAGTCGCAGGTTGCTTAACTCAGGAGCTCTGAGAATGGAACGGCAAGAGGTGTTCCGCTTTCGTCATAAACAGTGCTCCAGAGCGCTTGGCAACGGGCACAACGAAACGTGTGTGCGGGATAGTGACCATTCCCGCCTAGTGCTGGCAATGCACGAGCACTGCCAAAAGGCACAGGAAGGCGCTTAGCATCCGGCTTGTGCGCAAAGCTTTCAGACTGCCAGAGGACCGTAGCTGTGGTAAGCCGGTTTGCTCATTTGACGTTAGATGTCACCTGCAAGAACTTCACCCGCATCTGGTTTATGCTGCTACCCGTTGTTAGGCGACAACAAGGGCACATGTAGCAAATGCTTTTTCCTGGCCCATTTTGCTAGGCCACGCTCTTCTGTGGCTCTTTAGTGCTTGCCAAACTCCTCTGTGCCTGCTGCTGCTTCCATCTGACAAGGAGCACAGCCTTCTGACAGCTGCTTTCAACTTGCCTAAGAAGGAGCTTGGCCATTGGAATGTGTGGCAAATCTGAGTGTGCGGAAGGCGCAGGTGCCAGCTCCAGACAGAAGCGATCCCCCGGTTCAGTTTCTATTTGCCAGACGCATTGGAAATGTTTTCCACTGGCATTCGCGCCAAGAGTCGCAGGTTGCTTAACTCAGGAGCTCTGAGAATGGAACGGCAAGAGGTGTTCCGCTTTCGTCATAAACAGTGCTCCAGAGCGCTTGGCAACGGGCACAACGAAACGTGTGTGCGGGATAGTGACCATTCACGCCTAGTACTGGCATGCACGAGCACTGCCAAAAGGCACAGGAAGGCGCTTAGCATCCGGCTTGTGCGCAAAGCTTTCAGACTGCCAGAGGACCGTAGCTGTGGTAAGCCGGTTTGCTCATTTGACGTTAGATGTCACCTGCAAGAACTTCACCCGCATCTGCTTTATGCTGCTACCCGTTGTTAGGCGACAACAAGGGCACATGTAGCAAATGCTTTTTCCTGGCCCATTTTGCTAGGCCACGCTCTTCTGTGGCTCTTTAGTGCTTGCCAAACTCCTCTGTGCCTGCTGCTGCTTCCATCTGACAAGGAGCACAGCCTTCTGACAGCTGCTTTCAACTTGCTTAAGAAGGAGCTTGGCCATTGGAATGTGCGGCAAATCTGAGTGTGCGGAAGGCGCAGGTGCTAGCTCCAGACAAAAGCGATCCCCCGGTTCAGTTTCTATTTGCCAGACGCATTGGAAATGTTTTCCACTGGCATTCGCGCCAAGAGTCGCAGGTTGCTTAACTCAGGAGCTCTGAGAATGGAACGGCAAGAGGTGTTCCGCTTTCGTCATAAACAGTGCTCCAGAGCGCTTGGCAACGGGCACAACGAAACGTGTGTGCGGGATAGTGACCATTCCCGCCTAGTGCTGGCAATGCACGAGCACTGCCAAAAGGCACAGGAAGGCGCTTAGCATCCGGCTTGTGCGCAAAGCTTTCAGACTGCCAGAGGACCGTAGCTGTGGTAAGCCGGTTTGCTCATTTGACGTTAGATGTCACCTGCAAGAACTTCACCCGCATCTGGTTTATGCTGCTACCCGTTGTTAGGCGACAACAAGGGCACATGTAGCAAATGCTTTTTCCTGGCCCATTTTGCTAGGCCACGCTCTTCTGTGGCTCTTTAGTGCTTGCCAAACTCCTCTGTGCCTGCTGCTGCTTCCATCTGACAAGGAGCACAGCCTTCTGACAGCTGCTTTCAACTTGCCTAAGAAGGAGCTTGGCCATTGGAATGTGCGGCAAATCTGAGTGTGCGGAAGGCGCAGGTGCCAGCTCCAGACAAAAGCGATCCCCCGGTTCAGTTTCTATTTGCCAGACGCATTGGAAATGTTTTCCACTGGCATTCGCGCCAAGAGTCGCAGGTTGCTTAACTCAGGAGCTCTGAGAATGGAACGGCAAGAGGTGTTCCGCTTTCGTCATAAACAGTGCTCCAGAGCGCTTGGCAACGGGCACAACGAAACGTGTGTGCGGGATAGTGACCATTCCCGCCTAGTGCTGGCAATGCACGAGCACTGCCAAAAGGCACAGGAAGGCGCTTAGCATCCGGCTTGTGCGCAAAGCTTTCAGACTGCCAGAGGACCGTAGCTGTGGTAAGCCGGTTTGCTCATTTGACGTTAGATGTCACCTGCAAGAACTTCACCCGCATCTGGTTTATGCTGCTACCCGTTGTTAGGTGACAACAAGGGCACATGTAGCAAATGCTTTTTCCTGGCCCATTTTGCTAGGCCACGCTCTTCTGTGGCTCTTTAGTGCTTGCCAAACTCCTCTGTGCCTGCTGCTGCTTCCATCTGACAAGGAGCACAGCCTTCTGACAGCTGCTTTCAACTTGCTTAAGAAGGAGCTTGGCCATTCGAATGTGCGGCAAATCTGAGTGTGCGGAAGGCGCAGGTGCTAGCTCCAGACAAAAGCGATCCCCCGGTTCAGTTTCTATTTGCCAGACGCATTGGAAATGTTTTCCACTGGCATTCGCGCCAAGAGTCGCAGGTTGCTTAACTCAGGAGCTCTGAGAATGGAACGGCAAGAGGTGTTCCGCTTTCGTCATAAACAGTGCTCCAGAGCGCTTGGCAACGGGCACAACGAAACGTGTGTGCGGGATAGTGACCATTCCCGCCTAGTGCTGGCAATGCACGAGCACTGCCAAAAGGCACAGGAAGGCGCTTAGCATCCGGCTTGTGCGCAAAGCTTTCAGACTGCCAGAGGACCGTAGCTGTGGTAAGCCGGTTTGCTCATTTGATGTTAGATGTCACCTGCAAGAACTTCACCCGCATCTGGTTTATGCTGCTACCCGTTGTTAGGCGACAACAAGGGCACATGTAGCAAATGCTTTTTCCTGGCCCATTTTGCTAGGCCACGCTCTTCTGTGGCTCTTTAGTGCTTGCCAAACTCCTCTGTGCCTGCTGCTGCTTCCATCTGACAAGGAGCACAGCCTTCTGACAGCTGCTTTCAACTTGCTTAAGAAGGAGCTTGGCCATTGGAATGTGCGGCAAATCTGAGTGTGCGGAAGGCGCAGGTGCCAGCTCCAGACAGAAGCGATCCCCCGGTTCAGTTTCTATTTGCCAGACGCATTGGAAATGTTTTCCACTGGCATTCGCGCCAAGAGTCGCAGGTTGCTTAACTCAGGAGCTCTGAGAATGGAACGGCAAGAGGTGTTCCGCTTTCGTCATAAACAGTGCTCCAGAGCGCTTGGCAACGGGCACAACGAAACGTGTGTGCGGGATAGTGACCATTCACGCCTAGTGCTGGCAATGCACGAGCACTGCCAAAAGGCACAGGAAGGCGCTTAGCATCCGGCTTGTGCGCAAAGCTTTCAGACTGCCAGAGGACCGTAGCTGTGGTAAGCCGGTTTGCTCATTTGACGTTAGATGTCACCTGCAAGAACTTCACCCGCATCTGCTTTATGCTGCTACCCGTTGTTAGGCGACAACAAGGGCACATGTAGCAAATGCTTTTTCCTGGCCCATTTTGCTAGGCCACGCTCTTCTGTGGCTCTTTAGTGCTTGCCAAACTCCTCTGTGCCTGCTGCTGCTTCCATCTGACAAGGAGCACAGCCTTCTGACAGCTGCTTTCAACTTGCCTAAGAAGGAGCTTGGCCATTGGAATGTGCGGCAAATCTGAGTGTGCGGAAGGCGCAGGTGCCAGCTCCAGACAAAAGCGATCCCCCGGTTCAGTTTCTATTTGCCAGACGCATTGGAAATGTTTTCCACTGGCATTCGCGCCAAGAGTCGCAGGTTGCTTAACTCAGGAGCTCTGAGAATGGAACGGCAAGAGGTGTTCCGCTTTCGTCATAAACAGTGCTCCAGAGCGCTTGGCAACGGGCACAACGAAACGTGTGTGCGGGATAGTGACCATTCACGCCTAGTACTGGCATGCACGAGCACTGCCAAAAGGCACAGGAAGGCGCTTAGCATCCGGCTTGTGCGCAAAGCTTTCAGACTGCCAGAGGACCGTAGCTGTGGTAAGCCGGTTTGCTCATTTGACGTTAGATGTCACCTGCAAGAACTTCACCCGCATCTGCTTTATGCTGCTACCCGTTGTTAGGCGACAACAAGGGCACATGTAGCAAATGCTTTTTCCTGGCCCATTTTGCTAGGCCACGCTCTTCTGTGGCTCTTTAGTGCTTGCCAAACTCCTCTGTGCCTGCTGCTGCTTCCATCTGACAAGGAGCACAGCCTTCTGACAGCTGCTTTCAACTTGCCTAAGAAGGAGCTTGGCCATTGGAATGTGCGGCAAATCTGAGTGTGCGGAAGGCGCAGGTGCCAGCTCCAGACAGAAGCGATCCCCCGGTTCAGTTTCTATTTGCCAGACGCATTGGAAATGTTTTCCACTGGCATTCGCGCCAAGAGTCGCAGGTTGCTTAACTCAGGAGCTCTGAGAATGGAACGGCAAGAGGTGTTCCGCTTTCGTCATAAACAGTGCTCCAGAGCGCTTGGCAACGGGCACAACGAAACGTGTGTGCGGGATAGTGACCATTCCCGCCTAGTGCTGGCAATGCACGAGCACTGCCAAAAGGCACAGGAAGGCGCTTAGCATCCGGCTTGTGCGCAAAGCTTTCAGACTGCCAGAGGACCGTAGCTGTGGTAAGCCGGTTTGCTCATTTGACGTTAGATGTCACCTGCAAGAACTTCACCCGCATCTGGTTTATGCTGCTACCCGTTGTTAGGCGACAACAAGGGCACATGTAGCAAATGCTTTTTCCTGGCCCATTTTGCTAGGCCACGCTCTTCTGTGGCTCTTTAGTGCTTGCCAAACTCCTCTGTGCCTGCTGCTGCTTCCATCTGACAAGGAGCACAGCCTTCTGACAGCTGCTTTCAACTTGCCTAAGAAGGAGCTTGGCCATTGGAATGTGCGGCAAATCTGAGTGTGCGGAAGGCGCAGGTGCCAGCTCCAGACAGAAGCGATCCCCCGGTTCAGTTTCTATTTGCCAGACGCATTGGAAATGTTTTCCACTGGCATTCGCGCCAAGAGTCGCAGGTTGCTTAACTCAGGAGCTCTGAGAATGGAACGGCAAGAGGTGTTCCGCTTTCGTCATAAACAGTGCTCCAGAGCGCTTGGCAACGGGCACAACGAAACGTGTGTGCGGGATAGTGACCATTCCCGCCTAGTGCTGGCAATGCACGAGCACTGCCAAAAGGCACAGGAAGGCGCTTAGCATCCGGCTTGTGCGCAAAGCTTTCAGACTGCCAGAGGACCGTAGCTGTGGTAAGCCGGTTTGCTCATTTGACGTTAGATGTCACCTGCAAGAACTTCACCCGCATCTGGTTTATGCTGCTACCCGTTGTTAGGCGACAACAAGGGCACATGTAGCAAATGCTTTTTCCTGGCCCATTTTGCTAGGCCACGCTCTTCTGTGGCTCTTTAGTGCTTGCCAAACTCCTCTGTGCCTGCTGCTGCTTCCATCTGACAAGGAGCACAGCCTTCTGACAGCTGCTTTCAACTTGCCTAAGAAGGAGCTTGGCCATTGGAATGTGCGGCAAATCTGAGTGTGCGGAAGGCGCAGGTGCCAGCTCCAGACAAAAGCGATCCCCCAGTTCAGTTTCTATTTGCCAGACGCATTGGAAATGTTTTCCACTGGCATTCGCGCCAAGAGTCGCAGGTTGCTTAACTCAGGAGCTCTGAGAATGGAACGGCAAGAGGTGTTCCGCTTTCGTCATAAACAGTGCTCCAGAGCGCTTGGCAACGGGCACAACGAAACGTGTGTGCGGGATAGTGACCATTCCCGCCTAGTGCTGGCAATGCACGAGCACTGCCAAAAGGCACAGGAAGGCGCTTAGCATCCGGCTTGTGCGCAAAGCTTTCAGACTGCCAGAGGACCGTAGCTGTGGTAAGCCGGTTTGCTCATTTGACGTTAGATGTCACCTGCAAGAACTTCACCCGCATCTGGTTTATGCTGCTACCCGTTGTTAGGCGACAACAAGGGCACATGTAGCAAATGCTTTTTCCTGGCCCATTTTGCTAGGCCACGCTCTTCTGTGGCTCTTTAGTGCTTGCCAAACTCCTCTGTGCCTGCTGCTGCTTCCATCTGACAAGGAGCACAGCCTTCTGACAGCTGCTTTCAACTTGCCTAAGAAGGAGCTTGGCCATTGGAATGTGCGGCAAATCTGAGTGTGCGGAAGGCGCAGGTGCCAGCTCCAGACAAAAGCGATCCCCCAGTTCAGTTTCTATTTGCCAGACGCATTGGAAATGTTTTCCACTGGCATTCGCGCCAAGAGTCGCAGGTTGCTTAACTCAGGAGCTCTGAGAATGGAACGGCAAGAGGTGTTCCGCTTTCGTCATAAACAGTGCTCCAGAGCGCTTGGCAACGGGCACAACGAAACGTGTGTGCGGGATAGTGACCATTCACGCCTAGTACTGGCATGCACGAGCACTGCCAAAAGGCACAGGAAGGCGCTTAGCATCCGGCTTGTGCGCAAAGCTTTCAGACTGCCAGAGGACCGTAGCTGTGGTAAGCCGGTTTGCTCATTTGACGTTAGATGTCACCTGCAAGAACTTCACCCGCATCTGGTTTATGCTGCTACCCGTTGTTAGGCGACAACAAGGGCACATGTAGCAAATGCTTTTTCCTGGCCCATTTTGCTAGGCCACGCTCTTCTGTGGCTCTTTAGTGCTTGCCAAACTCCTCTGTGCCTGCTGCTGCTTCCATCTGACAAGGAGCACAGCCTTCTGACAGCTGCTTTCAACTTGCCTAAGAAGGAGCTTGGCCATTGGAATGTGCGGCAAATCTGAGTGTGCGGAAGGCGCAGGTGCCAGCTCCAGACAAAAGCGATCCCCCGGTTCAGTTTCTATTTGCCAGACGCATTGGAAATGTTTTCCACTGGCATTCGCGCCAAGAGTCGCAGGTTGCTTAACTCAGGAGCTCTGAGAATGGAACGGCAAGAGGTGTTCCGCTTTCGTCATAAACAGTGCTCCAGAGCGCTTGGCAACGGGCACAACGAAACGTGTGTGCGGGATAGTGACCATTCCCGCCTAGTGCTGGCAATGCACGAGCACTGCCAAAAGGCACAGGAAGGCGCTTAGCATCCGGCTTGTGCGCAAAGCTTTCAGACTGCCAGAGGACCGTAGCTGTGGTAAGCCGGTTTGCTCATTTGACGTTAGATGTCACCTGCAAGAACTTCACCCGCATCTGGTTTATGCTGCTACCCGTTGTTAGGCGACAACAAGGGCACATGTAGCAAATGCTTTTTCCTGGCCCATTTTGCTAGGCCACGCTCTTCTGTGGCTCTTTAGTGCTTGCCAAACTCCTCTGTGCCTGCTGCTGCTTCCATCTGACAAGGAGCACAGCCTTCTGACAGCTGCTTTCAACTTGCCTAAGAAGGAGCTTGGCCATTGGAATGTGCGGCAAATCTGAGTGTGCGGAAGGCGCAGGTGCCAGCTCCAGACAGAAGCGATCCCCCGGTTCAGTTTCTATTTGCCAGACGCATTGGAAATGTTTTCCACTGGCATTCGCGCCAAGAGTCGCAGGTTGCTTAACTCAGGAGCTCTGAGAATGGAACGGCAAGAGGTGTTCCGCTTTCGTCATAAACAGTGCTCCAGAGCGCTTGGCAACGGGCACAACGAAACGTGTGTGCGGGATAGTGACCATTCACGCCTAGTACTGGCATGCACGAGCACTGCCAAAAGGCACAGGAAGGCGCTTAGCATCCGGCTTGTGCGCAAAGCTTTCAGACTGCCAGAGGACCGTAGCTGTGGTAAGCCGGTTTGCTCATTTGACGTTAGATGTCACCTGCAAGAACTTCACCCGCATCTGCTTTATGCTGCTACCCGTTGTTAGGCGACAACAAGGGCACATGTAGCAAATGCTTTTTCCTGGCCCATTTTGCTAGGCCACGCTCTTCTGTGGCTCTTTAGTGCTTGCCAAACTCCTCTGTGCCTGCTGCTGCTTCCATCTGACAAGGAGCACAGCCTTCTGACAGCTGCTTTCAACTTGCTTAAGAAGGAGCTTGGCCATTGGAATGTGCGGCAAATCTGAGTGTGCGGAAGGCGCAGGTGCTAGCTCCAGACAAAAGCGATCCCCCGGTTCAGTTTCTATTTGCCAGACGCATTGGAAATGTTTTCCACTGGCATTCGCGCCAAGAGTCGCAGGTTGCTTAACTCAGGAGCTCTGAGAATGGAACGGCAAGAGGTGTTCCGCTTTCGTCATAAACAGTGCTCCAGAGCGCTTGGCAACGGGCACAACGAAACGTGTGTGCGGGATAGTGACCATTCCCGCCTAGTGCTGGCAATGCACGAGCACTGCCAAAAGGCACAGGAAGGCGCTTAGCATCCGGCTTGTGCGCAAAGCTTTCAGACTGCCAGAGGACCGTAGCTGTGGTAAGCCGGTTTGCTCATTTGACGTTAGATGTCACCTGCAAGAACTTCACCCGCATCTGGTTTATGCTGCTACCCGTTGTTAGGCGACTGTCGGAGAAGGGAGACGCAGACACCAGGTGGTCGTCAAGCAAATCTCGTTTGTTGATCCTTATACTCGTGTTTAAATACATGATTTAATTAGCTCATACATATTGCAAAAGTATAGCTCATCATTGGTTATTCTGCTATCTACGACACTGCGAAACATAGCTATCTGCCTTTGCATTCTTGCGATTACCAGACCGTCCCTGTTCCTTCTTTTTCGTTCTGTTTACCACATTCTTGTTCTCCTCCCCACATCTCAAGGGCAATCCGGCCTTGAGACTATCTCTGCACTAGTTATGTTTTATCTCTAGCAAGTTTGTACAGTCATGGCCTTTCTCGCCTAACCATTTTGCCACAAAAGTCTCCACACTTCCCCCGTTTTCTTTTTGGCAAGCGTTTTAGTACATCTGTCCCACACCTTAGGGTGGATAAACCTTACAAACTCATTTACGACTTTGACAACCCAACGCTTTGTAATAACAAGTAAATTAGGTTTACAACTTAATTAATTTATAACTTACAATCTAACTTTTTTCGATGATTTTATCATCTTTCTGGGTCCAGGCTCTCTTGTCAAGAATAGACTCACTATCTTGACCGCTGCTCCTTAACTCAGGGTATCTTTGCTTTCTTTTTGTCTCACTTTTCTTGTTCTTGGGTTTCGGTACCGTATGTCGGGGTCAAGCAAGGCTGGTACCCTGGCTGGAACCAGCATGGGCGGCTATCCTCAGCTGCGCGGTCCATATTCCACTGTATCAATGTGATGGATGGCAATATGGCAATTTGTTGCAGGGAAACTTAACATTTTATAGCCTGGGGGTCACTGTGTTACTCCCATCTGCATACGTCACACCTGGGTGCTATTGGCTAATTGCAGGTTTTGCTATCCTAACAGAGAGGGGGTCTAGCAGCTTCCCGTTACAATCCCGAATTCTTCTGCAGCGCAATGCTCTAAACTATAACATATTCTCCCCTCTCTATGAATAATTAATTTGCTAAAATATAAGGTATATTAGTCTTAAAAATTCTAATGTTATTTTTTATACATACTTCTAAACACTTTGTCTTAAACTATTATCTAACTACTTTTAACACACGTGCTCTATATATATGTAGTCTAAGCGTGAAAGCAATTTGCTGAAAGGGTAAACACACAACTACAATTTGCTTTATATACAATTAAATGGAGTCTCTACACTTCTTAGATCTTCTACAAAATTTCTCCAGCACAATTCAGTCCTGGAACGTTCACTGCTCCCATGATGTCAGCTGGCAGTTGATTGGTGACTGAGGGCTTTGATGTTCAAGTTGTTCTTCAGATCCTTCTAAATCTTAAAACAAAGGATACCTGAAAAATTGGTAGAGACACAACATCATAATAACAACATAAAATCTCTGTTGGCAACTGTCTATATAGTGTTCAGACACAACTGTGTCCTGACAGGTCCACTTCTGATCCATGTCTGGAGTACCACGGCTGTGTGATAACATCTCTGTTCACTGGATCTCGTGTGTTCAGAGGCACACAGTCTGGTCAGATGGACAGGTGACCTTTTTGAACCTGCCAACAAAACACAAACACTTCTCTCCTTGAAGTTAATAAATTATACTAATTAAATGCTTGTGGGGCATCCATTTTCCCCCGTTTTTTCTTAAAAAAAAAAATAAAAATGAGATGTACTTTTGTTATAAACAACAACATTAACACAAAACCATATACACAATTAATAAGAACTTATACTAGTTAAAAATCAATTAAATTTTAAACATTATTAATAACATATATAATATAAAACTGTTATTAATTACTAAAACACTGCACTAGCATCCCATAGTTAGCAAACAAACAGAAACAAAAAATCAGTGAAGGATTGGATCATCACCTCCGGAAAATGACTCTCCAAGCCCACTTCAAAATTGATCCAGCTGTCATATTAATAGGGTCAAATTGTTGAGTCAAAAAGTGACTCAAATACAGTTTTGAGACAGAAAATATCTGGATCTGTTGGCAAACATTCTGTCCAGGTAAAGTCAAGGCTTGGCCAGGGCCTGGCTTTAAACTGGAAAGATGCCTCTTAACTCATTTCTAAAACAAGGTTCTCAATAGTAGCAGCTATGAGATGCTTACAGCATAACAAACTGTTCTAAACTCCACAATAATTATATATGACAAAAGGAAATAACAAACTTAACCTTAAAAGAATATCTAAGTTAGGAAATTTAACTTAAAAACATTCAAGCCTAAACATTATAAAACTTGACTATCTTTAATTCTATTAACACTTAATCTATATTAAATGAAAACATAACTTAATCTTATTTTGTTACTATAAAAAGCAACTAAAAGTTTAATATATACCTTTTAAACACAATATAACAATAACATGGATTTACTATAGAGATTATAAAGATGTAGCAAACACATCACAATTCTATGTCATCTAGCTTTGAAAATAACCCACAATAACTGTAAATGTTACTAAAAATACTTATTTATAATAGAAATTTGCCTAGTATATGTTTAAATTGGTTAGGATGTTTAAGTGCAGTTTTTCTAGAGAAAAACCACCACAACAACATGGGATTTGGCAAGTTGCCATCCAGCTTTTGTAGCACTTTTTAAAAATATTAAGTCCAATTTTTTAAACTAAAATCTAAAATTTAAATTGGTAAATATGCAGTTATATGTGTTAATATATACTTTAACTTAGCTTTGTCTTATACAGTAAAATTTTTTTGACTAATTATTTTTTAAACCACAAATCTCTTCTGTAGATAACATTAATTGAAAGAAGGTTTTCCTAAAAGCTATAAATCATATCATATTTTAACCTTGAGTTCTAAAACTAATTTTTGCAAGGCAACCCTGTTAGTATTCACCTTAAACACTTTTTTTTTTTTTTTTTTTTTTTAACTTTTAAAGAATTACAATAATTTCTATAGTAAAATCTTAAAAACTGCAATTGCATAAACTCACAATTACTTAAAATACAAAATTAACTCTACAATGGTATATAAAAACATTTTGAAAACCCAATAAATCACGACTCTGCAACAAACCAGGCACCGTCCCAGTGCCCCCCCTCGAGAGAGGGAGCGGGGGGGTGGACGGCCCGCTCTGCTGCTGCTGCAGCTCTGCTCTTATCTTTCTTCACATTCTCCACATACTCTCGCAGCGAGGAAAAACGGAGAGAAAGAAAAAAAAAAGCCTCACAAAGTTAACTTTAACAAATGCAGTTTTTTCTCTCAATCTCTCTTGTTGTTTGCTGATAGAGGAAAAAAAAAAAGGGCATGATTATACAAAAGCAGGCGATTTTACACGAAAAGTCTCTCACGGCCAGGTGCTAACAACGGCGATCAGAGGCCTTGGAACTTTTCTTGCGTTGCTTCTACCCCCAGGGTGCCTTTGTTCCCTGCGCTCACCTTGCTCCCTCATATCTTCTTGGTTCGGGTGGAAACCAGTCTAAATCTGGCTTCTTTTCTTCCAGGGTGGTAAAGATGGAACTTAAATAAGATAGCAATGTTAAAAATGACTCCAAAAATGAAGCAAATAGTTTTGGATGTATTACATCCTGCCATAACTGAACAGATTCTGTTCGTTGTTTCAGCGTTCCCTGTGGAACTTTTTTTTCATTATTTTCTTTTCCTATAATTCCCTGTAATGGATCACCTGGTCCTCTTTGAACTGCAACTGACTCTTGAACTAAAGCTTGCTAATGTGCGTTAAACAGCAGCTGCTAATGTTGAATAAACATCAGTTTCACAATGCTTCTACAGTCATTGACAGTTAGCAAATGCGTATCAAATATATAGTCTATCATTTGTTTAGCTGGTTCACTCTTAAATCCAAATTGACTCACTGTCTGTCGCAGCTGAGCTAATAACTTCCAATCAAGAGGTGTATAGGTCCCTAACTGAACAGCTTGTCCTTGTTGGTTTACCCCCGGGGTGTAAACTACAGGCAGAGCCCACGTCCTTGCCGCCTCCACGGTGACTTCATCCCCACTCTCTAGCCCATGCTTAGCCAATGCGTTCCAGGCTTCTCTCCTCTGTCTAGCCATTTCCTCCCACAGGTCACTCTCTGCCCCAGGGACAGGATCTGGCTCTGGCGGAGATTGTGAACTACGCATTCCAGGCTTAACAGATTGGGCTGAAGGGTCTTTAATATCAGAGGTGGCTACGACAGGCACTTCAGCGTCCTCTGTGGACTCAGTGAGAGGGGGCGCCGAGGGCCAAGCACAATCATCTGTGCCCAAACTGCTAGAAGCAGGTATAATTACTTGAGAGACACTTGGCGCTAAAGGTTCATGATCTCCATATCGTGCATTTCTTTTATAGGCTTCTACTGCTTGCTGAGCCGCTCTTTTTTCTGCCTGATGTTTCAATAGAGTATTATGCACAACTCGCCAAATTTTTCTTAACTTTTTTGCTGTTTTATCTTCTTCTAAGACTGCTTCACACAACACATCTCCTAACTTACGCCACTCACTCAATTCATGTACCGTGTGCGGGTTGGAAAAACAACCCTTCGCGTGACCCCATGTTAGCAATCCCAGTACGTCTTTTCTAGGATTTATGTCTCTAACTCCTAGCTTATCTAATAACCCCAAAAATAAATTATATGCTGCTTGCCTGTCCATTTTTGTCGTCAGCGCTGTTGCACCTTTCCGGCTTCGGCAGCACGTATGGCTCAAGACCACCGATGTGATCCTTGAGGGTGCTTTCCCTTCGTCGTTTAGCACCGACCCGGGTGCATCGGGCCCCAACACTACTTCACCGACCGTGGCGCGTTCTCTCCCCCGCTTTCTTTTCAGCAGGGGGTCGACGTCGGGGTCACCATTTGTCGGAGAAGGGAGACGCAGACACCAGGTGGTCGTCAAGCAAATCTCGTTTGTTGATCCTTATACTCGTGTTTAAATACATGATTTAATTAGCTCATACATATTGCAAAAGTATAGCTCATCATTGGTTATTCTGCTATCTACGACACTGCGAAACATAGCTATCTGCCTTTGCATTCTTGCGATTACCAGACCGTCCCTGTTCCTTCTTTTTCGTTCTGTTTACCACATTCTTGTTCTCCTCCCCACATCTCAAGGGCAATCCGGCCTTGAGACTATCTCTGCACTAGTTATGTTTTATCTCTAGCAAGTTTGTACAGTCATGGCCTTTCTCGCCTAACCATTTTGCCACAAAAGTCTCCACAGGCGACAACAAGGGCACATGTAGCAAATGCTTTTTCCTGGCCCATTTTGCTAGGCCACGCTCTTCTGTGGCTCTTTAGTGCTTGCCAAACTCCTCTGTGCCTGCTGCTGCTTCCATCTGACAAGGAGCACAGCCTTCTGACAGCTGCTTTCAACTTGCCTAAGAAGGAGCTTGGCCATTGGAATGTGCGGCAAATCTGAGTGTGCGGAAGGCGCAGGTGCCAGCTCCAGACAAAAGCGATCCCCCGGTTCAGTTTCTATTTGCCAGACGCATTGGAAATGTTTTCCACTGGCATTCGCGCCAAGAGTCGCAGGTTGCTTAACTCAGGAGCTCTGAGAATGGAACGGCAAGAGGTGTTCCGCTTTCGTCATAAACAGTGCTCCAGAGCGCTTGGCAACGGGCACAACGAAACGTGTGTGCGGGATAGTGACCATTCCCGCCTAGTGCTGGCAATGCACGAGCACTGCCAAAAGGCACAGGAAGGCGCTTAGCATCCGGCTTGTGCGCAAAGCTTTCAGACTGCCAGAGGACCGTAGCTGTGGTAAGCCGGTTTGCTCATTTGACGTTAGATGTCACCTGCAAGAACTTCACCCGCATCTGGTTTATGCTGCTACCCGTTGTTAGGCGACAACAAGGGCACATGTAGCAAATGCTTTTTCCTGGCCCATTTTGCTAGGCCACGCTCTTCTGTGGCTCTTTAGTGCTTGCCAAACTCCTCTGTGCCTGCTGCTGCTTCCATCTGACAAGGAGCACAGCCTTCTGACAGCTGCTTTCAACTTGCCTAAGAAGGAGCTTGGCCATTGGAATGTGCGGCAAATCTGAGTGTGCGGAAGGCGCAGGTGCCAGCTCCAGACAAAAGCGATCCCCCGGTTCAGTTTCTATTTGCCAGACGCATTGGAAATGTTTTCCACTGGCATTCGCGCCAAGAGTCGCAGGTTGCTTAACTCAGGAGCTCTGAGAATGGAACGGCAAGAGGTGTTCCGCTTTCGTCATAAACAGTGCTCCAGAGCGCTTGGCAACGGGCACAACGAAACGTGTGTGCGGGATAGTGACCATTCACGCCTAGTACTGGCATGCACGAGCACTGCCAAAAGGCACAGGAAGGCGCTTAGCATCCGGCTTGTGCGCAAAGCTTTCAGACTGCCAGAGGACCGTAGCTGTGGTAAGCCGGTTTGCTCATTTGACGTTAGATGTCACCTGCAAGAACTTCACCCGCATCTGCTTTATGCTGCTACCCGTTGTTAGGCGACAACAAGGGCACATGTAGCAAATGCTTTTTCCTGGCCCATTTTGCTAGGCCACGCTCTTCTGTGGCTCTTTAGTGCTTGCCAAACTCCTCTGTGCCTGCTGCTGCTTCCATCTGACAAGGAGCACAGCCTTCTGACAGCTGCTTTCAACTTGCTTAAGAAGGAGCTTGGCCATTGGAATGTGCGGCAAATCTGAGTGTGCGGAAGGCGCAGGTGCTAGCTCCAGACAAAAGCGATCCCCCGGTTCAGTTTCTATTTGCCAGACGCATTGGAAATGTTTTCCACTGGCATTCGCGCCAAGAGTCGCAGGTTGCTTAACTCAGGAGCTCTGAGAATGGAACGGCAAGAGGTGTTCCGCTTTCGTCATAAACAGTGCTCCAGAGCGCTTGGCAACGGGCACAACGAAACGTGTGTGCGGGATAGTGACCATTCCCGCCTAGTGCTGGCAATGCACGAGCACTGCCAAAAGGCACAGGAAGGCGCTTAGCATCCGGCTTGTGCGCAAAGCTTTCAGACTGCCAGAGGACCGTAGCTGTGGTAAGCCGGTTTGCTCATTTGACGTTAGATGTCACCTGCAAGAACTTCACCCGCATCTGGTTTATGCTGCTACCCGTTGTTAGGCGACAACAAGGGCACATGTAGCAAATGCTTTTTCCTGGCCCATTTTGCTAGGCCACGCTCTTCTGTGGCTCTTTAGTGCTTGCCAAACTCCTCTGTGCCTGCTGCTGCTTCCATCTGACAAGGAGCACAGCCTTCTGACAGCTGCTTTCAACTTGCCTAAGAAGGAGCTTGGCCATTGGAATGTGCGGCAAATCTGAGTGTGCGGAAGGCGCAGGTGCCAGCTCCAGACAAAAGCGATCCCCCGGTTCAGTTTCTATTTGCCAGACGCATTGGAAATGTTTTCCACTGGCATTCGCGCCAAGAGTCGCAGGTTGCTTAACTCAGGAGCTCTGAGAATGGAACGGCAAGAGGTGTTCCGCTTTCGTCATAAACAGTGCTCCAGAGCGCTTGGCAACGGGCACAACGAAACGTGTGTGCGGGATAGTGACCATTCACGCCTAGTACTGGCATGCACGAGCACTGCCAAAAGGCACAGGAAGGCGCTTAGCATCCGGCTTGTGCGCAAAGCTTTCAGACTGCCAGAGGACCGTAGCTGTGGTAAGCCGGTTTGCTCATTTGACGTTAGATGTCACCTGCAAGAACTTCACCGGCATCTGGTTTATGCTGCTACCCGTTGTTAGGCGACAACAAGGGCACATGTAGCAAATGCTTTTTCCTGGCCCATTTTGCTAGGCCACGCTCTTCTGTGGCTCTTTAGTGCTTGCCAAACTCCTCTGTGCCTGCTGCTGCTTCCATCTGACAAGGAGCACAGCCTTCTGACAGCTGCTTTCAACTTGCCTAAGAAGGAGCTTGGCCATTGGAATGTGCGGCAAATCTGAGTGTGCGGAAGGCGCAGGTGCCAGCTCCAGACAAAAGCGATCCCCCGGTTCAGTTTCTATTTGCCAGACGCATTGGAAATGTTTTCCACTGGCATTCGCGCCAAGAGTCGCAGGTTGCTTAACTCAGGAGCTCTGAGAATGGAACGGCAAGAGGTGTTCCGCTTTCGTCATAAACAGTGCTCCAGAGCGCTTGGCAACGGGCACAACGAAACGTGTGTGCGGGATAGTGACCATTCCCGCCTAGTGCTGGCAATGCACGAGCACTGCCAAAAGGCACAGGAAGGCGCTTAGCATCCGGCTTGTGCGCAAAGCTTTCAGACTGCCAGAGGACCGTAGCTGTGGTAAGCCGGTTTGCTCATTTGACGTTAGATGTCACCTGCAAGAACTTCACCCGCATCTGGTTTATGCTGCTACCCGTTGTTAGGTGACAACAAGGGCACATGTAGCAAATGCTTTTTCCTGGCCCATTTTGCTAGGCCACGCTCTTCTGTGGCTCTTTAGTGCTTGCCAAACTCCTCTGTGCCTGCTGCTGCTTCCATCTGACAAGGAGCACAGCCTTCTGACAGCTGCTTTCAACTTGCTTAAGAAGGAGCTTGGCCATTGGAATGTGCGGCAAATCTGAGTGTGCGGAAGGCGCAGGTGCTAGCTCCAGACAAAAGCGATCCCCCGGTTCAGTTTCTATTTGCCAGACGCATTGGAAATGTTTTCCACTGGCATTCGCGCCAAGAGTCGCAGGTTGCTTAACTCAGGAGCTCTGAGAATGGAACGGCAAGAGGTGTTCCGCTTTCGTCATAAACAGTGCTCCAGAGCGCTTGGCAACGGGCACAACGAAACGTGTGTGCGGGATAGTGACCATTCCCGCCTAGTGCTGGCAATGCACGAGCACTGCCAAAAGGCACAGGAAGGCGCTTAGCATCCGGCTTGTGCGCAAAGCTTTCAGACTGCCAGAGGACCGTAGCTGTGGTAAGCCGGTTTGCTCATTTGATGTTAGATGTCACCTGCAAGAACTTCACCCGCATCTGGTTTATGCTGCTACCCGTTGTTAGGCGACAACAAGGGCACATGTAGCAAATGCTTTTTCCTGGCCCATTTTGCTAGGCCACGCTCTTCTGTGGCTCTTTAGTGCTTGCCAAACTCCTCTGTGCCTGCTGCTGCTTCCATCTGACAAGGAGCACAGCCTTCTGACAGCTGCTTTCAACTTGCTTAAGAAGGAGCTTGGCCATTGGAATGTGCGGCAAATCTGAGTGTGCGGAAGGCGCAGGTGCCAGCTCCAGACAGAAGCGATCCCCCGGTTCAGTTTCTACTTGCCAGACGCATTGGAAATGTTTTCCACTGGCATTCGCGCCAAGAGTCGCAGGTTGCTTAACTCAGGAGCTCTGAGAATGGAACGGCAAGAGGTGTTCCGCTTTCGTCATAAACAGTGCTCCAGAGCGCTTGGCAACGGGCACAACGAAACGTGTGTGCGGGATAGTGACCATTCCCGCCTAGTGCTGGCAATGCACGAGCACTGCCAAAAGGCACAGGAAGGCGCTTAGCATCCGGCTTGTGCGCAAAGCTTTCAGACTGCCAGAGGACCGTAGCTGTGGTAAGCCGGTTTGCTCATTTGACGTTAGATGTCACCTGCAAGAACTTCACCCGCATCTGGTTTATGCTGCTACCCGTTGTTAGGCGACAACAAGGGCACATGTAGCAAATGCTTTTTCCTGGCCCATTTTGCTAGGCCACGCTCTTCTGTGGCTCTTTAGTGCTTGCCAAACTCCTCTGTGCCTGCTGCTGCTTCCATCTGACAAGGAGCACAGCCTTCTGACAGCTGCTTTCAACTTGCCTAAGAAGGAGCTTGGCCATTGGAATGTGCGGCAAATCTGAGTGTGCGGAAGGCGCAGGTGCCAGCTCCAGACAGAAGCGATCCCCCGGTTCAGTTTCTATTTGCCAGACGCATTGGAAATGTTTTCCACTGGCATTCGCACCAAGAGTCGCAGGTTGCTTAACTCAGGAGCTCTGAGAATGGAACGGCAAGAGGTGTTCCGCTTTCGTCATAAACAGTGCTCCAGAGCGCTTGGCAACGGGCACAACGAAACGTGTGTGCGGGATAGTGACCATTCCCGCCTAGTGCTGGCAATGCACGAGCACTGCCAAAAGGCACAGGAAGGCGCTTAGCATCCGGCTTGTGCGCAAAGCTTTCAGACTGCCAGAGGACCGTAGCTGTGGTAAGCCGGTTTGCTCATTTGACGTTAGATGTCACCTGCAAGAACTTCACCCGCATCTGGTTTATGCTGCTACCCGTTGTTAGGCGACAACAAGGGCACATGTAGCAAATGCTTTTTCCTGGCCCATTTTGCTAGGCCACGCTCTTCTGTGGCTCTTTAGTGCTTGCCAAACTCCTCTGTTCCTGCTGCTGCTTCCATCTGACAAGGAGCACAGCCTTCTGACAGCTGCTTTCAACTTGCTTAAGAAGGAGCTTGGCCATTGGAATGTGCGGCAAATCTGAGTGTGCGGAAGGCGCAGGTGCCAGCTCCAGACAGAAGCGATCCCCCGGTTCAGTTTCTACTTGCCAGACGCATTGGAAATGTTTTCCACTGGCATTCGCGCCAAGAGTCGCAGGTTGCTTAACTCAGGAGCTCTGAGAATGGAACGGCAAGAGGTGTTCCGCTTTCGTCATAAACAGTGCTCCAGAGCGCTTGGCAACGGGCACAACGAAACGTGTGTGCGGGATAGTGACCATTCCCGCCTAGTGCTGGCAATGCACGAGCACTGCCAAAAGGCACAGGAAGGCGCTTAGCATCCGGCTTGTGCGCAAAGCTTTCAGACTGCCAGAGGACCGTAGCTGTGGTAAGCCGGTTTGCTCATTTGACGTTAGATGTCACCTGCAAGAACTTCACCCGCATCTGGTTTATGCTGCTACCCGTTGTTAGGCGACAACAAGGGCACATGTAGCAAATGCTTTTTCCTGGCCCATTTTGCTAGGCCACGCTCTTCTGTGGCTCTTTAGTGCTTGCCAAACTCCTCTGTGCCTGCTGCTGCTTCCATCTGACAAGGAGCACAGCCTTCTGACAGCTGCTTTCAACTTGCCTAAGAAGGAGCTTGGCCATTGGAATGTGCGGCAAATCTGAGTGTGCGGAAGGCGCAGGTGCCAGCTCCAGACAAAAGCGATCCCCCGGTTCAGTTTCTATTTGCCAGACGCATTGGAAATGTTTTCCACTGGCATTCGCGCCAAGAGTCGCAGGTTGCTTAACTCAGGAGCTCTGAGAATGGAACGGCAAGAGGTGTTCCGCTTTCGTCATAAACAGTGCTCCAGAGCGCTTGGCAACGGGCACAACGAAACGTGTGTGCGGGATAGTGACCATTCCCGCCTAGTGCTGGCAATGCACGAGCACTGCCAAAAGGCACAGGAAGGCGCTTAGCATCCGGCTTGTGCGCAAAGCTTTCAGACTGCCAGAGGACCGTAGCTGTGGTAAGCCGGTTTGCTCATTTGACGTTAGATGTCACCTGCAAGAACTTCACCCGCATCTGGTTTATGCTGCTACCCGTTGTTAGGCGACAACAAGGGCACATGTAGCAAATGCTTTTTCCTGGCCCATTTTGCTAGGCCACGCTCTTCTGTGGCTCTTTAGTGCTTGCCAAACTCCTCTGTGCCTGCTGCTGCTTCCATCTGACAAGGAGCACAGCCTTCTGACAGCTGCTTTCAACTTGCCTAAGAAGGAGCTTGGCCATTGGAATGTGCGGCAAATCTGAGTGTGCGGAAGGCGCAGGTGCCAGCTCCAGACAGAAGCGATCCCCCGGTTCAGTTTCTATTTGCCAGACGCATTGGAAATGTTTTCCACTGGCATTCGCGCCAAGAGTCGCAGGTTGCTTAACTCAGGAGCTCTGAGAATGGAACGGCAAGAGGTGTTCCGCTTTCGTCATAAACAGTGCTCCAGAGCGCTTGGCAACGGGCACAACGAAACGTGTGTGCGGGATAGTGACCATTCCCGCCTAGTGCTGGCAATGCACGAGCACTGCCAAAAGGCACAGGAAGGCGCTTAGCATCCGGCTTGTGCGCAAAGCTTTCAGACTGCCAGAGGACCGTAGCTGTGGTAAGCCGGTTTGCTCATTTGACGTTAGATGTCACCTGCAAGAACTTCACCCGCATCTGGTTTATGCTGCTACCCGTTGTTAGGCGACAACAAGGGCACATGTAGCAAATGCTTTTTCCTGGCCCATTTTGCTAGGCCACGCTCTTCTGTGGCTCTTTAGTGCTTGCCAAACTCCTCTGTTCCTGCTGCTGCTTCCATCTGACAAGGAGCACAGCCTTCTGACAGCTGCTTTCAACTTGCTTAAGAAGGAGCTTGGCCATTGGAATGTGCGGCAAATCTGAGTGTGCGGAAGGCGCAGGTGCCAGCTCCAGACAGAAGCGATCCCCCGGTTCAGTTTCTATTTGCCAGACGCATTGGAAATGTTTTCCACTGGCATTCACGCCAAGAGTCGCAGGTTGCTTAACTCAGGAGCTCTGAGAATGGAACGGCAAGAGGTGTTCCGCTTTCGTCATAAACAGTGCTCCAGAGCGCTTGGCAACGGGCACAACGAAACGTGTGTGCGGGATAGTGACCATTCACGCCTAGTGCTGGCAATGCACGAGCACTGCCAAAAGGCAAAGGAAGGCGCTTAGCATCCGGCTTGTGCGCAAAGCTTTCAGACTGCCAGAGGACCGTAGCTGTGGTAAGCCGGTTTGCTCATTTGACGTTAGATGTCACCTGCAAGAACTTCACCCGCATCTGGTTTATGCTGCTACCCGTTGTTAGGCGACAACAAGGGCACATGTAGCAAATGCTTTTTCCTGGCCCATTTTGCTAGGCCACGCTCTTCTGTGGCTCTTTAGTGCTTGCCAAACTCCTCTGTGCCTGCTGCTGCTTCCATCTGACAAGGAGCACAGCCTTCTGACAGCTGCTTTCAACTTGCTTAAGAAGGAGCTTGGCCATTGGAATGTGCGGCAAATCTGAGTGTGCGGAAGGCGCAGGTGCCAGCTCCAGACAGAAGCGATCCCCCGGTTCAGTTTCTATTTGCCAGACGCATTGGAAATGTTTTCCACTGGCATTCGCGCCAAGAGTCGCAGGTTGCTTAACTCAGGAGCTCTGAGAATGGAACGGCAAGAGGTGTTCCGCTTTCGTCATAAACAGTGCTCCAGAGCGCTTGGCAACGGGCACAACGAAACGTGTGTGCGGGATAGTGACCATTCCCGCCTAGTGCTGGCAATGCACGAGCACTGCCAAAAGGCACAGGAAGGCGCTTAGCATCCGGCTTGTGCGCAAAGCTTTCAGACTGCCAGAGGACCGTAGCTGTGGTAAGCCGGTTTGCTCATTTGACGTTAGATGTCACCTGCAAGAACTTCACCCGCATCTGGTTTATGCTGCTACCCGTTGTTAGGCGACAACAAGGGCACATGTAGCAAATGCTTTTTCCTGGCCCATTTTGCTAGGCCACGCTCTTCTGTGGCTCTTTAGTGCTTGCCAAACTCCTCTGTTCCTGCTGCTGCTTCCATCTGACAAGGAGCACAGCCTTCTGACAGCTGCTTTCAACTTGCTTAAGAAGGAGCTTGGCCATTGGAATGTGCGGCAAATCTGAGTGTGCGGAAGGCGCAGGTGCCAGCTCCAGACAGAAGCGATCCCCCGGTTCAGTTTCTATTTGCCAGACGCATTGGAAATGTTTTCCACTGGCATTCGCGCCAAGAGTCGCAGGTTGCTTAACTCAGGAGCTCTGAGAATGGAACGGCAAGAGGTGTTCCGCTTTCGTCATAAACAGTGCTCCAGAGCGCTTGGCAACGGGCACAACGAAACGTGTGTGCGGGATAGTGACCATTCACGCCTAGTGCTGGCAATGCACGAGCACTGCCAAAAGGCACAGGAAGGCGCTTAGCATCCGGCTTGTGCGCAAAGCTTTCAGACTGCCAGAGGACCGTAGCTGTGGTAAGCCGGTTTGCTCATTTGACGTTAGATGTCACCTGCAAGAACTTCACCGGCATCTGGTTTATGCTGCTACCCGTTGTTAGGCGACAACAAGGGCACATGTAGCAAATGCTTTTTCCTGGCCCATTTTGCTAGGCCACGCTCTTCTGTGGCTCTTTAGTGCTTGCCAAACTCCTCTGTGCCTGCTGCTGCTTCCATCTGACAAGGAGCACAGCCTTCTGACAGCTGCTTTCAACTTGCCTAAGAAGGAGCTTGGCCATTGGAATGTGCGGCAAATCTGAGTGTGCGGAAGGCGCAGGTGCCAGCTCCAGACAAAAGCGATCCCCCGGTTCAGTTTCTATTTGCCAGACGCATTGGAAATGTTTTCCACTGGCATTCGCGCCAAGAGTCGCAGGTTGCTTAACTCAGGAGCTCTGAGAATGGAACGGCAAGAGGTGTTCCGCTTTCGTCATAAACAGTGCTCCAGAGCGCTTGGCAACGGGCACAACGAAACGTGTGTGCGGGATAGTGACCATTCACGCCTAGTACTGGCATGCACGAGCACTGCCAAAAGGCACAGGAAGGCGCTTAGCATCCGGCTTGTGCGCAAAGCTTTCAGACTGCCAGAGGACCGTAGCTGTGGTAAGCCGGTTTGCTCATTTGACGTTAGATGTCACCTGCAAGAACTTCACCCGCATCTGGTTTATGCTGCTACCCGTTGTTAGGCGACAACAAGGGCACATGTAGCAAATGCTTTTTCCTGGCCCATTTTGCTAGGCCACGCTCTTCTGTGGCTCTTTAGTGCTTGCCAAACTCCTCTGTGCCTGCTGCTGCTTCCATCTGACAAGGAGCACAGCCTTCTGACAGCTGCTTTCAACTTGCCTAAGAAGGAGCTTGGCCATTGGAATGTGCGGCAAATCTGAGTGTGCGGAAGGCGCAGGTGCCAGCTCCAGACAAAAGCGATCCCCCGGTTCAGTTTCTATTTGCCAGACGCATTGGAAATGTTTTCCACTGGCATTCGCGCCAAGAGTCGCAGGTTGCTTAACTCAGGAGCTCTGAGAATGGAACGGCAAGAGGTGTTCCGCTTTCGTCATAAACAGTGCTCCAGAGCGCTTGGCAACGGGCACAACGAAACGTGTGTGCGGGATAGTGACCATTCCCGCCTAGTGCTGGCAATGCACGAGCACTGCCAAAAGGCACAGGAAGGCGCTTAGCATCCGGCTTGTGCGCAAAGCTTTCAGACTGCCAGAGGACCGTAGCTGTGGTAAGCCGGTTTGCTCATTTGACGTTAGATGTCACCTGCAAGAACTTCACCCGCATCTGGTTTATGCTGCTACCCGTTGTTAGGCGACAACAAGGGCACATGTAGCAAATGCTTTTTCCTGGCCCATTTTGCTAGGCCACGCTCTTCTGTGGCTCTTTAGTGCTTGCCAAACTCCTCTGTGCCTGCTGCTGCTTCCATCTGACAAGGAGCACAGCCTTCTGACAGCTGCTTTCAACTTGCCTAAGAAGGAGCTTGGCCATTGGAATGTGCGGCAAATCTGAGTGTGCGGAAGGCGCAGGTGCCAGCTCCAGACAGAAGCGATCCCCCGGTTCAGTTTCTATTTGCCAGACGCATTGGAAATGTTTTCCACTGGCATTCGCGCCAAGAGTCGCAGGTTGCTTAACTCAGGAGCTCTGAGAATGGAACGGCAAGAGGTGTTCCGCTTTCGTCATAAACAGTGCTCCAGAGCGCTTGGCAACGGGCACAACGAAACGTGTGTGCGGGATAGTGACCATTCCCGCCTAGTGCTGGCAATGCACGAGCACTGCCAAAAGGCACAGGAAGGCGCTTATCATCCGGCTTGTGCGCAAAGCTTTCAGACTGCCAGAGGACCGTAGCTGTGGTAAGCCGGTTTGCTCATTTGACGTTAGATGTCACCTGCAAGAACTTCACCCGCATCTGGTTTATGCTGCTACCCGTTGTTAGGCGACAACAAGGGCACATGTAGCAAATGCTTTTTCCTGGCCCATTTTGCTAGGCCACGCTCTTCTGTGGCTCTTTAGTGCTTGCCAAACTCCTCTGTGCCTGCTGCTGCTTCCATCTGACAAGGAGCACAGCCTTCTGACAGCTGCTTTCAACTTGCCTAAGAAGGAGCTTGGCCATTGGAATGTGCGGCAAATCTGAGTGTGCGGAAGGCGCAGGTGCCAGCTCCAGACAGAAGCGATCCCCCGGTTCAGTTTCTATTTGCCAGACGCATTGGAAATGTTTTCCACTGGCATTCGCGCCAAGAGTCGCAGGTTGCTTAACTCAGGAGCTCTGAGAATGGAACGGCAAGAGGTGTTCCGCTTTCGTCATAAACAGTGCTCCAGAGCGCTTGGCAACGGGCACAACGAAACGTGTGTGCGGGATAGTGACCATTCACGCCTAGTACTGGCATGCACGAGCACTGCCAAAAGGCACAGGAAGGCGCTTAGCATCCGGCTTGTGCGCAAAGCTTTCAGACTGCCAGAGGACCGTAGCTGTGGTAAGCCGGTTTGCTCATTTGACGTTAGATGTCACCTGCAAGAACTTCACCCGCATCTGCTTTATGCTGCTACCCGTTGTTAGGCGACAACAAGGGCACATGTAGCAAATGCTTTTTCCTGGCCCATTTTGCTAGGCCACGCTCTTCTGTGGCTCTTTAGTGCTTGCCAAACTCCTCTGTGCCTGCTGCTGCTTCCATCTGACAAGGAGCACAGCCTTCTGACAGCTGCTTTCAACTTGCTTAAGAAGGAGCTTGGCCATTGGAATGTGCGGCAAATCTGAGTGTGCGGAAGGCGCAGGTGCTAGCTCCAGACAAAAGCGATCCCCCGGTTCAGTTTCTATTTGCCAGACGCATTGGAAATGTTTTCCACTGGCATTCGCGCCAAGAGTCGCAGGTTGCTTAACTCAGGAGCTCTGAGAATGGAACGGCAAGAGGTGTTCCGCTTTCGTCATAAACAGTGCTCCAGAGCGCTTGGCAACGGGCACAACGAAACGTGTGTGCGGGATAGTGACCATTCACGCCTAGTGCTGGCAATGCACGAGCACTGCCAAAAGGCACAGGAAGGCGCTTAGCATCCGGCTTGTGCGCAAAGCTTTCAGACTGCCAGAGGACCGTAGCTGTGGTAAGCCGGTTTGCTCATTTGACGTTAGATGTCACCTGCAAGAACTTCACCCGCATCTGGTTTATGCTGCTACCCGTTGTTAGGCGACAACAAGGGCACATGTAGCAAATGCTTTTTCCTGGCCCATTTTGCTAGGCCACGCTCTTCTGTGGCTCTTTAGTGCTTGCCAAACTCCTCTGTGCCTGCTGCTGCTTCCATCTGACAAGGAGCACAGCCTTCTGACAGCTGCTTTCAACTTGCCTAAGAAGGAGCTTGGCCATTGGAATGTGCGGCAAATCTGAGTGTGCGGAAGGCGCAGGTGCCAGCTCCAGACAAAAGCGATCCCCCGGTTCAGTTTCTATTTGCCAGACGCATTGGAAATGTTTTCCACTGGCATTCGCGCCAAGAGTCGCAGGTTGCTTAACTCAGGAGCTCTGAGAATGGAACGGCAAGAGGTGTTCCGCTTTCGTCATAAACAGTGCTCCAGAGTGCTTGGCAACGGGCACAACGAAACGTGTGTGCGGGATAGTGACCATTCCCGCCTAGTGCTGGCAATGCACGAGCACTGCCAAAAGGCACAGGAAGGCGCTTAGCATCCGGCTTGTGCGCAAAGCTTTCAGACTGCCAGAGGACCGTAGCTGTGGTAAGCCGGTTTGCTCATTTGACGTTAGATGTCACCTGCAAGAACTTCACCCGCATCTGGTTTATGCTGCTACCCGTTGTTAGGCGACAACAAGGGCACATGTAGCAAATGCTTTTTCCTGGCCCATTTTGCTAGGCCACGCTCTTCTGTGGCTCTTTAGTGCTTGCCAAACTCCTCTGTGCCTGCTGCTGCTTCCATCTGACAAGGAGCACAGCCTTCTGACAGCTGCTTTCAACTTGCTTAAGAAGGAGCTTGGCCATTCGAATGTGCGGCAAATCTGAGTGTGCGGAAGGCGCAGGTGCTAGCTCCAGACAAAAGCGATCCCCCGGTTCAGTTTCTATTTGCCAGACGCATTGGAAATGTTTTCCACTGGCATTCGCGCCAAGAGTCGCAGGTTGCTTAACTCAGGAGCTCTGAGAATGGAACGGCAAGAGGTGTTCCGCTTTCGTCATAAACAGTGCTCCAGAGCGCTTGGCAACGGGCACAACGAAACGTGTGTGCGGGATAGTGACCATTCCCGCCTAGTGCTGGCAATGCACGAGCACTGCCAAAAGGCACAGGAAGGCGCTTAGCATCCGGCTTGTGCGCAAAGCTTTCAGACTGCCAGAGGACCGTAGCTGTGGTAAGCCGGTTTGCTCATTTGATGTTAGATGTCACCTGCAAGAACTTCACCCGCATCTGGTTTATGCTGCTACCCGTTGTTAGGCGACAACAAGGGCACATGTAGCAAATGCTTTTTCCTGGCCCATTTTGCTAGGCCACGCTCTTCTGTGGCTCTTTAGTGCTTGCCAAACTCCTCTGTGCCTGCTGCTGCTTCCATCTGACAAGGAGCACAGCCTTCTGCCAGCTGCTTTCAACTTGCTTAAGAAGGAGCTTGGCCATTGGAATGTGCGGCAAATCTGAGTGTGCGGAAGGCGCAGGTGCCAGCTCCAGACAGAAGCGATCCCCCGGTTCAGTTTCTATTTGCCAGACGCATTGGAAATGTTTTCCACTGGCATTCGCGCCAAGAGTCGCAGGTTGCTTAACTCAGGAGCTCTGAGAATGGAACGGCAAGAGGTGTTCCGCTTTCGTCATAAACAGTGCTCCAGAGCGCTTGGCAACGGGCACAACGAAACGTGTGTGCGGGATAGTGACCATTCCCGCCTAGTGCTGGCAATGCACGAGCACTGCCAAAAGGCACAGGAAGGCGCTTAGCATCCGGCTTGTGCGCAAAGCTTTCAGACTGCCAGAGGACCGTAGCTGTGGTAAGCCGGTTTGCTCATTTGACGTTAGATGTCACCTGCAAGAACTTCACCCGCATCTGGTTTATGCTGCTACCCGTTGTTAGGCGACAACAAGGGCACATGTAGCAAATGCTTTTTCCTGGCCCATTTTGCTAGGCCACGCTCTTCTGTGGCTCTTTAGTGCTTGCCAAACTCCTCTGTGCCTGCTGCTGCTTCCATCTGACAAGGAGCACAGCCTTCTGACAGCTGCTTTCAACTTGCCTAAGAAGGAGCTTGGCCATTGGAATGTGCGGCAAATCTGAGTGTGCGGAAGGCGCAGGTGCCAGCTCCAGACAAAAGCGATCCCCCGGTTCAGTTTCTATTTGCCAGACGCATTGGAAATGTTTTCCACTGGCATTCGCGCCAAGAGTCGCAGGTTGCTTAACTCAGGAGCTCTGAGAATGGAACGGCAAGAGGTGTTCCGCTTTCGTCATAAACAGTGCTCCAGAGCGCTTGGCAACGGGCACAACGAAACGTGTGTGCGGGATAGTGACCATTCACGCCTAGTACTGGCATGCACGAGCACTGCCAAAAGGCACAGGAAGGCGCTTAGCATCCGGCTTGTGCGCAAAGCTTTCAGACTGCCAGAGGACCGTAGCTGTGGTAAGCCGGTTTGCTCATTTGACGTTAGATGTCACCTGCAAGAACTTCACCCGCATCTGGTTTATGCTGCTACCCGTTGTTAGGCGACAACAAGGGCACATGTAGCAAATGCTTTTTCCTGGCCCATTTTGCTAGGCCACGCTCTTCTGTGGCTCTTTAGTGCTTGCCAAACTCCTCTGTGCCTGCTGCTGCTTCCATCTGACAAGGAGCACAGCCTTCTGACAGCTGCTTTCAACTTGCCTAAGAAGGAGCTTGGCCATTGGAATGTGCGGCAAATCTGAGTGTGCGGAAGGCGCAGGTGCCAGCTCCAGACAGAAGCGATCCCCCGGTTCAGTTTCTATTTGCCAGACGCATTGGAAATGTTTTCCACTGGCATTCGCGCCAAGAGTCGCAGGTTGCTTAACTCAGGAGCTCTGAGAATGGAACGGCAAGAGGTGTTCCGCTTTCGTCATAAACAGTGCTCCAGAGCGCTTGGCAACGGGCACAACGAAACGTGTGTGCGGGATAGTGACCATTCCCGCCTAGTGCTGGCAATGCACGAGCACTGCCAAAAGGCACAGGAAGGCGCTTAGCATCCGGCTTGTGCGCAAAGCTTTCAGACTGCCAGAGGACCGTAGCTGTGGTAAGCCGGTTTGCTCATTTGATGTTAGATGTCACCTGCAAGAACTTCACCCGCATCTGGTTTATGCTGCTACCCGTTGTTAGGCGACAACAAGGGCACATGTAGCAAATGCTTTTTCCTGGCCCATTTTGCTAGGCCACGCTCTTCTGTGGCTCTTTAGTGCTTGCCAAACTCCTCTGTGCCTGCTGCTGCTTCCATCTGACAAGGAGCACAGCCTTCTGACAGCTGCTTTCAACTTGCCTAAGAAGGAGCTTGGCCATTGGAATGTGCGGCAAATCTGAGTGTGCGGAAGGCGCAGGTGCCAGCTCCAGACAGAAGCGATCCCCCGGTTCAGTTTCTATTTGCCAGACGCATTGGAAATGTTTTCCACTGGCATTCGCGCCAAGAGTCGCAGGTTGCTTAACTCAGGAGCTCTGAGAATGGAACGGCAAGAGGTGTTCCGCTTTCGTCATAAACAGTGCTCCAGAGCGCTTGGCAACGGGCACAACGAAACGTGTGTGCGGGATAGTGACCATTCACGCCTAGTACTGGCATGCACGAGCACTGCCAAAAGGCACAGGAAGGCGCTTAGCATCCGGCTTGTGCGCAAAGCTTTCAGACTGCCAGAGGACCGTAGCTGTGGTAAGCCGGTTTGCTCATTTGACGTTAGATGTCACCTGCAAGAACTTCACCCGCATCTGCTTTATGCTGCTACCCGTTGTTAGGCGACAACAAGGGCACATGTAGCAAATGCTTTTTCCTGGCCCATTTTGCTAGGCCACGCTCTTCTGTGGCTCTTTAGTGCTTGCCAAACTCCTCTGTGCCTGCTGCTGCTTCCATCTGACAAGGAGCACAGCCTTCTGACAGCTGCTTTCAACTTGCTTAAGAAGGAGCTTGGCCATTGGAATGTGCGGCAAATCTGAGTGTGCGGAAGGCGCAGGTGCTAGCTCCAGACAAAAGCGATCCCCCGGTTCAGTTTCTATTTGCCAGACGCATTGGAAATGTTTTCCACTGGCATTCGCGCCAAGAGTCGCAGGTTGCTTAACTCAGGAGCTCTGAGAATGGAACGGCAAGAGGTGTTCCGCTTTCGTCATAAACAGTGCTCCAGAGCGCTTGGCAACGGGCACAACGAAACGTGTGTGCGGGATAGTGACCATTCACGCCTAGTGCTGGCAATGCACGAGCACTGCCAAAAGGCACAGGAAGGCGCTTAGCATCCGGCTTGTGCGCAAAGCTTTCAGACTGCCAGAGGACCGTAGCTGTGGTAAGCCGGTTTGCTCATTTGACGTTAGATGTCACCTGCAAGAACTTCACCCGCATCTGGTTTATGCTGCTACCCGTTGTTAGGCGACAACAAGGGCACATGTAGCAAATGCTTTTTCCTGGCCCATTTTGCTAGGCCACGCTCTTCTGTGGCTCTTTAGTGCTTGCCAAACTCCTCTGTGCCTGCTGCTGCTTCCATCTGACAAGGAGCACAGCCTTCTGACAGCTGCTTTCAACTTGCCTAAGAAGGAGCTTGGCCATTGGAATGTGCGGCAAATCTGAGTGTGCGGAAGGCGCAGGTGCCAGCTCCAGACAAAAGCGATCCCCCGGTTCAGTTTCTATTTGCCAGACGCATTGGAAATGTTTTCCACTGGCATTCGCGCCAAGAGTCGCAGGTTGCTTAACTCAGGAGCTCTGAGAATGGAACGGCAAGAGGTGTTCCGCTTTCGTCATAAACAGTGCTCCAGAGTGCTTGGCAACGGGCACAACGAAACGTGTGTGCGGGATAGTGACCATTCCCGCCTAGTGCTGGCAATGCACGAGCACTGCCAAAAGGCACAGGAAGGCGCTTAGCATCCGGCTTGTGCGCAAAGCTTTCAGACTGCCAGAGGACCGTAGCTGTGGTAAGCCGGTTTGCTCATTTGACGTTAGATGTCACCTGCAAGAACTTCACCCGCATCTGGTTTATGCTGCTACCCGTTGTTAGGCGACAACAAGGGCACATGTAGCAAATGCTTTTTCCTGGCCCATTTTGCTAGGCCACGCTCTTCTGTGGCTCTTTAGTGCTTGCCAAACTCCTCTGTGCCTGCTGCTGCTTCCATCTGACAAGGAGCACAGCCTTCTGACAGCTGCTTTCAACTTGCTTAAGAAGGAGCTTGGCCATTCGAATGTGCGGCAAATCTGAGTGTGCGGAAGGCGCAGGTGCTAGCTCCAGACAAAAGCGATCCCCCGGTTCAGTTTCTATTTGCCAGACGCATTGGAAATGTTTTCCACTGGCATTCGCGCCAAGAGTCGCAGGTTGCTTAACTCAGGAGCTCTGAGAATGGAACGGCAAGAGGTGTTCCGCTTTCGTCATAAACAGTGCTCCAGAGCGCTTGGCAACGGGCACAACGAAACGTGTGTGCGGGATAGTGACCATTCCCGCCTAGTGCTGGCAATGCACGAGCACTGCCAAAAGGCACAGGAAGGCGCTTAGCATCCGGCTTGTGCGCAAAGCTTTCAGACTGCCAGAGGACCGTAGCTGTGGTAAGCCGGTTTGCTCATTTGATGTTAGATGTCACCTGCAAGAACTTCACCCGCATCTGGTTTATGCTGCTACCCGTTGTTAGGCGACAACAAGGGCACATGTAGCAAATGCTTTTTCCTGGCCCATTTTGCTAGGCCACGCTCTTCTGTGGCTCTTTAGTGCTTGCCAAACTCCTCTGTGCCTGCTGCTGCTTCCATCTGACAAGGAGCACAGCCTTCTGCCAGCTGCTTTCAACTTGCTTAAGAAGGAGCTTGGCCATTGGAATGTGCGGCAAATCTGAGTGTGCGGAAGGCGCAGGTGCCAGCTCCAGACAGAAGCGATCCCCCGGTTCAGTTTCTATTTGCCAGACGCATTGGAAATGTTTTCCACTGGCATTCGCGCCAAGAGTCGCAGGTTGCTTAACTCAGGAGCTCTGAGAATGGAACGGCAAGAGGTGTTCCGCTTTCGTCATAAACAGTGCTCCAGAGCGCTTGGCAACGGGCACAACGAAACGTGTGTGCGGGATAGTGACCATTCCCGCCTAGTGCTGGCAATGCACGAGCACTGCCAAAAGGCACAGGAAGGCGCTTAGCATCCGGCTTGTGCGCAAAGCTTTCAGACTGCCAGAGGACCGTAGCTGTGGTAAGCCGGTTTGCTCATTTGACGTTAGATGTCACCTGCAAGAACTTCACCCGCATCTGGTTTATGCTGCTACCCGTTGTTAGGCGACAACAAGGGCACATGTAGCAAATGCTTTTTCCTGGCCCATTTTGCTAGGCCACGCTCTTCTGTGGCTCTTTAGTGCTTGCCAAACTCCTCTGTGCCTGCTGCTGCTTCCATCTGACAAGGAGCACAGCCTTCTGACAGCTGCTTTCAACTTGCCTAAGAAGGAGCTTGGCCATTGGAATGTGCGGCAAATCTGAGTGTGCGGAAGGCGCAGGTGCCAGCTCCAGACAAAAGCGATCCCCCGGTTCAGTTTCTATTTGCCAGACGCATTGGAAATGTTTTCCACTGGCATTCGCGCCAAGAGTCGCAGGTTGCTTAACTCAGGAGCTCTGAGAATGGAACGGCAAGAGGTGTTCCGCTTTCGTCATAAACAGTGCTCCAGAGCGCTTGGCAACGGGCACAACGAAACGTGTGTGCGGGATAGTGACCATTCACGCCTAGTACTGGCATGCACGAGCACTGCCAAAAGGCACAGGAAGGCGCTTAGCATCCGGCTTGTGCGCAAAGCTTTCAGACTGCCAGAGGACCGTAGCTGTGGTAAGCCGGTTTGCTCATTTGACGTTAGATGTCACCTGCAAGAACTTCACCCGCATCTGGTTTATGCTGCTACCCGTTGTTAGGCGACAACAAGGGCACATGTAGCAAATGCTTTTTCCTGGCCCATTTTGCTAGGCCACGCTCTTCTGTGGCTCTTTAGTGCTTGCCAAACTCCTCTGTGCCTGCTGCTGCTTCCATCTGACAAGGAGCACAGCCTTCTGACAGCTGCTTTCAACTTGCCTAAGAAGGAGCTTGGCCATTGGAATGTGCGGCAAATCTGAGTGTGCGGAAGGCGCAGGTGCCAGCTCCAGACAGAAGCGATCCCCCGGTTCAGTTTCTATTTGCCAGACGCATTGGAAATGTTTTCCACTGGCATTCGCGCCAAGAGTCGCAGGTTGCTTAACTCAGGAGCTCTGAGAATGGAACGGCAAGAGGTGTTCCGCTTTCGTCATAAACAGTGCTCCAGAGCGCTTGGCAACGGGCACAACGAAACGTGTGTGCGGGATAGTGACCATTCCCGCCTAGTGCTGGCAATGCACGAGCACTGCCAAAAGGCACAGGAAGGCGCTTAGCATCCGGCTTGTGCGCAAAGCTTTCAGACTGCCAGAGGACCGTAGCTGTGGTAAGCCGGTTTGCTCATTTGACGTTAGATGTCACCTGCAAGAACTTCACCCGCATCTGGTTTATGCTGCTACCCGTTGTTAGGCGACAACAAGGGCACATGTAGCAAATGCTTTTTCCTGGCCCATTTTGCTAGGCCACGCTCTTCTGTGGCTCTTTAGTGCTTGCCAAACTCCTCTGTGCCTGCTGCTGCTTCCATCTGACAAGGAGCACAGCCTTCTGACAGCTGCTTTCAACTTGCTTAAGAAGGAGCATGGCCATTCGAATGTGCGGCAAATCTGAGTGTGCGGAAGGCGCAGGTGCCAGCTCCAGACAAAAGCGATCCCCCGGTTCAGTTTCTATTTGCCAGACGCATTGGAAATGTTTTCCACTGGCATTCGCGCCAAGAGTCGCAAGTTGCTTAACTCAGGAGCTCTGAGAATGGAACGGCAAGAGGTGTTCCGCTTTCGTCATAAACAGTGCTCCAGAGCGCTTGGCAACGGGCACAACGAAACGTGTGTGCGGGATAGTGACCATTCACGCCTAGTGCTGGCAATGCACGAGCACTGCCAAAAGGCACAGGAAGGCGCTTAGCATCCGGCTTGTGCGCAAAGCTTTCAGACTGCCAGAGGACCGTAGCTGTGGTAAGCCGGTTTGCTCATTTGACGTTAGATGTCACCTGCAAGAACTTCACCCGCATCTGGTTTATGCTGCTACCCGTTGTTAGGCGACAACAAGGGCACATGTAGCAAATGCTTTTTCCTGGCCCATTTTGCTAGGCCACGCTCTTCAGTGGCTCTTTAGTGCTTGCCAAACTCCTCTGTGCCTGCTGCTGCTTCCATCTGACAAGGAGCACAGCCTTCTGACAGCTGCTTTCAACTTGCCTAAGAAGGAGCTTGGCCATTGGAATGTGCGGCAAATCTGAGTGTGCGGAAGGCGCAGGTGCCAGCTCCAGACAGAAGCGATCCCCCGGTTCAGTTTCTATTTGCCAGACGCATTGGAAATGTTTTCCACTGGCATTCGCGCCAAGAGTCGTAGGTTGCTTAACTCAGGAGCTCTGAGAATGGAACGGCAAGAGGTGTTCCGCTTTCGTCATAAACAGTGCTCCAGAGCGCTTGGCAACGGGCACAACGAAACGTGTGTGCGGGATAGTGACCATTCACGCCTAGTGCTGGCAATGCACGAGCACTGCCAAAAGGCAAAGGAAGGCGCTTAGCATCCGGCTTGTGCGCAAAGCTTTCAGACTGCCAGAGGACCGTAGCTGTGGTAAGCCGGTTTGCTCATTTGACGTTAGATGTCACCTGCAAGAACTTCACCGGCATCTGGTTTATGCTGCTACCCGTTGTTAGGCGACAACAAGGGCACATGTAGCAAATGCTTTTTCCTGGCCCATTTTGCTAGGCCACGCTCTTCTGTGGCTCTTTAGTGCTTGCCAAACTCCTCTGTGCCTGCTGCTGCTTCCATCTGACAAGGAGCACAGCCTTCTGACAGCTGCTTTCAACTTGCCTAAGAAGGAGCTTGGCCATTGGAATGTGCGGCAAATCTGAGTGTGCGGAAGGCGCAGGTGCCAGCTCCAGACAAAAGCGATCCCCCGGTTCAGTTTCTATTTGCCAGACGCATTGGAAATGTTTTCCACTGGCATTCGCGCCAAGAGTCGCAGGTTGCTTAACTCAGGAGCTCTGAGAATGGAACGGCAAGAGGTGTTCCGCTTTCGTCATAAACAGTGCTCCAGAGCGCTTGGCAACGGGCACAACGAAACGTGTGTGCGGGATAGTGACCATTCACGCCGAGTACTGGCATGCACGAGCACTGCCAAAAGGCACAGGAAGGCGCTTAGCATCCGGCTTGTGCGCAAAGCTTTCAGACTGCCAGAGGACCGTAGCTGTGGTAAGCCGGTTTGCTCATTTGACGTTAGATGTCACCTGCAAGAACTTCACCCGCATCTGGTTTATGCTGCTACCCGTTGTTAGGCGACAACAAGGGCACATGTAGCAAATGCTTTTTCCTGGCCCATTTTGCTAGGCCACGCTCTTCTGTGGCTCTTTAGTGCTTGCCAAACTCCTCTGTGCCTGCTGCTGCTTCCATCTGACAAGGAGCACAGCCTTCTGACAGCTGCTTTCAACTTGCTTAAGAAGGAGCTTGGCCATTGGAATGTGCGGCAAATCTGAGTGTGCGGAAGGCGCAGGTGCTAGCTCCAGACAAAAGCGATCCCCCGGTTCAGTTTCTATTTGCCAGACGCATTGGAAATGTTTTCCACTGGCATTCGCGCCAAGAGTCGCAGGTTGCTTAACTCAGGAGCTCTGAGAATGGAACGGCAAGAGGTGTTCCGCTTTCGTCATAAACAGTGCTCCAGAGCGCTTGGCAACGGGCACAACGAAACGTGTGTGCGGGATAGTGACCATTCCCGCCTAGTGCTGGCAATGCACGAGCACTGCCAAAAGGCACAGGAAGGCGCTTAGCATCCGGCTTGTGCGCAAAGCTTTCAGACTGCCAGAGGACCGTAGCTGTGGTAAGCCGGTTTGCTCATTTGATGTTAGATGTCACCTGCAAGAACTTCACCCGCATCTGGTTTATGCTGCTACCCGTTGTTAGGCGACAACAAGGGCACATGTAGCAAATGCTTTTTCCTGGCCCATTTTGCTAGGCCACGCTCTTCTGTGGCTCTTTAGTGCTTGCCAAACTCCTCTGTGCCTGCTGCTGCTTCCATCTGACAAGGAGCACAGCCTTCTGACAGCTGCTTTCAACTTGCTTAAGAAGGAGCTTGGCCATTGGAATGTGCGGCAAATCTGAGTGTGCGGAAGGCGCAGGTGCCAGCTCCAGACAGAAGCGATCCCCCGGTTCAGTTTCTATTTGCCAGACGCATTGGAAATGTTTTCCACTGGCATTCGCGCCAAGAGTCGCAGGTTGCTTAACTCAGGAGCTCTGAGAATGGAACGGCAAGAGGTGTTCCGCTTTCGTCATAAACAGTGCTCCAGAGCGCTTGGCAACGGGCACAACGAAACGTGTGTGCGGGATAGTGACCATTCACGCCTAGTGCTGGCAATGCACGAGCACTGCCAAAAGGCACAGGAAGGCGCTTAGCATCCGGCTTGTGCGCAAAGCTTTCAGACTGCCAGAGGACCGTAGCTGTGGTAAGCCGGTTTGCTCATTTGACGTTAGATGTCACCTGCAAGAACTTCACCGGCATCTGGTTTATGCTGCTACCCGTTGTTAGGCGACAACAAGGGCACATGTAGCAAATGCTTTTTCCTGGCCCATTTTGCTAGGCCACGCTCTTCTGTGGCTCTTTAGTGCTTGCCAAACTCCTCTGTGCCTGCTGCTGCTTCCATCTGACAAGGAGCACAGCCTTCTGACAGCTGCTTTCAACTTGCCTAAGAAGGAGCTTGGCCATTGGAATGTGCGGCAAATCTGAGTGTGCGGAAGGCGCAGGTGCCAGCTCCAGACAAAAGCGATCCCCCGGTTCAGTTTCTATTTGCCAGACGCATTGGAAATGTTTTCCACTGGCATTCGCGCCAAGAGTCGCAGGTTGCTTAACTCAGGAGCTCTGAGAATGGAACGGCAAGAGGTGTTCCGCTTTCGTCATAAACAGTGCTCCAGAGCGCTTGGCAACGGGCACAACGAAACGTGTGTGCGGGATAGTGACCATTCACGCCGAGTACTGGCATGCACGAGCACTGCCAAAAGGCACAGGAAGGCGCTTAGCATCCGGCTTGTGCGCAAAGCTTTCAGACTGCCAGAGGACCGTAGCTGTGGTAAGCCGGTTTGCTCATTTGACGTTAGATGTCACCTGCAAGAACTTCACCCGCATCTGGTTTATGCTGCTACCCGTTGTTAGGCGACAACAAGGGCACATGTAGCAAATGCTTTTTCCTGGCCCATTTTGCTAGGCCACGCTCTTCTGTGGCTCTTTAGTGCTTGCCAAACTCCTCTGTGCCTGCTGCTGCTTCCATCTGACAAGGAGCACAGCCTTCTGACAGCTGCTTTCAACTTGCTTAAGAAGGAGCTTGGCCATTGGAATGTGCGGCAAATCTGAGTGTGCGGAAGGCGCAGGTGCTAGCTCCAGACAAAAGCGATCCCCCGGTTCAGTTTCTATTTGCCAGACGCATTGGAAATGTTTTCCACTGGCATTCGCGCCAAGAGTCGCAGGTTGCTTAACTCAGGAGCTCTGAGAATGGAACGGCAAGAGGTGTTCCGCTTTCGTCATAAACAGTGCTCCAGAGCGCTTGGCAACGGGCACAACGAAACGTGTGTGCGGGATAGTGACCATTCCCGCCTAGTGCTGGCAATGCACGAGCACTGCCAAAAGGCACAGGAAGGCGCTTAGCATCCGGCTTGTGCGCAAAGCTTTCAGACTGCCAGAGGACCGTAGCTGTGGTAAGCCGGTTTGCTCATTTGATGTTAGATGTCACCTGCAAGAACTTCACCCGCATCTGGTTTATGCTGCTACCCGTTGTTAGGCGACAACAAGGGCACATGTAGCAAATGCTTTTTCCTGGCCCATTTTGCTAGGCCACGCTCTTCTGTGGCTCTTTAGTGCTTGCCAAACTCCTCTGTGCCTGCTGCTGCTTCCATCTGACAAGGAGCACAGCCTTCTGACAGCTGCTTTCAACTTGCTTAAGAAGGAGCTTGGCCATTGGAATGTGCGGCAAATCTGAGTGTGCGGAAGGCGCAGGTGCCAGCTCCAGACAGAAGCGATCCCCCGGTTCAGTTTCTATTTGCCAGACGCATTGGAAATGTTTTCCACTGGCATTCGCGCCAAGAGTCGCAGGTTGCTTAACTCAGGAGCTCTGAGAATGGAACGGCAAGAGGTGTTCCGCTTTCGTCATAAACAGTGCTCCAGAGCGCTTGGCAACGGGCACAACGAAACGTGTGTGCGGGATAGTGACCATTCACGCCTAGTGCTGGCAATGCACGAGCACTGCCAAAAGGCACAGGAAGGCGCTTAGCATCCGGCTTGTGCGCAAAGCTTTCAGACTGCCAGAGGACCGTAGCTGTGGTAAGCCGGTTTGCTCATTTGACGTTAGATGTCACCTGCAAGAACTTCACCGGCATCTGGTTTATGCTGCTACCCGTTGTTAGGCGACAACAAGGGCACATGTAGCAAATGCTTTTTCCTGGCCCATTTTGCTAGGCCACGCTCTTCTGTGGCTCTTTAGTGCTTGCCAAACTCCTCTGTGCCTGCTGCTGCTTCCATCTGACAAGGAGCACAGCCTTCTGACAGCTGCTTTCAACTTGCCTAAGAAGGAGCTTGGCCATTGGAATGTGCGGCAAATCTGAGTGTGCGGAAGGCGCAGGTGCCAGCTCCAGACAAAAGCGATCCCCCGGTTCAGTTTCTATTTGCCAGACGCATTGGAAATGTTTTCCACTGGCATTCGCGCCAAGAGTCGCAGGTTGCTTAACTCAGGAGCTCTGAGAATGGAACGGCAAGAGGTGTTCCGCTTTCGTCATAAACAGTGCTCCAGAGCGCTTGGCAACGGGCACAACGAAACGTGTGTGCGGGATAGTGACCATTCACGCCTAGTACTGGCATGCACGAGCACTGCCAAAAGGCACAGGAAGGCGCTTAGCATCCGGCTTGTGCGCAAAGCTTTCAGACTGCCAGAGGACCGTAGCTGTGGTAAGCCAGTTTGCTCATTTGACGTTAGATGTCACCTGCAAGAACTTCACCCGCATCTGGTTTATGCTGCTACCCGTTGTTAGGCGACAACAAGGGCACATGTAGCAAATGCTTTTTCCTGGCCCATTTTGCTAGGCCACGCTCTTCTGTGGCTCTTTAGTGCTTGCCAAACTCCTCTGTGCCTGCTGCTGCTTCCATCTGACAAGGAGCACAGCCTTCTGACAGCTGCTTTCAACTTGCCTAAGAAGGAGCTTGGCCATTGGAATGTGCGGCAAATCTGAGTGTGCGGAAGGCGCAGGTGCCAGCTCCAGACAGAAGCGATCCCCCGGTTCAGTTTCTATTTGCCAGACGCATTGGAAATGTTTTCCACTGGCATTCGCGCCAAGAGTCGCAGGTTGCTTAACTCAGGAGCTCTGAGAATGGAACGGCAAGAGGTGTTCCGCTTTCGTCATAAACAGTGCTCCAGAGCGCTTGGCAACGGGCACAACGAAACGTGTGTGCGGGATAGTGACCATTCCCGCCTAGTGCTGGCAATGCACGAGCACTGCCAAAAGGCACAGGAAGGCGCTTAGCATCCGGCTTGTGCGCAAAGCTTTCAGACTGCCAGAGGACCGTAGCTGTGGTAAGCCGGTTTGCTCATTTGACGTTAGATGTCACCTGCAAGAACTTCACCCGCATCTGGTTTATGCTGCTACCCGTTGTTAGGCGACAACAAGGGCACATGTAGCAAATGCTTTTTCCTGGCCCATTTTGCTAGGCCACGCTCTTCTGTGGCTCTTTAGTGCTTGCCAAACTCCTCTGTGCCTGCTGCTGCTTCCATCTGACAAGGAGCACAGCCTTCTGACAGCTGCTTTCAACTTGCTTAAGAAGGAGCTTGGCCATTCGAATGTGCGGCAAATCTGAGTGTGCGGAAGGCGCAGGTGCCAGCTCCAGACAAAAGCGATCCCCCGGTTCAGTTTCTATTTGCCAGACGCATTGGAAATGTTTTCCACTGGCATTCGCGCCAAGAGTCGCAAGTTGCTTAACTCAGGAGCTCTGAGAATGGAACGGCAAGAGGTGTTCCGCTTTCGTCATAAACAGTGCTCCAGAGCGCTTGGCAACGGGCACAACGAAACGTGTGTGCGGGATAGTGACCATTCCCGCCTAGTGCTGGCAATGCACGAGCACTGCCAAAAGGCACAGGAAGGCGCTTAGCATCCGGCTTGTGCGCAAAGCTTTCAGACTGCCAGAGGACCGTAGCTGTGGTAAGCCGGTTTGCTCATTTGACGTTAGATGTCACCTGCAAGAACTTCACCCGCATCTGGTTTATGCTGCTACCCGTTGTTAGGCGACAACAAGGGCACATGTAGCAAATGCTTTTTCCTGGCCCATTTTGCTAGGCCACGCTCTTCTGTGGCTCTTTAGTGCTTGCCAAACTCCTCTGTTCCTGCTGCTGCTTCCATCTGACAAGGAGCACAGCCTTCTGACAGCTGCTTTCAACTTGCTTAAGAAGGAGCTTGGCCATTGGAATGTGCGGCAAATCTGAGTGTGCGGAAGGCGCAGGTGCCAGCTCCAGACAGAAGCGATCCCCCGGTTCAGTTTCTATTTGCCAGACGCATTGGAAATGTTTTCCACTGGCATTCGCGCCAAGAGTCGCAGGTTGCTTAACTCAGGAGCTCTGAGAATGGAACGGCAAGAGGTGTTCCGCTTTCGTCATAAACAGTGCTCCAGAGCGCTTGGCAACGGGCACAACGAAACGTGTGTGCGGGATAGTGACCATTCCCGCCTAGTGCTGGCAATGCACGAGCACTGCCAAAAGGCAAAGGAAGGCGCTTAGCATCCGGCTTGTGCGCAAAGCTTTCAGACTGCCAGAGGACCGTAGCTGTGGTAAGCCGGTTTGCTCATTTGACGTTAGATGTCACCTGCAAGAACTTCACCCGCATCTGGTTTATGCTGCTACCCGTTGTTAGGCGACAACAAGGGCACATGTAGCAAATGCTTTTTCCTGGCCCATTTTGCTAGGCCACGCTCTTCTGTGGCTCTTTAGTGCTTGCCAAACTCCTCTGTGCCTGCTGCTGCTTCCATCTGACAAGGAGCACAGCCTTCTGACAGCTGCTTTCAACTTGCTTAAGAAGGAGCTTGGCCATTGGAATGTGCGGCAAATCTGAGTGTGTGGAAGGCGCAGGTGCCAGCTCCAGACAAAAGCGATCCCCCGGTTCAGTTTGTATTTGCCAGACGCATTGGAAATGTTTTCCACTGGCATTCGCGCCAAGAGTCGCAGGTTGCTTAACTCAGGAGCTCTGAGAATGGAACGGCAAGAGGTGTTCCGCTTTCGTCATAAACAGTGCTCCAGAGCGCTTGGCAACGGGCACAACGAAACGTGTGTGCGGGATAGTGACCATTCACGCCGAGTACTGGCATGCACGAGCACTGCCAAAAGGCACAGGAAGGCGCTTAGCATCCGGCTTGTGCGCAAAGCTTTCAGACTGCCAGAGGACCGTAGCTGTGGTAAGCCGGTTTGCTCATTTGACGTTAGATGTCACCTGCAAGAACTTCACCCGCATCTGGTTTATGCTGCTACCCGTTGTTAGGCGACAACAAGGGCACATGTAGCAAATGCTTTTTCCTGGCCCATTTTGCTAGGCCACGCTCTTCTGTGGCTCTTTAGTGCTTGCCAAACTCCTCTGTGCCTGCTGCTGCTTCCATCTGACAAGGAGCACAGCCTTCTGACAGCTGCTTTCAACTTGCTTAAGAAGGAGCTTGGCCATTCGAATGTGCGGCAAATCTGAGTGTGCGGAAGGCGCAGGTGCTAGCTCCAGACAAAAGCGATCCCCCGGTTCAGTTTCTATTTGCCAGACGCATTGGAAATGTTTTCCACTGGCATTCGCGCCAAGAGTCGCAGGTTGCTTAACTCAGGAGCTCTGAGAATGGAACGGCAAGAGGTGTTCCGCTTTCGTCATAAACAGTGCTCCAGAGCGCTTGGCAACGGGCACAACGAAACGTGTGTGCGGGATAGTGACCATTCCCGCCTAGTGCTGGCAATGCACGAGCACTGCCAAAAGGCACAGGAAGGCGCTTAGCATCCGGCTTGTGCGCAAAGCTTTCAGACTGCCAGAGGACCGTAGCTGTGGTAAGCCGGTTTGCTCATTTGACGTTAGATGTCACCTGCAAGAACTTCACCCGCATCTGGTTTATGCTGCTACCCGTTGTTAGGCGACAACAAGGGCACATGTAGCAAATGCTTTTTCCTGGCCCATTTTGCTAGGCCACGCTCTTCTGTGGCTCTTTAGTGCTTGCCAAACTCCTCTGTGCCTGCTGCTGCTTCCATCTGACAAGGAGCACAGCCTTCTGACAGCTGCTTTCAACTTGCTTAAGAAGGAGCTTGGCCATTCGAATGTGCGGCAAATCTGAGTGTGCGGAAGGCGCAGGTGCCAGCTCCAGACAAAAGCGATCCCCCGGTTCAGTTTCTATTTGCCAGACGCATTGGAAATGTTTTCCACTGGCATTCGCGCCAAGAGTCGCAAGTTGCTTAACTCAGGAGCTCTGAGAATGGAACGGCAAGAGGTGTTCCGCTTTCGTCATAAACAGTGCTCCAGAGCGCTTGGCAACGGGCACAACGAAACGTGTGTGCGGGATAGTGACCATTCCCGCCTAGTGCTGGCAATGCACGAGCACTGCCAAAAGGCACAGGAAGGCGCTTAGCATCCGGCTTGTGCGCAAAGCTTTCAGACTGCCAGAGGACCGTAGCTGTGGTAAGCCGGTTTGCTCATTTGACGTTAGATGTCACCTGCAAGAACTTCACCCGCATCTGGTTTATGCTGCTACCCGTTGTTAGGCGACAACAAGGGCACATGTAGCAAATGCTTTTTCCTGGCCCATTTTGCTAGGCCACGCTCTTCTGTGGCTCTTTAGTGCTTGCCAAACTCCTCTGTTCCTGCTGCTGCTTCCATCTGACAAGGAGCACAGCCTTCTGACAGCTGCTTTCAACTTGCTTAAGAAGGAGCTTGGCCATTGGAATGTGCGGCAAATCTGAGTGTGCGGAAGGCGCAGGTGCCAGCTCCAGACAGAAGCGATCCCCCGGTTCAGTTTCTATTTGCCAGACGCATTGGAAATGTTTTCCACTGGCATTCGCGCCAAGAGTCGCAGGTTGCTTAACTCAGGAGCTCTGAGAATGGAACGGCAAGAGGTGTTCCGCTTTCGTCATAAACAGTGCTCCAGAGCGCTTGGCAACGGGCACAACGAAACGTGTGTGCGGGATAGTGACCATTCCCGCCTAGTGCTGGCAATGCACGAGCACTGCCAAAAGGCAAAGGAAGGCGCTTAGCATCCGGCTTGTGCGCAAAGCTTTCAGACTGCCAGAGGACCGTAGCTGTGGTAAGCCGGTTTGCTCATTTGACGTTAGATGTCACCTGCAAGAACTTCACCCGCATCTGGTTTATGCTGCTACCCGTTGTTAGGCGACAACAAGGGCACATGTAGCAAATGCTTTTTCCTGGCCCATTTTGCTAGGCCACGCTCTTCTGTGGCTCTTTAGTGCTTGCCAAACTCCTCTGTGCCTGCTGCTGCTTCCATCTGACAAGGAGCACAGCCTTCTGACAGCTGCTTTCAACTTGCTTAAGAAGGAGCTTGGCCATTGGAATGTGCGGCAAATCTGAGTGTGTGGAAGGCGCAGGTGCCAGCTCCAGACAAAAGCGATCCCCCGGTTCAGTTTGTATTTGCCAGACGCATTGGAAATGTTTTCCACTGGCATTCGCGCCAAGAGTCGCAGGTTGCTTAACTCAGGAGCTCTGAGAATGGAACGGCAAGAGGTGTTCCGCTTTCGTCATAAACAGTGCTCCAGAGCGCTTGGCAACGGGCACAACGAAACGTGTGTGCGGGATAGTGACCATTCACGCCGAGTACTGGCATGCACGAGCACTGCCAAAAGGCACAGGAAGGCGCTTAGCATCCGGCTTGTGCGCAAAGCTTTCAGACTGCCAGAGGACCGTAGCTGTGGTAAGCCGGTTTGCTCATTTGACGTTAGATGTCACCTGCAAGAACTTCACCCGCATCTGGTTTATGCTGCTACCCGTTGTTAGGCGACAACAAGGGCACATGTAGCAAATGCTTTTTCCTGGCCCATTTTGCTAGGCCACGCTCTTCTGTGGCTCTTTAGTGCTTGCCAAACTCCTCTGTGCCTGCTGCTGCTTCCATCTGACAAGGAGCACAGCCTTCTGACAGCTGCTTTCAACTTGCTTAAGAAGGAGCTTGGCCATTGGAATGTGCGGCAAATCTGAGTGTGCGGAAGGCGCAGGTGCTAGCTCCAGAGAAAAGCGATCCCTCGGTTCAGTTTCTATTTGCCAGACGCATTGGAAATGTTTTCCACTGGCATTCGCGCCAAGAGTCGCAGGTTGCTTAACTCAGGAGCTCTGAGAATGGAACGGCAAGAGGTGTTCCGCTTTCGTCATAAACAGTGCTCCAGAGCGCTTGGCAACGGGCACAACGAAACGTGTGTGCTGGATAGTGACCATTCACGCCTAGTGCTGGCAATGCACGAGCACTGCCAAAAGGCACAGGAAGGCGCTTAGCATCCGGCTTGTGCGCAAAGCTTTCAGACTGCCAGAGGACCGTAGCTGTGGTAAGCCGGTTTGCTCATTTGACGTTAGATGTCACCTGCAAGAACTTCACCGGCATCTGGTTTATGCTGCTACCCGTTGTTAGGCGACAACAAGGGCACATGTAGCAAATGCTTTTTCCTGGCCCATTTTGCTAGGCCACGCTCTTCTGTGGCTCTTTAGTGCTTGCCAAACTCCTCTGTGCCTGCTGCTGCTTCCATCTGACAAGGAGCACAGCCTTCTGACAGCTGCTTTCAACTTGCTTAAGAAGGAGCTTGGCCATTGGAATGTGCGGCAAATCTGAGTGTGCGGAAGGCGCAGGTGCCAGCTCCAGACAAAAGCGATCCCCCGGTTCAGTTTCTATTTGCCAGACGCATTGGAAATGTTTTCCACTGGCATTCGCGCCAAGAGTCGCAGGTTGCTTAACTCAGGAGCTCTGAGAATGGAACGGCAAGAGGTGTTCCGCTTTCGTCATAAACAGTGCTCCAGAGCGCTTGGCAACGGGCACAACGAAACGTGTGTGCGGGATAGTGACCATTCACGCCTAGTACTGGCATGCACGAGCACTGCCAAAAGGCACAGGAAGGCGCTTAGCATCCGGCTTGTGCGCAAAGCTTTCAGACTGCCAGAGGACCGTAGCTGTGGTAAGCCGGTTTGCTCATTTGACGTTAGATGTCACCTGCAAGAACTTCACCCGCATCTGGTTTATGCTGCTACCCGTTGTTAGGCGACAACAAGGGCACATGTAGCAAATGCTTTTTCCTGGCCCATTTTGCTAGGCCACGCTCTTCTGTGGCTCTTTAGTGCTTGCCAAACTCCTCTGTGCCTGCTGCTGCTTCCATCTGACAAGGAGCACAGCCTTCTGACAGCTGCTTTCAACTTGCCTAAGAAGGAGCTTGGCCATTGGAATGTGCGGCAAATCTGAGTGTGCGGAAGGCGCAGGTGCCAGCTCCAGACAGAAGCGATCCCCCGGTTCAGTTTCTATTTGCCAGACGCATTGGAAATGTTTTCCACTGGCATTCGCGCCAAGAGTCGCAGGTTGCTTAACTCAGGAGCTCTGAGAATGGAACGGCAAGAGGTGTTCCGCTTTCGTCATAAACAGTGCTCCAGAGCGCTTGGCAACGGGCACAACGAAACGTGTGTGCGGGATAGTGACCATTCCCGCCTAGTGCTGGCAATGCACGAGCACTGCCAAAAGGCACAGGAAGGCGCTTAGCATCCGGCTTGTGCGCAAAGCTTTCAGACTGCCAGAGGACCGTAGCTGTGGTAAGCCGGTTTGCTCATTTGACGTTAGATGTCACCTGCAAGAACTTCACCCGCATCTGGTTTATGCTGCTACCCGTTGTTAGGCGACAACAAGGGCACATGTAGCAAATGCTTTTTCCTGGCCCATTTTGCTAGGCCACGCTCTTCTGTGGCTCTTTAGTGCTTGCCAAACTCCTCTGTGCCTGCTGCTGCTTCCATCTGACAAGGAGCACAGCCTTCTGACAGCTGCTTTCAACTTGCCTAAGAAGGAGCTTGGCCATTGGAATGTGCGGCAAATCTGAGTGTGCGGAAGGCGCAGGTGCCAGCTCCAGACAGAAGCGATCCCCCGGTTCAGTTTCTATTTGCCAGACGCATTGGAAATGTTTTCCACTGGCATTCGCGCCAAGAGTCGCAGGTTGCTTAACTCAGGAGCTCTGAGAATGGAACGGCAAGAGGTGTTCCGCTTTCGTCATAAACAGTGCTCCAGAGCGCTTGGCAACGGGCACAACGAAACGTGTGTGCGGGATAGTGACCATTCACGCCTAGTGCTGGCAATGCACGAGCACTGCCAAAAGGCACAGGAAGGCGCTTAGCATCCGGCTTGTGCGCAAAGCTTTCAGACTGCCAGAGGACCGTAGCTGTGGTAAGCCGGTTTGCTCATTTGACGTTAGATGTCACCTGCAAGAACTTCACCCGCATCTGGTTTATGCTGCTACCCGTTGTTAGGCGACAACAAGGGCACATGTAGCAAATGCTTTTTCCTGGCCCATTTTGCTAGGCCACGCTCTTCTGTGGCTCTTTAGTGCTTGCCAAACTCCTCTGTGCCTGCTGCTGCTTCCATCTGACAAGGAGCACAGCCTTCTGACAGCTGCTTTCAACTTGCTTAAGAAGGAGCTTGGCCATTGGAATGTGCGGCAAATCTGAGTGTGCGGAAGGCGCAGGTGCCAGCTCCAGACAAAAGCGATCCCCCGGTTCAGTTTCTATTTGCCAGACGCATTGGAAATGTTTTCCACTGGCATTCGCGCCAAGAGTCGCAGGTTGCTTAACTCAGGAGCTCTGAGAATGGAACGGCAAGAGGTGTTCCGCTTTCGTCATAAACAGTGCTCCAGAGCGCTTGGCAACGGGCACAACGAAACGTGTGTGCGGGATAGTGACCATTCACGCCTAGTACTGGCATGCACGAGCACTGCCAAAAGGCACAGGAAGGCGCTTAGCATCCGGCTTGTGCGCAAAGCTTTCAGACTGCCAGAGGACCGTAGCTGTGGTAAGCCGGTTTGCTCATTTGACGTTAGATGTCACCTGCAAGAACTTCACCCGCATCTGGTTTATGCTGCTACCCGTTGTTAGGCGACAACAAGGGCACATGTAGCAAATGCTTTTTCCTGGCCCATTTTGCTAGGCCACGCTCTTCTGTGGCTCTTTAGTGCTTGCCAAACTCCTCTGTGCCTGCTGCTGCTTCCATCTGACAAGGAGCACAGCCTTCTGACAGCTGCTTTCAACTTGCCTAAGAAGGAGCTTGGCCATTGGAATGTGCGGCAAATCTGAGTGTGCGGAAGGCGCAGGTGCCAGCTCCAGACAGAAGCGATCCCCCGGTTCAGTTTCTATTTGCCAGACGCATTGGAAATGTTTTCCACTGGCATTCGCGCCAAGAGTCGCAGGTTGCTTAACTCAGGAGCTCTGAGAATGGAACGGCAAGAGGTGTTCCGCTTTCGTCATAAACAGTGCTCCAGAGCGCTTGGCAACGGGCACAACGAAACGTGTGTGCGGGATAGTGACCATTCCCGCCTAGTGCTGGCAATGCACGAGCACTGCCAAAAGGCACAGGAAGGCGCTTAGCATCCGGCTTGTGCGCAAAGCTTTCAGACTGCCAGAGGACCGTAGCTGTGGTAAGCCGGTTTGCTCATTTGACGTTAGATGTCACCTGCAAGAACTTCACCCGCATCTGGTTTATGCTGCTACCCGTTGTTAGGCGACAACAAGGGCACATGTAGCAAATGCTTTTTCCTGGCCCATTTTGCTAGGCCACGCTCTTCTGTGGCTCTTTAGTGCTTGCCAAACTCCTCTGTTCCTGCTGCTGCTTCCATCTGACAAGGAGCACAGCCTTCTGACAGCTGCTTTCAACTTGCTTAAGAAGGAGCTTGGCCATTGGAATGTGCGGCAAATCTGAGTGTGCGGAAGGCGCAGGTGCCAGCTCCAGACAGAAGCGATCCCCCGGTTCAGTTTCTACTTGCCAGACGCATTGGAAATGTTTTCCACTGGCATTCGCGCCAAGAGTCGCAGGTTGCTTAACTCAGGAGCTCTGAGAATGGAACGGCAAGAGGTGTTCCGCTTTCGTCATAAACAGTGCTCCAGAGCGCTTGGCAACGGGCACAACGAAACGTGTGTGCGGGATAGTGACCATTCACGCCTAGTGCTGGCAATGCACGAGCACTGCCAAAAGGCACAGGAAGGCGCTTAGCATCCGGCTTGTGCGCAAAGCTTTCAGACTGCCAGAGGACCGTAGCTGTGGTAAGCCGGTTTGCTCATTTGACGTTAGATGTCACCTGCAAGAACTTCACCCGCATCTGGTTTATGCTGCTACCCGTTGTTAGGCGACAACAAGGGCACATGTAGCAAATGCTTTTTCCTGGCCCATTTTGCTAGGCCACGCTCTTCTGTGGCTCTTTAGTGCTTGCCAAACTCCTCTGTGCCTGCTGCTGCTTCCATCTGACAAGGAGCACAGCCTTCTGACAGCTGCTTTCAACTTGCCTAAGAAGGAGCTTGGCCATTGGAATGTGCGGCAAATCTGAGTGTGCGGAAGGCGCAGGTGCCAGCTCCAGACAAAAGCGATCCCCCGGTTCAGTTTCTATTTGCCAGACGCATTGGAAATGTTTTCCACTGGCATTCGCGCCAAGAGTCGCAGGTTGCTTAACTCAGGAGCTCTGAGAATGGAACGGCAAGAGGTGTTCCGCTTTCGTCATAAACAGTGCTCCAGAGCGCTTGGCAACGGGCACAACGAAACGTGTGTGCGGGATAGTGACCATTCACGCCTAGTACTGGCATGCACGAGCACTGCCAAAAGGCACAGGAAGGCGCTTAGCATCCGGCTTGTGCGCAAAGCTTTCAGACTGCCAGAGGACCGTAGCTGTGGTAAGCCGGTTTGCTCATTTGACGTTAGATGTCACCTGCAAGAACTTCACCCGCATCTGGTTTATGCTGCTACCCGTTGTTAGGCGACAACAAGGGCACATGTAGCAAATGCTTTTTCCTGGCCCATTTTGCTAGGCCACGCTCTTCTGTGGCTCTTTAGTGCTTGCCAAACTCCTCTGTTCCTGCTGCTGCTTCCATCTGACAAGGAGCACAGCCTTCTGACAGCTGCTTTCAACTTGCTTAAGAAGGAGCTTGGCCATTGGAATGTGCGGCAAATCTGAGTGTGCGGAAGGCGCAGGTGCCAGCTCCAGACAGAAGCGATCCCCCGGTTCAGTTTCTATTTGCCAGACGCATTGGAAATGTTTTCCACTGGCATTCGCGCCAAGAGTCGCAGGTTGCTTAACTCAGGAGCTCTGAGAATGGAACGGCAAGAGGTGTTCCGCTTTCGTCATAAACAGTGCTCCAGAGCGCTTGGCAACGGGCACAACGAAACGTGTGTGCGGGATAGTGACCATTCACGCCTAGTGCTGGCAATGCACGAGCACTGCCAAAAGGCAAAGGAAGGCGCTTAGCATCCGGCTTGTGCGCAAAGCTTTCAGACTGCCAGAGGACCGTAGCTGTGGTAAGCCGGTTTGCTCATTTGACGTTAGATGTCACCTGCAAGAACTTCACCGGCATCTGGTTTATGCTGCTACCCGTTGTTAGGCGACAACAAGGGCACATGTAGCAAATGCTTTTTCCTGGCCCATTTTGCTAGGCCACGCTCTTCTGTGGCTCTTTAGTGCTTGCCAAACTCCTCTGTGCCTGCTGCTGCTTCCATCTGACAAGGAGCACAGCCTTCTGACAGCTGCTTTCAACTTGCCTAAGAAGGAGCTTGGCCATTGGAATGTGCGGCAAATCTGAGTGTGCGGAAGGCGCAGGTGCCAGCTCCAGACAAAAGCGATCCCCCGGTTCAGTTTCTATTTGCCAGACGCATTGGAAATGTTTTCCACTGGCATTCGCGCCAAGAGTCGCAGGTTGCTTAACTCAGGAGCTCTGAGAATGGAACGGCAAGAGGTGTTCCGCTTTCGTCATAAACAGTGCTCCAGAGCGCTTGGCAACGGGCACAACGAAACGTGTGTGCGGGATAGTGACCATTCACGCCTAGTACTGGCATGCACGAGCACTGCCAAAAGGCACAGGAAGGCGCTTAGCATCCGGCTTGTGCGCAAAGCTTTCAGACTGCCAGAGGACCGTAGCTGTGGTAAGCCGGTTTGCTCATTTGACGTTAGATGTCACCTGCAAGAACTTCACCCGCATCTGGTTTATGCTGCTACCCGTTGTTAGGCGACAACAAGGGCACATGTAGCAAATGCTTTTTCCTGGCCCATTTTGCTAGGCCACGCTCTTCTGTGGCTCTTTAGTGCTTGCCAAACTCCTCTGTGCCTGCTGCTGCTTCCATCTGACAAGGAGCACAGCCTTCTGACAGCTGCTTTCAACTTGCCTAAGAAGGAGCTTGGCCATTGGAATGTGCGGCAAATCTGAGTGTGCGGAAGGCGCAGGTGCCAGCTCCAGACAAAAGCGATCCCCCGGTTCAGTTTCTATTTGCCAGACGCATTGGAAATGTTTTCCACTGGCATTCGCGCCAAGAGTCGCAGGTTGCTTAACTCAGGAGCTCTGAGAATGGAACGGCAAGAGGTGTTCCGCTTTCGTCATAAACAGTGCTCCAGAGCGCTTGGCAACGGGCACAACGAAACGTGTGTGCGGGATAGTGACCATTCCCGCCTAGTGCTGGCAATGCACGAGCACTGCCAAAAGGCACAGGAAGGCGCTTAGCATCCGGCTTGTGCGCAAAGCTTTCAGACTGCCAGAGGACCGTAGCTGTGGTAAGCCGGTTTGCTCATTTGACGTTAGATGTCACCTGCAAGAACTTCACCCGCATCTGGTTTATGCTGCTACCCGTTGTTAGGCGACAACAAGGGCACATGTAGCAAATGCTTTTTCCTGGCCCATTTTGCTAGGCCACGCTCTTCTGTGGCTCTTTAGTGCTTGCCAAACTCCTCTGTGCCTGCTGCTGCTTCCATCTGACAAGGAGCACAGCCTTCTGACAGCTGCTTTCAACTTGCTTAAGAAGGAGCTTGGCCATTGGAATGTGCGGCAAATCTGAGTGTGCGGAAGGCGCAGGTGCCAGCTCCAGACAAAAGCGATCCCCCGGTTCAGTTTCTATTTGCCAGACGCATTGGAAATGTTTTCCACTGGCATTCGCGCCAAGAGTCGCAAGTTGCTTAACTCAGGAGCTCTGAGAATGGAACGGCAAGAGGTGTTCCGCTTTCGTCATAAACAGTGCTCCAGAGCGCTTGGCAACGGGCACAACGAAACGTGTGTGCGGGATAGTGACCATTCCCGCCTAGTGCTGGCAATGCACGAGCACTGCCAAAAGGCACAGGAAGGCGCTTATCATCCGGCTTGTGCGCAAAGCTTTCAGACTGCCAGAGGACCGTAGCTGTGGTAAGCCGGTTTGCTCATTTGACGTTAGATGTCACCTGCAAGAACTTCACCCGCATCTGGTTTATGCTGCTACCCGTTGTTAGGCGACAACAAGGGCACATGTAGCAAATGCTTTTTCCTGGCCCATTTTGCTAGGCCACGCTCTTCTGTGGCTCTTTAGTGCTTGCCAAACTCCTCTGTGCCTGCTGCTGCTTCCATCTGACAAGGAGCACAGCCTTCTGACAGCTGCTTTCAACTTGCCTAAGAAGGAGCTTGGCCATTGGAATGTGCGGCAAATCTGAGTGTGCGGAAGGCGCAGGTGCCAGCTCCAGACAGAAGCGATCCCCCGGTTCAGTTTCTATTTGCCAGACGCATTGGAAATGTTTTCCACTGGCATTCGCGCCAAGAGTCGCAGGTTGCTTAACTCAGGAGCTCTGAGAATGGAACGGCAAGAGGTGTTCCGCTTTCGTCATAAACAGTGCTCCAGAGTGCTTGGCAACGGGCACAACGAAACGTGTGTGCGGGATAGTGACCATTCCCGCCTAGTGCTGGCAATGCACGAGCACTGCCAAAAGGCACAGGAAGGCGCTTAGCATCCGGCTTGTGCGCAAAGCTTTCAGACTGCCAGAGGACCGTAGCTGTGGTAAGCCGGTTTGCTCATTTGACGTTAGATGTCACCTGCAAGAACTTCACCCGCATCTGGTTTATGCTGCTACCCGTTGTTAGGCGACAACAAGGGCACATGTAGCAAATGCTTTTTCCTGGCCCATTTTGCTAGGCCACGCTCTTCTGTGGCTCTTTAGTGCTTGCCAAACTCCTCTGTGCCTGCTGCTGCTTCCATCTGACAAGGAGCACAGCCTTCTGACAGCTGCTTTCAACTTGCCTAAGAAGGAGCTTGGCCATTGGAATGTGCGGCAAATCTGAGTGTGCGGAAGGCGCAGGTGCCAGCTCCAGACAAAAGCGATCCCCCGGTTCAGTTTCTATTTGCCAGACGCATTGGAAATGTTTTCCACTGGCATTCGCGCCAAGAGTCGCAGGTTGCTTAACTCAGGAGCTCTGAGAATGGAACGGCAAGAGGTGTTCCGCTTTCGTCATAAACAGTGCTCCAGAGCGCTTGGCAATGGGCACAACGAAACGTGTGTGCGGGATAGTGACCATTCACGCCTAGTACTGGCATGCACGAGCACTGCCAAAAGGCACAGGAAGGCGCTTAGCATCCGGCTTGTGCGCAAAGCTTTCAGACTGCCAGAGGACCGTAGCTGTGGTAAGCCAGTTTGCTCATTTGACGTTAGATGTCACCTGCAAGAACTTCACCCGCATCTGCTTTATGCTGCTACCCGTTGTTAGGCGACAACAAGGGCACATGTAGCAAATGCTTTTTCCTGGCCCATTTTGCTAGGCCACGCTCTTCTGTGGCTCTTTAGTGCTTGCCAAACTCCTCTGTGCCTGCTGCTGCTTCCATCTGACAAGGAGCACAGCCTTCTGACAGCTGCTTTCAACTTGCCTAAGAAGGAGCTTGGCCATTGGAATGTGCGGCAAATCTGAGTGTGCGGAAGGCGCAGGTGCCAGCTCCAGACAGAAGCGATCCCCCGGTTCAGTTTCTATTTGCCAGACGCATTGGAAATGTTTTCCACTGGCATTCGCGCCAAGAGTCGCAGGTTGCTTAACTCAGGAGCTCTGAGAATGGAACGGCAAGAGGTGTTCCGCTTTCGTCATAAACAGTGCTCCAGAGCGCTTGGCAACGGGCACAACGAAACGTGTGTGCGGGATAGTGACCATTCCCGCCTAGTGCTGGCAATGCACGAGCACTGCCAAAAGGCACAGGAAGGCGCTTAGCATCCGGCTTGTGCGCAAAGCTTTCAGACTGCCAGAGGACCGTAGCTGTGGTAAGCCGGTTTGCTCATTTGACGTTAGATGTCACCTGCAAGAACTTCACCCGCATCTGGTTTATGCTGCTACCCGTTGTTAGGCGACAACAAGGGCACATGTAGCAAATGCTTTTTCCTGGCCCATTTTGCTAGGCCACGCTCTTCTGTGGCTCTTTAGTGCTTGCCAAACTCCTCTGTGCCTGCTGCTGCTTCCATCTGACAAGGAGCACAGCCTTCTGACAGCTGCTTTCAACTTGCTTAAGAAGGAGCTTGGCCATTCGAATGTGCGGCAAATCTGAGTGTGCGGAAGGCGCAGGTGCCAGCTCCAGACAAAAGCGATCCCCCGGTTCAGTTTCTATTTGCCAGACGCATTGGAAATGTTTTCCACTGGCATTCGCGCCAAGAGTCGCAAGTTGCTTAACTCAGGAGCTCTGAGAATGGAACGGCAAGAGGTGTTCCGCTTTCGTCATAAACAGTGCTCCAGAGCGCTTGGCAACGGGCACAACGAAACGTGTGTGCGGGATAGTGACCATTCCCGCCTAGTGCTGGCAATGCACGAGCACTGCCAAAAGGCACAGGAAGGCGCTTAGCATCCGGCTTGTGCGCAAAGCTTTCAGACTGCCAGAGGACCGTAGCTGTGGTAAGCCGGTTTGCTCATTTGACGTTAGATGTCACCTGCAAGAACTTCACCCGCATCTGGTTTATGCTGCTACCCGTTGTTAGGCGACAACAAGGGCACATGTAGCAAATGCTTTTTCCTGGCCCATTTTGCTAGGCCACGCTCTTCTGTGGCTCTTTAGTGCTTGCCAAACTCCTCTGTTCCTGCTGCTGCTTCCATCTGACAAGGAGCACAGCCTTCTGACAGCTGCTTTCAACTTGCTTAAGAAGGAGCTTGGCCATTGGAATGTGCGGCAAATCTGAGTGTGCGGAAGGCGCAGGTGCCAGCTCCAGACAGAAGCGATCCCCCGGTTCAGTTTCTATTTGCCAGACGCATTGGAAATGTTTTCCACTGGCATTCGCGCCAAGAGTCGCAGGTTGCTTAACTCAGGAGCTCTGAGAATGGAACGGCAAGAGGTGTTCCGCTTTCGTCATAAACAGTGCTCCAGAGCGCTTGGCAACGGGCACAACGAAACGTGTGTGCGGGATAGTGACCATTCCCGCCTAGTGCTGGCAATGCACGAGCACTGCCAAAAGGCAAAGGAAGGCGCTTAGCATCCGGCTTGTGCGCAAAGCTTTCAGACTGCCAGAGGACCGTAGCTGTGGTAAGCCGGTTTGCTCATTTGACGTTAGATGTCACCTGCAAGAACTTCACCCGCATCTGGTTTATGCTGCTACCCGTTGTTAGGCGACAACAAGGGCACATGTAGCAAATGCTTTTTCCTGGCCCATTTTGCTAGGCCACGCTCTTCTGTGGCTCTTTAGTGCTTGCCAAACTCCTCTGTGCCTGCTGCTGCTTCCATCTGACAAGGAGCACAGCCTTCTGACAGCTGCTTTCAACTTGCTTAAGAAGGAGCTTGGCCATTGGAATGTGCGGCAAATCTGAGTGTGTGGAAGGCGCAGGTGCCAGCTCCAGACAAAAGCGATCCCCCGGTTCAGTTTGTATTTGCCAGACGCATTGGAAATGTTTTCCACTGGCATTCGCGCCAAGAGTCGCAGGTTGCTTAACTCAGGAGCTCTGAGAATGGAACGGCAAGAGGTGTTCCGCTTTCGTCATAAACAGTGCTCCAGAGCGCTTGGCAACGGGCACAACGAAACGTGTGTGCGGGATAGTGACCATTCACGCCGAGTACTGGCATGCACGAGCACTGCCAAAAGGCACAGGAAGGCGCTTAGCATCCGGCTTGTGCGCAAAGCTTTCAGACTGCCAGAGGACCGTAGCTGTGGTAAGCCGGTTTGCTCATTTGACGTTAGATGTCACCTGCAAGAACTTCACCCGCATCTGGTTTATGCTGCTACCCGTTGTTAGGCGACAACAAGGGCACATGTAGCAAATGCTTTTTCCTGGCCCATTTTGCTAGGCCACGCTCTTCTGTGGCTCTTTAGTGCTTGCCAAACTCCTCTGTGCCTGCTGCTGCTTCCATCTGACAAGGAGCACAGCCTTCTGACAGCTGCTTTCAACTTGCTTAAGAAGGAGCTTGGCCATTCGAATGTGCGGCAAATCTGAGTGTGCGGAAGGCGCAGGTGCTAGCTCCAGACAAAAGCGATCCCCCGGTTCAGTTTCTATTTGCCAGACGCATTGGAAATGTTTTCCACTGGCATTCGCGCCAAGAGTCGCAGGTTGCTTAACTCAGGAGCTCTGAGAATGGAACGGCAAGAGGTGTTCCGCTTTCGTCATAAACAGTGCTCCAGAGCGCTTGGCAACGGGCACAACGAAACGTGTGTGCGGGATAGTGACCATTCCCGCCTAGTGCTGGCAATGCACGAGCACTGCCAAAAGGCACAGGAAGGCGCTTAGCATCCGGCTTGTGCGCAAAGCTTTCAGACTGCCAGAGGACCGTAGCTGTGGTAAGCCGGTTTGCTCATTTGACGTTAGATGTCACCTGCAAGAACTTCACCCGCATCTGGTTTATGCTGCTACCCGTTGTTAGGCGACAACAAGGGCACATGTAGCAAATGCTTTTTCCTGGCCCATTTTGCTAGGCCACGCTCTTCTGTGGCTCTTTAGTGCTTGCCAAACTCCTCTGTTCCTGCTGCTGCTTCCATCTGACAAGGAGCACAGCCTTCTGACAGCTGCTTTCAACTTGCTTAAGAAGGAGCTTGGCCATTCGAATGTGCGGCAAATCTGAGTGTGCGGAAGGCGCAGGTGCCAGCTCCAGACAAAAGCGATCCCCCGGTTCAGTTTCTATTTGCCAGACGCATTGGAAATGTTTTCCACTGGCATTCGCGCCAAGAGTCGCAAGTTGCTTAACTCAGGAGCTCTGAGAATGGAACGGCAAGAGGTGTTCCGCTTTCGTCATAAACAGTGCTCCAGAGCGCTTGGCAACGGGCACAACGAAACGTGTGTGCGGGATAGTGACCATTCCCGCCTAGTGCTGGCAATGCACGAGCACTGCCAAAAGGCACAGGAAGGCGCTTAGCATCCGGCTTGTGCGCAAAGCTTTCAGACTGCCAGAGGACCGTAGCTGTGGTAAGCCGGTTTGCTCATTTGACGTTAGATGTCACCTGCAAGAACTTCACCCGCATCTGGTTTATGCTGCTACCCGTTGTTAGGCGACAACAAGGGCACATGTAGCAAATGCTTTTTCCTGGCCCATTTTGCTAGGCCACGCTCTTCTGTGGCTCTTTAGTGCTTGCCAAACTCCTCTGTTCCTGCTGCTGCTTCCATCTGACAAGGAGCACAGCCTTCTGACAGCTGCTTTCAACTTGCTTAAGAAGGAGCTTGGCCATTGGAATGTGCGGCAAATCTGAGTGTGCGGAAGGCGCAGGTGCCAGCTCCAGACAGAAGCGATCCCCCGGTTCAGTTTCTATTTGCCAGACGCATTGGAAATGTTTTCCACTGGCATTCGCGCCAAGAGTCGCAGGTTGCTTAACTCAGGAGCTCTGAGAATGGAACGGCAAGAGGTGTTCCGCTTTCGTCATAAACAGTGCTCCAGAGCGCTTGGCAACGGGCACAACGAAACGTGTGTGCGGGATAGTGACCATTCCCGCCTAGTGCTGGCAATGCACGAGCACTGCCAAAAGGCAAAGGAAGGCGCTTAGCATCCGGCTTGTGCGCAAAGCTTTCAGACTGCCAGAGGACCGTAGCTGTGGTAAGCCGGTTTGCTCATTTGACGTTAGATGTCACCTGCAAGAACTTCACCCGCATCTGGTTTATGCTGCTACCCGTTGTTAGGCGACAACAAGGGCACATGTAGCAAATGCTTTTTCCTGGCCCATTTTGCTAGGCCACGCTCTTCTGTGGCTCTTTAGTGCTTGCCAAACTCCTCTGTGCCTGCTGCTGCTTCCATCTGACAAGGAGCACAGCCTTCTGACAGCTGCTTTCAACTTGCTTAAGAAGGAGCTTGGCCATTGGAATGTGCGGCAAATCTGAGTGTGTGGAAGGCGCAGGTGCCAGCTCCAGACAAAAGCGATCCCCCGGTTCAGTTTGTATTTGCCAGACGCATTGGAAATGTTTTCCACTGGCATTCGCGCCAAGAGTCGCAGGTTGCTTAACTCAGGAGCTCTGAGAATGGAACGGCAAGAGGTGTTCCGCTTTCGTCATAAACAGTGCTCCAGAGCGCTTGGCAACGGGCACAACGAAACGTGTGTGCGGGATAGTGACCATTCACGCCGAGTACTGGCATGCACGAGCACTGCCAAAAGGCACAGGAAGGCGCTTAGCATCCGGCTTGTGCGCAAAGCTTTCAGACTGCCAGAGGACCGTAGCTGTGGTAAGCCGGTTTGCTCATTTGACGTTAGATGTCACCTGCAAGAACTTCACCCGCATCTGGTTTATGCTGCTACCCGTTGTTAGGCGACAACAAGGGCACATGTAGCAAATGCTTTTTCCTGGCCCATTTTGCTAGGCCACGCTCTTCTGTGGCTCTTTAGTGCTTGCCAAACTCCTCTGTGCCTGCTGCTGCTTCCATCTGACAAGGAGCACAGCCTTCTGACAGCTGCTTTCAACTTGCTTAAGAAGGAGCTTGGCCATTGGAATGTGCGGCAAATCTGAGTGTGCGGAAGGCGCAGGTGCTAGCTCCAGAGAAAAGCGATCCCTCGGTTCAGTTTCTATTTGCCAGACGCATTGGAAATGTTTTCCACTGGCATTCGCGCCAAGAGTCGCAGGTTGCTTAACTCAGGAGCTCTGAGAATGGAACGGCAAGAGGTGTTCCGCTTTCGTCATAAACAGTGCTCCAGAGCGCTTGGCAACGGGCACAACGAAACGTGTGTGCTGGATAGTGACCATTCACGCCTAGTGCTGGCAATGCACGAGCACTGCCAAAAGGCACAGGAAGGCGCTTAGCATCCGGCTTGTGCGCAAAGCTTTCAGACTGCCAGAGGACCGTAGCTGTGGTAAGCCGGTTTGCTCATTTGACGTTAGATGTCACCTGCAAGAACTTCACCGGCATCTGGTTTATGCTGCTACCCGTTGTTAGGCGACAACAAGGGCACATGTAGCAAATGCTTTTTCCTGGCCCATTTTGCTAGGCCACGCTCTTCTGTGGCTCTTTAGTGCTTGCCAAACTCCTCTGTGCCTGCTGCTGCTTCCATCTGACAAGGAGCACAGCCTTCTGACAGCTGCTTTCAACTTGCTTAAGAAGGAGCTTGGCCATTGGAATGTGCGGCAAATCTGAGTGTGCGGAAGGCGCAGGTGCCAGCTCCAGACAAAAGCGATCCCCCGGTTCAGTTTCTATTTGCCAGACGCATTGGAAATGTTTTCCACTGGCATTCGCGCCAAGAGTCGCAGGTTGCTTAACTCAGGAGCTCTGAGAATGGAACGGCAAGAGGTGTTCCGCTTTCGTCATAAACAGTGCTCCAGAGCGCTTGGCAACGGGCACAACGAAACGTGTGTGCGGGATAGTGACCATTCACGCCTAGTACTGGCATGCACGAGCACTGCCAAAAGGCACAGGAAGGCGCTTAGCATCCGGCTTGTGCGCAAAGCTTTCAGACTGCCAGAGGACCGTAGCTGTGGTAAGCCGGTTTGCTCATTTGACGTTAGATGTCACCTGCAAGAACTTCACCCGCATCTGGTTTATGCTGCTACCCGTTGTTAGGCGACAACAAGGGCACATGTAGCAAATGCTTTTTCCTGGCCCATTTTGCTAGGCCACGCTCTTCTGTGGCTCTTTAGTGCTTGCCAAACTCCTCTGTGCCTGCTGCTGCTTCCATCTGACAAGGAGCACAGCCTTCTGACAGCTGCTTTCAACTTGCCTAAGAAGGAGCTTGGCCATTGGAATGTGCGGCAAATCTGAGTGTGCGGAAGGCGCAGGTGCCAGCTCCAGACAGAAGCGATCCCCCGGTTCAGTTTCTATTTGCCAGACGCATTGGAAATGTTTTCCACTGGCATTCGCGCCAAGAGTCGCAGGTTGCTTAACTCAGGAGCTCTGAGAATGGAACGGCAAGAGGTGTTCCGCTTTCGTCATAAACAGTGCTCCAGAGCGCTTGGCAACGGGCACAACGAAACGTGTGTGCGGGATAGTGACCATTCCCGCCTAGTGCTGGCAATGCACGAGCACTGCCAAAAGGCACAGGAAGGCGCTTAGCATCCGGCTTGTGCGCAAAGCTTTCAGACTGCCAGAGGACCGTAGCTGTGGTAAGCCGGTTTGCTCATTTGACGTTAGATGTCACCTGCAAGAACTTCACCCGCATCTGGTTTATGCTGCTACCCGTTGTTAGGCGACAACAAGGGCACATGTAGCAAATGCTTTTTCCTGGCCCATTTTGCTAGGCCACGCTCTTCTGTGGCTCTTTAGTGCTTGCCAAACTCCTCTGTGCCTGCTGCTGCTTCCATCTGACAAGGAGCACAGCCTTCTGACAGCTGCTTTCAACTTGCTTAAGAAGGAGCTTGGCCATTGGAATGTGCGGCAAATCTGAGTGTGCGGAAGGCGCAGGTGCCAGCTCCAGACAAAAGCGATCCCTCGGTTCAGTTTCTACTTGCCAGACGCATTGGAAATGTTTTCCACTGGCATTCGCGCCAAGAGTCGCAAGTTGCTTAACTCAGGAGCTCTGAGAATGGAACGGCAAGAGGTGTTCCGCTTTCGTCATAAACAGTGCTCCAGAGCGCTTGGCAACGGGCACAACGAAACGTGTGTGCGGGATAGTGACCATTCCCGCCTAGTGCTGGCAATGCACGAGCACTGCCAAAAGGCACAGGAAGGCGCTTAGCATCCGGCTTGTGCACAAAGCTTTCAGACTGCCAGAGGACCGTAGCTGTGGTAAGCCGGTTTGCTCATTTGACGTTAGATGTCACCTGCAAGAACTTCACCCGCATCTGGTTTATGCTGCTACCCGTTGTTAGGCGACAACAAGGGCACATGTAGCAAATGCTTTTTCCTGGCCCATTTTGCTAGGCCACGCTCTTCTGTGGCTCTTTAGTGCTTGCCAAACTCCTCTGTGCCTGCTGCTGCTTCCATCTGACAAGGAGCACAGCCTTCTGACAGCTGCTTTCAACTTGCCTAAGAAGGAGCTTGGCCATTGGAATGTGCGGCAAATCTGAGTGTGCGGAAGGCGCAGGTGCCAGCTCCAGACAGAAGCGATCCCCCGGTTCAGTTTCTATTTGCCAGACGCATTGGAAATGTTTTCCACTGGCATTCGCGCCAAGAGTCGCAGGTTGCTTAACTCAGGAGCTCTGAGAATGGAACGGCAAGAGGTGTTCCGCTTTCGTCATAAACAGTGCTCCAGAGCGCTTGGCAACGGGCACAACGAAACGTGTGTGCGGGATAGTGACCATTCCCGCCTAGTGCTGGCAATGCACGAGCACTGCCAAAAGGCACAGGAAGGCGCTTAGCATCCGGCTTGTGCGCAAAGCTTTCAGACTGCCAGAGGACCGTAGCTGTGGTAAGCCGGTTTGCTCATTTGACGTTAGATGTCACCTGCAAGAACTTCACCCGCATCTGGTTTATGCTGCTACCCGTTGTTAGGCGACAACAAGGGCACATGTAGCAAATGCTTTTTCCTGGCCCATTTTGCTAGGCCACGCTCTTCTGTGGCTCTTTAGTGCTTGCCAAACTCCTCTGTGCCTGCTGCTGCTTCCATCTGACAAGGAGCACAGCCTTCTGACAGCTGCTTTCAACTTGCCTAAGAAGGAGCTTGGCCATTGGAATGTGCGGCAAATCTGAGTGTGCGGAAGGCGCAGGTGCCAGCTCCAGACAGAAGCGATCCCCCGGTTCAGTTTCTATTTGCCAGACGCATTGGAAATGTTTTCCACTGGCATTCGCGCCAAGAGTCGCAGGTTGCTTAACTCAGGAGCTCTGAGAATGGAACGGCAAGAGGTGTTCCGCTTTCGTCATAAACAGTGCTCCAGAGCGCTTGGCAACGGGCACAACGAAACGTGTGTGCGGGATAGTGACCATTCACGCCTAGTGCTGGCAATGCACGAGCACTGCCAAAAGGCACAGGAAGGCGCTTAGCATCCGGCTTGTGCGCAAAGCTTTCAGACTGCCAGAGGACCGTAGCTGTGGTAAGCCGGTTTGCTCATTTGACGTTAGATGTCACCTGCAAGAACTTCACCCGCATCTGGTTTATGCTGCTACCCGTTGTTAGGCGACAACAAGGGCACATGTAGCAAATGCTTTTTCCTGGCCCATTTTGCTAGGCCACGCTCTTCTGTGGCTCTTTAGTGCTTGCCAAACTCCTCTGTGCCTGCTGCTGCTTCCATCTGACAAGGAGCACAGCCTTCTGACAGCTGCTTTCAACTTGCTTAAGAAGGAGCTTGGCCATTGGAATGTGCGGCAAATCTGAGTGTGCGGAAGGCGCAGGTGCCAGCTCCAGACAAAAGCGATCCCCCGGTTCAGTTTCTATTTGCCAGACGCATTGGAAATGTTTTCCACTGGCATTCGCGCCAAGAGTCGCAGGTTGCTTAACTCAGGAGCTCTGAGAATGGAACGGCAAGAGGTGTTCCGCTTTCGTCATAAACAGTGCTCCAGAGCGCTTGGCAACGGGCACAACGAAACGTGTGTGCGGGATAGTGACCATTCACGCCTAGTACTGGCATGCACGAGCACTGCCAAAAGGCACAGGAAGGCGCTTAGCATCCGGCTTGTGCGCAAAGCTTTCAGACTGCCAGAGGACCGTAGCTGTGGTAAGCCGGTTTGCTCATTTGACGTTAGATGTCACCTGCAAGAACTTCACCCGCATCTGGTTTATGCTGCTACCCGTTGTTAGGCGACAACAAGGGCACATGTAGCAAATGCTTTTTCCTGGCCCATTTTGCTAGGCCACGCTCTTCTGTGGCTCTTTAGTGCTTGCCAAACTCCTCTGTGCCTGCTGCTGCTTCCATCTGACAAGGAGCACAGCCTTCTGACAGCTGCTTTCAACTTGCCTAAGAAGGAGCTTGGCCATTGGAATGTGCGGCAAATCTGAGTGTGCGGAAGGCGCAGGTGCCAGCTCCAGACAGAAGCGATCCCCCGGTTCAGTTTCTATTTGCCAGACGCATTGGAAATGTTTTCCACTGGCATTCGCGCCAAGAGTCGCAGGTTGCTTAACTCAGGAGCTCTGAGAATGGAACGGCAAGAGGTGTTCCGCTTTCGTCATAAACAGTGCTCCAGAGCGCTTGGCAACGGGCACAACGAAACGTGTGTGCGGGATAGTGACCATTCCCGCCTAGTGCTGGCAATGCACGAGCACTGCCAAAAGGCACAGGAAGGCGCTTAGCATCCGGCTTGTGCGCAAAGCTTTCAGACTGCCAGAGGACCGTAGCTGTGGTAAGCCGGTTTGCTCATTTGACGTTAGATGTCACCTGCAAGAACTTCACCCGCATCTGGTTTATGCTGCTACCCGTTGTTAGGCGACAACAAGGGCACATGTAGCAAATGCTTTTTCCTGGCCCATTTTGCTAGGCCACGCTCTTCTGTGGCTCTTTAGTGCTTGCCAAACTCCTCTGTTCCTGCTGCTGCTTCCATCTGACAAGGAGCACAGCCTTCTGACAGCTGCTTTCAACTTGCTTAAGAAGGAGCTTGGCCATTGGAATGTGCGGCAAATCTGAGTGTGCGGAAGGCGCAGGTGCCAGCTCCAGACAGAAGCGATCCCCCGGTTCAGTTTCTACTTGCCAGACGCATTGGAAATGTTTTCCACTGGCATTCGCGCCAAGAGTCGCAGGTTGCTTAACTCAGGAGCTCTGAGAATGGAACGGCAAGAGGTGTTCCGCTTTCGTCATAAACAGTGCTCCAGAGCGCTTGGCAACGGGCACAACGAAACGTGTGTGCGGGATAGTGACCATTCACGCCTAGTGCTGGCAATGCACGAGCACTGCCAAAAGGCACAGGAAGGCGCTTAGCATCCGGCTTGTGCGCAAAGCTTTCAGACTGCCAGAGGACCGTAGCTGTGGTAAGCCGGTTTGCTCATTTGACGTTAGATGTCACCTGCAAGAACTTCACCCGCATCTGGTTTATGCTGCTACCCGTTGTTAGGCGACAACAAGGGCACATGTAGCAAATGCTTTTTCCTGGCCCATTTTGCTAGGCCACGCTCTTCTGTGGCTCTTTAGTGCTTGCCAAACTCCTCTGTGCCTGCTGCTGCTTCCATCTGACAAGGAGCACAGCCTTCTGACAGCTGCTTTCAACTTGCCTAAGAAGGAGCTTGGCCATTGGAATGTGCGGCAAATCTGAGTGTGCGGAAGGCGCAGGTGCCAGCTCCAGACAAAAGCGATCCCCCGGTTCAGTTTCTATTTGCCAGACGCATTGGAAATGTTTTCCACTGGCATTCGCGCCAAGAGTCGCAGGTTGCTTAACTCAGGAGCTCTGAGAATGGAACGGCAAGAGGTGTTCCGCTTTCGTCATAAACAGTGCTCCAGAGCGCTTGGCAACGGGCACAACGAAACGTGTGTGCGGGATAGTGACCATTCACGCCTAGTACTGGCATGCACGAGCACTGCCAAAAGGCACAGGAAGGCGCTTAGCATCCGGCTTGTGCGCAAAGCTTTCAGACTGCCAGAGGACCGTAGCTGTGGTAAGCCGGTTTGCTCATTTGACGTTAGATGTCACCTGCAAGAACTTCACCCGCATCTGGTTTATGCTGCTACCCGTTGTTAGGCGACAACAAGGGCACATGTAGCAAATGCTTTTTCCTGGCCCATTTTGCTAGGCCACGCTCTTCTGTGGCTCTTTAGTGCTTGCCAAACTCCTCTGTTCCTGCTGCTGCTTCCATCTGACAAGGAGCACAGCCTTCTGACAGCTGCTTTCAACTTGCTTAAGAAGGAGCTTGGCCATTGGAATGTGCGGCAAATCTGAGTGTGCGGAAGGCGCAGGTGCCAGCTCCAGACAGAAGCGATCCCCCGGTTCAGTTTCTATTTGCCAGACGCATTGGAAATGTTTTCCACTGGCATTCGCGCCAAGAGTCGCAGGTTGCTTAACTCAGGAGCTCTGAGAATGGAACGGCAAGAGGTGTTCCGCTTTCGTCATAAACAGTGCTCCAGAGCGCTTGGCAACGGGCACAACGAAACGTGTGTGCGGGATAGTGACCATTCACGCCTAGTGCTGGCAATGCACGAGCACTGCCAAAAGGCAAAGGAAGGCGCTTAGCATCCGGCTTGTGCGCAAAGCTTTCAGACTGCCAGAGGACCGTAGCTGTGGTAAGCCGGTTTGCTCATTTGACGTTAGATGTCACCTGCAAGAACTTCACCGGCATCTGGTTTATGCTGCTACCCGTTGTTAGGCGACAACAAGGGCACATGTAGCAAATGCTTTTTCCTGGCCCATTTTGCTAGGCCACGCTCTTCTGTGGCTCTTTAGTGCTTGCCAAACTCCTCTGTGCCTGCTGCTGCTTCCATCTGACAAGGAGCACAGCCTTCTGACAGCTGCTTTCAACTTGCCTAAGAAGGAGCTTGGCCATTGGAATGTGCGGCAAATCTGAGTGTGCGGAAGGCGCAGGTGCCAGCTCCAGACAAAAGCGATCCCCCGGTTCAGTTTCTATTTGCCAGACGCATTGGAAATGTTTTCCACTGGCATTCGCGCCAAGAGTCGCAGGTTGCTTAACTCAGGAGCTCTGAGAATGGAACGGCAAGAGGTGTTCCGCTTTCGTCATAAACAGTGCTCCAGAGCGCTTGGCAACGGGCACAACGAAACGTGTGTGCGGGATAGTGACCATTCACGCCTAGTACTGGCATGCACGAGCACTGCCAAAAGGCACAGGAAGGCGCTTAGCATCCGGCTTGTGCGCAAAGCTTTCAGACTGCCAGAGGACCGTAGCTGTGGTAAGCCGGTTTGCTCATTTGACGTTAGATGTCACCTGCAAGAACTTCACCCGCATCTGGTTTATGCTGCTACCCGTTGTTAGGCGACAACAAGGGCACATGTAGCAAATGCTTTTTCCTGGCCCATTTTGCTAGGCCACGCTCTTCTGTGGCTCTTTAGTGCTTGCCAAACTCCTCTGTGCCTGCTGCTGCTTCCATCTGACAAGGAGCACAGCCTTCTGACAGCTGCTTTCAACTTGCCTAAGAAGGAGCTTGGCCATTGGAATGTGCGGCAAATCTGAGTGTGCGGAAGGCGCAGGTGCCAGCTCCAGACAAAAGCGATCCCCCGGTTCAGTTTCTATTTGCCAGACGCATTGGAAATGTTTTCCACTGGCATTCGCGCCAAGAGTCGCAGGTTGCTTAACTCAGGAGCTCTGAGAATGGAACGGCAAGAGGTGTTCCGCTTTCGTCATAAACAGTGCTCCAGAGCGCTTGGCAACGGGCACAACGAAACGTGTGTGCGGGATAGTGACCATTCCCGCCTAGTGCTGGCAATGCACGAGCACTGCCAAAAGGCACAGGAAGGCGCTTAGCATCCGGCTTGTGCGCAAAGCTTTCAGACTGCCAGAGGACCGTAGCTGTGGTAAGCCGGTTTGCTCATTTGACGTTAGATGTCACCTGCAAGAACTTCACCCGCATCTGGTTTATGCTGCTACCCGTTGTTAGGCGACAACAAGGGCACATGTAGCAAATGCTTTTTCCTGGCCCATTTTGCTAGGCCACGCTCTTCTGTGGCTCTTTAGTGCTTGCCAAACTCCTCTGTGCCTGCTGCTGCTTCCATCTGACAAGGAGCACAGCCTTCTGACAGCTGCTTTCAACTTGCTTAAGAAGGAGCTTGGCCATTGGAATGTGCGGCAAATCTGAGTGTGCGGAAGGCGCAGGTGCCAGCTCCAGACAAAAGCGATCCCCCGGTTCAGTTTCTATTTGCCAGACGCATTGGAAATGTTTTCCACTGGCATTCGCGCCAAGAGTCGCAAGTTGCTTAACTCAGGAGCTCTGAGAATGGAACGGCAAGAGGTGTTCCGCTTTCGTCATAAACAGTGCTCCAGAGCGCTTGGCAACGGGCACAACGAAACGTGTGTGCGGGATAGTGACCATTCCCGCCTAGTGCTGGCAATGCACGAGCACTGCCAAAAGGCACAGGAAGGCGCTTATCATCCGGCTTGTGCGCAAAGCTTTCAGACTGCCAGAGGACCGTAGCTGTGGTAAGCCGGTTTGCTCATTTGACGTTAGATGTCACCTGCAAGAACTTCACCCGCATCTGGTTTATGCTGCTACCCGTTGTTAGGCGACAACAAGGGCACATGTAGCAAATGCTTTTTCCTGGCCCATTTTGCTAGGCCACGCTCTTCTGTGGCTCTTTAGTGCTTGCCAAACTCCTCTGTGCCTGCTGCTGCTTCCATCTGACAAGGAGCACAGCCTTCTGACAGCTGCTTTCAACTTGCCTAAGAAGGAGCTTGGCCATTGGAATGTGCGGCAAATCTGAGTGTGCGGAAGGCGCAGGTGCCAGCTCCAGACAGAAGCGATCCCCCGGTTCAGTTTCTATTTGCCAGACGCATTGGAAATGTTTTCCACTGGCATTCGCGCCAAGAGTCGCAGGTTGCTTAACTCAGGAGCTCTGAGAATGGAACGGCAAGAGGTGTTCCGCTTTCGTCATAAACAGTGCTCCAGAGTGCTTGGCAACGGGCACAACGAAACGTGTGTGCGGGATAGTGACCATTCCCGCCTAGTGCTGGCAATGCACGAGCACTGCCAAAAGGCACAGGAAGGCGCTTAGCATCCGGCTTGTGCGCAAAGCTTTCAGACTGCCAGAGGACCGTAGCTGTGGTAAGCCGGTTTGCTCATTTGACGTTAGATGTCACCTGCAAGAACTTCACCCGCATCTGGTTTATGCTGCTACCCGTTGTTAGGCGACAACAAGGGCACATGTAGCAAATGCTTTTTCCTGGCCCATTTTGCTAGGCCACGCTCTTCTGTGGCTCTTTAGTGCTTGCCAAACTCCTCTGTGCCTGCTGCTGCTTCCATCTGACAAGGAGCACAGCCTTCTGACAGCTGCTTTCAACTTGCTTAAGAAGGAGCTTGGCCATTGGAATGTGCGGCAAATCTGAGTGTGCGGAAGGCGCAGGTGCTAGCTCCAGACAAAAGCGATCCCCCGGTTCAGTTTCTATTTGCCAGACGCATTGGAAATGTTTTCCACTGGCATTCGCGCCAAGAGTCGCAGGTTGCTTAACTCAGGAGCTCTGAGAATGGAACGGCAAGAGGTGTTCCGCTTTCATCATAAACAGTGCTCCAGAGCGCTTGGCAACGGGCACAACGAAACGTGTGTGCGGGATAGTGACCATTCACGCCTAGTGCTGGCAATGCACGAGCACTGCCAAAAGGCACAGGAAGGCGCTTAGCATCCGGCTTGTGCGCAAAGCTTTCAGACTGCCAGAGGACCGTAGCTGTGGTAAGCCGGTTTGCTCATTTGACGTTAGATGTCACCTGCAAGAACTTCACCCGCATCTGGTTTATGCTGCTACCCGTTGTTAGGCGACAACAAGGGCACATGTAGCAAATGCTTTTTCCTGGCCCATTTTGCTAGGCCACGCTCTTCTGTGGCTCTTTAGTGCTTGCCAAACTCCTCTGTGCCTGCTGCTGCTTCCATCTGACAAGGAGCACAGCCTTCTGACAGCTGCTTTCAACTTGCCTAAGAAGGAGCTTGGCCATTGGAATGTGCGGCAAATCTGAGTGTGCGGAAGGCGCAGGTGCCAGCTCCAGACAAAAGCGATCCCCCGGTTCAGTTTCTATTTGCCAGACGCATTGGAAATGTTTTCCACTGGCATTCGCGCCAAGAGTCGCAGGTTGCTTAACTCAGGAGCTCTGAGAATGGAACGGCAAGAGGTGTTCCGCTTTCGTCATAAACAGTGCTCCAGAGCGCTTGGCAACGGGCACAACGAAACGTGTGTGCGGGATAGTGACCATTCACGCCTAGTACTGGCATGCACGAGCACTGCCAAAAGGCACAGGAAGGCGCTTAGCATCCGGCTTGTGCGCAAAGCTTTCAGACTGCCAGAGGACCGTAGCTGTGGTAAGCCGGTTTGCTCATTTGACGTTAGATGTCACCTGCAAGAACTTCACCCGCATCTGGTTTATGCTGCTACCCGTTGTTAGGCGACAACAAGGGCACATGTAGCAAATGCTTTTTCCTGGCCCATTTTGCTAGGCCACGCTCTTCTGTGGCTCTTTAGTGCTTGCCAAACTCCTCTGTGCCTGCTGCTGCTTCCATCTGACAAGGAGCACAGCCTTCTGACAGCTGCTTTCAACTTGCCTAAGAAGGAGCTTGGCCATTGGAATGTGCGGCAAATCTGAGTGTGCGGAAGGCGCAGGTGCCAGCTCCAGACAGAAGCGATCCCCCGGTTCAGTTTCTATTTGCCAGACGCATTGGAAATGTTTTCCACTGGCATTCGCGCCAAGAGTCGCAGGTTGCTTAACTCAGGAGCTCTGAGAATGGAACGGCAAGAGGTGTTCCGCTTTCGTCATAAACAGTGCTCCAGAGCGCTTGGCAACGGGCACAACGAAACGTGTGTGCGGGATAGTGACCATTCCCGCCTAGTGCTGGCAATGCACGAGCACTGCCAAAAGGCACAGGAAGGCGCTTAGCATCCGGCTTGTGCGCAAAGCTTTCAGACTGCCAGAGGACCGTAGCTGTGGTAAGCCGGTTTGCTCATTTGACGTTAGATGTCACCTGCAAGAACTTCACCCGCATCTGGTTTATGCTGCTACCCGTTGTTAGGCGACAACAAGGGCACATGTAGCAAATGCTTTTTCCTGGCCCATTTTGCTAGGCCACGCTCTTCTGTGGCTCTTTAGTGCTTGCCAAACTCCTCTGTGCCTGCTGCTGCTTCCATCTGACAAGGAGCACAGCCTTCTGACAGCTGCTTTCAACTTGCTTAAGAAGGAGCATGGCCATTCGAATGTGCGGCAAATCTGAGTGTGCGGAAGGCGCAGGTGCCAGCTCCAGACAAAAGCGATCCCCCGGTTCAGTTTCTATTTGCCAGACGCATTGGAAATGTTTTCCACTGGCATTCGCGCCAAGAGTCGCAAGTTGCTTAACTCAGGAGCTCTGAGAATGGAACGGCAAGAGGTGTTCCGCTTTCGTCATAAACAGTGCTCCAGAGCGCTTGGCAACGGGCACAACGAAACGTGTGTGCGGGATAGTGACCATTCCCGCCTAGTGCTGGCAATGCACGAGCACTGCCAAAAGGCACAGGAAGGCGCTTAGCATCCGGCTTGTGCGCAAAGCTTTCAGACTGCCAGAGGACCGTAGCTGTGGTAAGCCGGTTTGCTCATTTGACGTTAGATGTCACCTGCAAGAACTTCACCCGCATCTGGTTTATGCTGCTACCCGTTGTTAGGCGACAACAAGGGCACATGTAGCAAATGCTTTTTCCTGGCCCATTTTGCTAGGCCACGCTCTTCTGTGGCTCTTTAGTGCTTGCCAAACTCCTCTGTGCCTGCTGCTGCTTCCATCTGACAAGGAGCACAGCCTTCTGACAGCTGCTTTCAACTTGCCTAAGAAGGAGCTTGGCCATTGGAATGTGCGGCAAATCTGAGTGTGCGGAAGGCGCAGGTGCCAGCTCCAGACAGAAGCGATCCCCCGGTTCAGTTTCTATTTGCCAGACGCATTGGAAATGTTTTCCACTGGCATTCGCGCCAAGAGTCGCAGGTTGCTTAACTCAGGAGCTCTGAGAATGGAACGGCAAGAGGTGTTCCGCTTTCGTCATAAACAGTGCTCCAGAGCGCTTGGCAACGGGCACAACGAAACGTGTGTGCGGGATAGTGACCATTCACGCCTAGTGCTGGCAATGCACGAGCACTGCCAAAAGGCAAAGGAAGGCGCTTAGCATCCGGCTTGTGCGCAAAGCTTTCAGACTGCCAGAGGACCGTAGCTGTGGTAAGCCGGTTTGCTCATTTGACGTTAGATGTCACCTGCAAGAACTTCACCCGCATCTGCTTTATGCTGCTACCCGTTGTTAGGCGACAACAAGGGCACATGTAGCAAATGCTTTTTCCTGGCCCATTTTGCTAGGCCACGCTCTTCTGTGGCTCTTTAGTGCTTGCCAAACTCCTCTGTGCCTGCTGCTGCTTCCATCTGACAAGGAGCACAGTCTTCTGACAGCTGCTTTCAACTTGCCTAAGAAGGAGCTTGGCCATTGGAATGTGCGGCAAATCTGAGTGTGCGGAAGGCGCAGGTGCTAGCTCCAGACAAAAGCGATCCCCCGGTTCAGTTTGTATTTGCCAGACGCATTGGAAATGTTTTCCACTGGCATTCGCGCCAAGAGTCGCAGGTTGCTTAACTCAGGAGCTCTGAGAATGGAACGGCAACAGGTGTTCCGCTTTCGTCATAAACAGTGCTCCAGAGCGCTTGGCAACGGGCACAACGAAACGTGTGTGCGGGATAGTGACCATTCCCGCCTAGTGCTGGCAATGCACGAGCACTGCCAAAAGGCACAGGAAGGCGCTTAGCATCCGGCTTGTGCGCAAAGCTTTCAGACTGCCAGAGGACCGTAGCTGTGGTAAGCCGGTTTGCTCATTTGACGTTAGATGTCACCTGCAAGAACTTCACCCGCATCTGGTTTATGCTGCTACCCGTTGTTAGGCGACAACAAGGGCACATGTAGCAAATGCTTTTTCCTGGCCCATTTTGCTAGGCCACGCTCTTCTGTGGCTCTTTAGTGCTTGCCAAACTCCTCTGTGCCTGCTGCTGCTTCCATCTGACAAGGAGCACAGCCTTCTGACAGCTGCTTTCAACTTGCTTAAGAAGGAGCTTGGCCATTCGAATGTGCGGCAAATCTGAGTGTGCGGAAGGCGCAGGTGCCAGCTCCAGACAAAAGCGATCCCCCGGTTCAGTTTCTATTTGCCAGACGCATTGGAAATGTTTTCCACTGGCATTCGCGCCAAGAGTCGCAAGTTGCTTAACTCAGGAGCTCTGAGAATGGAACGGCAAGAGGTGTTCCGCTTTCGTCATAAACAGTGCTCCAGAGCGCTTGGCAACGGGCACAACGAAACGTGTGTGCGGGATAGTGACCATTCCCGCCTAGTGCTGGCAATGCACGAGCACTGCCAAAAGGCACAGGAAGGCGCTTAGCATCCGGCTTGTGCGCAAAGCTTTCAGACTGCCAGAGGACCGTAGCTGTGGTAAGCCGGTTTGCTCATTTGACGTTAGATGTCACCTGCAAGAACTTCACCCGCATCTGGTTTATGCTGCTACCCGTTGTTAGGCGACAACAAGGGCACATGTAGCAAATGCTTTTTCCTGGCCCATTTTGCTAGGCCACGCTCTTCTGTGGCTCTTTAGTGCTTGCCAAACTCCTCTGTGCCTGCTGCTGCTTCCATCTGACAAGGAGCACAGCCTTCTGACAGCTGCTTTCAACTTGCCTAAGAAGGAGCTTGGCCATTGGAATGTGCGGCAAATCTGAGTGTGCGGAAGGCGCAGGTGCCAGCTCCAGACAAAAGCGATCCCCCGGTTCAGTTTCTATTTGCCAGACGCATTGGAAATGTTTTCCACTGGCATTCGCGCCAAGAGTCGCAGGTTGCTTAACTCAGGAGCTCTGAGAATGGAACGGCAACAGGTGTTCCGCTTTCGTCATAAACAGTGCTCCAGAGCGCTTGGCAACGGGCACAACGAAACGTGTGTGCGGGATAGTGACCATTCACGCCGAGTACTGGCATGCACGAGCACTGCCAAAAGGCACAGGAAGGCGCTTAGCATCCGGCTTGTGCGCAAAGCTTTCAGACTGCCAGAGGACCGTAGCTGTGGTAAGCCGGTTTGCTCATTTGACGTTAGATGTCACCTGCAAGAACTTCACCCGCATCTGGTTTATGCTGCTACCCGTTGTTAGGCGACAACAAGGGCACATGTAGCAAATGCTTTTTCCTGGCCCATTTTGCTAGGCCACGCTCTTCTGTGGCTCTTTAGTGCTTGCCAAACTCCTCTGTGCCTGCTGCTGCTTCCATCTGACAAGGAGCACAGCCTTCTGACAGCTGCTTTCAACTTGCTTAAGAAGGAGCTTGGCCATTGGAATGTGCGGCAAATCTGAGTGTGCGGAAGGCGCAGGTGCCAGCTCCAGACAAAAGCGATCCCCCGGTTCAGTTTCTATTTGCCAGACGCATTGGAAATGTTTTCCACTGGCATTCGCGCCAAGAGTCGCAGGTTGCTTAACTCAGGAGCTCTGAGAATGGAACGGCAAGAGGTGTTCCGCTTTCGTCATAAACAGTGCTCCAGAGCGCTTGGCAACGGGCACAACGAAACGTGTGTGCGGGATAGTGACCATTCCCGCCTAGTGCTGGCAATGCACGAGCACTGCCAAAAGGCACAGGAAGGCGCTTAGCATCCGGCTTGTGCGCAAAGCTTTCAGACTGCCAGAGGACCGTAGCTGTGGTAAGCCGGTTTGCTCATTTGATGTTAGATGTCACCTGCAAGAACTTCACCCGCATCTGGTTTATGCTGCTACCCGTTGTTAGGCGACAACAAGGGCACATGTAGCAAATGCTTTTTCCTGGCCCATTTTGCTAGGCCACGCTCTTCTGTGGCTCTTTAGTGCTTGCCAAACTCCTCTGTGCCTGCTGCTGCTTCCATCTGACAAGGAGCACAGCCTTCTGACAGCTGCTTTCAACTTGCTTAAGAAGGAGCTTGGCCATTGGAATGTGCGGCAAATCTGAGTGTGCGGAAGGCGCAGGTGCCAGCTCCAGACAGAAGCGATCCCCCGGTTCAGTTTCTATTTGCCAGACGCATTGGAAATGTTTTCCACTGGCATTCGCGCCAAGAGTCGCAGGTTGCTTAACTCAGGAGCTCTGAGAATGGAACGGCAAGAGGTGTTCCGCTTTCGTCATAAACAGTGCTCCAGAGCGCTTGGCAACGGGCACAACGAAACGTGTGTGCGGGATAGTGACCATTCACGCCTAGTGCTGGCAATGCACGAGCACTGCCAAAAGGCACAGGAAGGCGCTTAGCATCCGGCTTGTGCGCAAAGCTTTCAGACTGCCAGAGGACCGTAGCTGTGGTAAGCCGGTTTGCTCATTTGACGTTAGATGTCACCTGCAAGAACTTCACCGGCATCTGGTTTATGCTGCTACCCGTTGTTAGGCGACAACAAGGGCACATGTAGCAAATGCTTTTTCCTGGCCCATTTTGCTAGGCCACGCTCTTCTGTGGCTCTTTAGTGCTTGCCAAACTCCTCTGTGCCTGCTGCTGCTTCCATCTGACAAGGAGCACAGCCTTCTGACAGCTGCTTTCAACTTGCCTAAGAAGGAGCTTGGCCATTGGAATGTGCGGCAAATCTGAGTGTGCGGAAGGCGCAGGTGCCAGCTCCAGACAAAAGCGATCCCCCGGTTCAGTTTCTATTTGCCAGACGCATTGGAAATGTTTTCCACTGGCATTCGCGCCAAGAGTCGCAGGTTGCTTAACTCAGGAGCTCTGAGAATGGAACGGCAAGAGGTGTTCCGCTTTCGTCATAAACAGTGCTCCAGAGCGCTTGGCAACGGGCACAACGAAACGTGTGTGCGGGATAGTGACCATTCACGCCTAGTACTGGCATGCACGAGCACTGCCAAAAGGCACAGGAAGGCGCTTAGCATCCGGCTTGTGCGCAAAGCTTTCAGACTGCCAGAGGACCGTAGCTGTGGTAAGCCAGTTTGCTCATTTGACGTTAGATGTCACCTGCAAGAACTTCACCCGCATCTGGTTTATGCTGCTACCCGTTGTTAGGCGACAACAAGGGCACATGTAGCAAATGCTTTTTCCTGGCCCATTTTGCTAGGCCACGCTCTTCTGTGGCTCTTTAGTGCTTGCCAAACTCCTCTGTGCCTGCTGCTGCTTCCATCTGACAAGGAGCACAGCCTTCTGACAGCTGCTTTCAACTTGCTTAAGAAGGAGCTTGGCCATTCGAATGTGCGGCAAATCTGAGTGTGCGGAAGGCGCAGGTGCTAGCTCCAGACAAAAGCGATCCCCCGGTTCAGTTTCTATTTGCCAGACGCATTGGAAATGTTTTCCACTGGCATTCGCGCCAAGAGTCGCAGGTTGCTTAACTCAGGAGCTCTGAGAATGGAACGGCAAGAGGTGTTCCGCTTTCGTCATAAACAGTGCTCCAGAGCGCTTGGCAACGGGCACAACGAAACGTGTGTGCGGGATAGTGACCATTCCCGCCTAGTGCTGGCAATGCACGAGCACTGCCAAAAGGCACAGGAAGGCGCTTAGCATCCGGCTTGTGCGCAAAGCTTTCAGACTGCCAGAGGACCGTAGCTGTGGTAAGCCGGTTTGCTCATTTGATGTTAGATGTCACCTGCAAGAACTTCACCCGCATCTGGTTTATGCTGCTACCCGTTGTTAGGCGACAACAAGGGCACATGTAGCAAATGCTTTTTCCTGGCCCATTTTGCTAGGCCACGCTCTTCTGTGGCTCTTTAGTGCTTGCCAAACTCCTCTGTGCCTGCTGCTGCTTCCATCTGACAAGGAGCACAGCCTTCTGACAGCTGCTTTCAACTTGCTTAAGAAGGAGCTTGGCCATTGGAATGTGCGGCAAATCTGAGTGTGCGGAAGGCGCAGGTGCCAGCTCCAGACAGAAGCGATCCCCCGGTTCAGTTTCTATTTGCCAGACGCATTGGAAATGTTTTCCACTGGCATTCGCGCCAAGAGTCGCAGGTTGCTTAACTCAGGAGCTCTGAGAATGGAACGGCAAGAGGTGTTCCGCTTTCGTCATAAACAGTGCTCCAGAGCGCTTGGCAACGGGCACAACGAAACGTGTGTGCGGGATAGTGACCATTCCCGCCTAGTGCTGGCAATGCACGAGCACTGCCAAAAGGCACAGGAAGGCGCTTAGCATCCGGCTTGTGCGCAAAGCTTTCAGACTGCCAGAGGACCGTAGCTGTGGTAAGCCGGTTTGCTCATTTGACGTTAGATGTCACCTGCAAGAACTTCACCCGCATCTGGTTTATGCTGCTACCCGTTGTTAGGCGACAACAAGGGCACATGTAGCAAATGCTTTTTCCTGGCCCATTTTGCTAGGCCACGCTCTTCTGTGGCTCTTTAGTGCTTGCCAAACTCCTCTGTGCCTGCTGCTGCTTCCATCTGACAAGGAGCACAGCCTTCTGACAGCTGCTTTCAACTTGCCTAAGAAGGAGCTTGGCCATTGGAATGTGCGGCAAATCTGAGTGTGCGGAAGGCGCAGGTGCCAGCTCCAGACAAAAGCGATCCCCCGGTTCAGTTTCTATTTGCCAGACGCATTGGAAATGTTTTCCACTGGCATTCGCGCCAAGAGTCGCAGGTTGCTTAACTCAGGAGCTCTGAGAATGGAACGGCAAGAGGTGTTCCGCTTTCGTCATAAACAGTGCTCCAGAGCGCTTGGCAACGGGCACAACGAAACGTGTGTGCGGGATAGTGACCATTCACGCCTAGTACTGGCATGCACGAGCACTGCCAAAAGGCACAGGAAGGCGCTTAGCATCCGGCTTGTGCGCAAAGCTTTCAGACTGCCAGAGGACCGTAGCTGTGGTAAGCCGGTTTGCTCATTTGACGTTAGATGTCACCTGCAAGAACTTCACCCGCATCTGGTTTATGCTGCTACCCGTTGTTAGGCGACAACAAGGGCACATGTAGCAAATGCTTTTTCCTGGCCCATTTTGCTAGGCCACGCTCTTCTGTGGCTCTTTAGTGCTTGCCAAACTCCTCTGTGCCTGCTGCTGCTTCCATCTGACAAGGAGCACAGCCTTCTGACAGCTGCTTTCAACTTGCCTAAGAAGGAGCTTGGCCATTGGAATGTGCGGCAAATCTGAGTGTGCGGAAGGCGCAGGTGCCAGCTCCAGACAGAAGCGATCCCCCGGTTCAGTTTCTATTTGCCAGACGCATTGGAAATGTTTTCCACTGGCATTCGCGCCAAGAGTCGCAGGTTGCTTAACTCAGGAGCTCTGAGAATGGAACGGCAAGAGGTGTTCCGCTTTCGTCATAAACAGTGCTCCAGAGCGCTTGGCAACGGGCACAACGAAACGTGTGTGCGGGATAGTGACCATTCCCGCCTAGTGCTGGCAATGCACGAGCACTGCCAAAAGGCACAGGAAGGCGCTTAGCATCCGGCTTGTGCGCAAAGCTTTCAGACTGCCAGAGGACCGTAGCTGTGGTAAGCCGGTTTGCTCATTTGACGTTAGATGTCACCTGCAAGAACTTCACCCGCATCTGGTTTATGCTGCTACCCGTTGTTAGGCGACAACAAGGGCACATGTAGCAAATGCTTTTTCCTGGCCCATTTTGCTAGGCCACGCTCTTCTGTGGCTCTTTAGTGCTTGCCAAACTCCTCTGTGCCTGCTGCTGCTTCCATCTGACAAGGAGCACAGCCTTCTGACAGCTGCTTTCAACTTGCTTAAGAAGGAGCATGGCCATTCGAATGTGCGGCAAATCTGAGTGTGCGGAAGGCGCAGGTGCCAGCTCCAGACAAAAGCGATCCCCCGGTTCAGTTTCTATTTGCCAGACGCATTGGAAATGTTTTCCACTGGCATTCGCGCCAAGAGTCGCAAGTTGCTTAACTCAGGAGCTCTGAGAATGGAACGGCAAGAGGTGTTCCGCTTTCGTCATAAACAGTGCTCCAGAGCGCTTGGCAACGGGCACAACGAAACGTGTGTGCGGGATAGTGACCATTCCCGCCTAGTGCTGGCAATGCACGAGCACTGCCAAAAGGCACAGGAAGGCGCTTAGCATCCGGCTTGTGCGCAAAGCTTTCAGACTGCCAGAGGACCGTAGCTGTGGTAAGCCGGTTTGCTCATTTGACGTTAGATGTCACCTGCAAGAACTTCACCCGCATCTGGTTTATGCTGCTACCCGTTGTTAGGCGACAACAAGGGCACATGTAGCAAATGCTTTTTCCTGGCCCATTTTGCTAGGCCACGCTCTTCTGTGGCTCTTTAGTGCTTGCCAAACTCCTCTGTGCCTGCTGCTGCTTCCATCTGACAAGGAGCACAGCCTTCTGACAGCTGCTTTCAACTTGCCTAAGAAGGAGCTTGGCCATTGGAATGTGCGGCAAATCTGAGTGTGCGGAAGGCGCAGGTGCCAGCTCCAGACAGAAGCGATCCCCCGGTTCAGTTTCTATTTGCCAGACGCATTGGAAATGTTTTCCACTGGCATTCGCGCCAAGAGTCGCAGGTTGCTTAACTCAGGAGCTCTGAGAATGGAACGGCAAGAGGTGTTCCGCTTTCGTCATAAACAGTGCTCCAGAGCGCTTGGCAACGGGCACAACGAAACGTGTGTGCGGGATAGTGACCATTCCCGCCTAGTGCTGGCAATGCACGAGCACTGCCAAAAGGCAAAGGAAGGCGCTTAGCATCCGGCTTGTGCGCAAAGCTTTCAGACTGCCAGAGGACCGTAGCTGTGGTAAGCCGGTTTGCTCATTTGACGTTAGATGTCACCTGCAAGAACTTCACCCGCATCTGGTTTATGCTGCTACCCGTTGTTAGGCGACAACAAGGGCACATGTAGCAAATGCTTTTTCCTGGCCCATTTTGCTAGGCCACGCTCTTCTGTGGCTCTTTAGTGCTTGCCAAACTCCTCTGTGCCTGCTGCTGCTTCCATCTGACAAGGAGCACAGTCTTCTGACAGCTGCTTTCAACTTGCCTAAGAAGGAGCTTGGCCATTGGAATGTGCGGCAAATCTGAGTGTGCGGAAGGCGCAGGTGCTAGCTCCAGACAAAAGCGATCCCCCGGTTCAGTTTGTATTTGCCAGACGCATTGGAAATGTTTTCCACTGGCATTCGCGCCAAGAGTCGCAGGTTGCTTAACTCAGGAGCTCTGAGAATGGAACGGCAACAGGTGTTCCGCTTTCGTCATAAACAGTGCTCCAGAGCGCTTGGCAACGGGCACAACGAAACGTGTGTGCGGGATAGTGACCATTCCCGCCTAGTGCTGGCAATGCACGAGCACTGCCAAAAGGCACAGGAAGGCGCTTAGCATCCGGCTTGTGCGCAAAGCTTTCAGACTGCCAGAGGACCGTAGCTGTGGTAAGCCGGTTTGCTCATTTGACGTTAGATGTCACCTGCAAGAACTTCACCCGCATCTGGTTTATGCTGCTACCCGTTGTTAGGCGACAACAAGGGCACATGTAGCAAATGCTTTTTCCTGGCCCATTTTGCTAGGCCACGCTCTTCTGTGGCTCTTTAGTGCTTGCCAAACTCCTCTGTGCCTGCTGCTGCTTCCATCTGACAAGGAGCACAGCCTTCTGACAGCTGCTTTCAACTTGCTTAAGAAGGAGCTTGGCCATTCGAATGTGCGGCAAATCTGAGTGTGCGGAAGGCGCAGGTGCCAGCTCCAGACAAAAGCGATCCCCCGGTTCAGTTTCTATTTGCCAGACGCATTGGAAATGTTTTCCACTGGCATTCGCGCCAAGAGTCGCAAGTTGCTTAACTCAGGAGCTCTGAGAATGGAACGGCAAGAGGTGTTCCGCTTTCGTCATAAACAGTGCTCCAGAGCGCTTGGCAACGGGCACAACGAAACGTGTGTGCGGGATAGTGACCATTCCCGCCTAGTGCTGGCAATGCACGAGCACTGCCAAAAGGCACAGGAAGGCGCTTAGCATCCGGCTTGTGCGCAAAGCTTTCAGACTGCCAGAGGACCGTAGCTGTGGTAAGCCGGTTTGCTCATTTGACGTTAGATGTCACCTGCAAGAACTTCACCCGCATCTGGTTTATGCTGCTACCCGTTGTTAGGCGACAACAAGGGCACATGTAGCAAATGCTTTTTCCTGGCCCATTTTGCTAGGCCACGCTCTTCTGTGGCTCTTTAGTGCTTGCCAAACTCCTCTGTGCCTGCTGCTGCTTCCATCTGACAAGGAGCACAGCCTTCTGACAGCTGCTTTCAACTTGCCTAAGAAGGAGCTTGGCCATTGGAATGTGCGGCAAATCTGAGTGTGCGGAAGGCGCAGGTGCCAGCTCCAGACAAAAGCGATCCCCCGGTTCAGTTTCTATTTGCCAGACGCATTGGAAATGTTTTCCACTGGCATTCGCGCCAAGAGTCGCAGGTTGCTTAACTCAGGAGCTCTGAGAATGGAACGGCAAGAGGTGTTCCGCTTTCGTCATAAACAGTGCTCCAGAGCGCTTGGCAACGGGCACAACGAAACGTGTGTGCGGGATAGTGACCATTCACGCCGAGTACTGGCATGCACGAGCACTGCCAAAAGGCACAGGAAGGCGCTTAGCATCCGGCTTGTGCGCAAAGCTTTCAGACTGCCAGAGGACCGTAGCTGTGGTAAGCCGGTTTGCTCATTTGACGTTAGATGTCACCTGCAAGAACTTCACCCGCATCTGGTTTATGCTGCTACCCGTTGTTAGGCGACAACAAGGGCACATGTAGCAAATGCTTTTTCCTGGCCCATTTTGCTAGGCCACGCTCTTCTGTGGCTCTTTAGTGCTTGCCAAACTCCTCTGTGCCTGCTGCTGCTTCCATCTGACAAGGAGCACAGCCTTCTGACAGCTGCTTTCAACTTGCTTAAGAAGGAGCTTGGCCATTGGAATGTGCGGCAAATCTGAGTGTGCGGAAGGCGCAGGTGCTAGCTCCAGACAAAAGCGATCCCCCGGTTCAGTTTCTATTTGCCAGACGCATTGGAAATGTTTTCCACTGGCATTCGCGCCAAGAGTCGCAGGTTGCTTAACTCAGGAGCTCTGAGAATGGAACGGCAAGAGGTGTTCCGCTTTCGTCATAAACAGTGCTCCAGAGCGCTTGGCAACGGGCACAACGAAACGTGTGTGCGGGATAGTGACCATTCCCGCCTAGTGCTGGCAATGCACGAGCACTGCCAAAAGGCACAGGAAGGCGCTTAGCATCCGGCTTGTGCGCAAAGCTTTCAGACTGCCAGAGGACCGTAGCTGTGGTAAGCCGGTTTGCTCATTTGATGTTAGATGTCACCTGCAAGAACTTCACCCGCATCTGGTTTATGCTGCTACCCGTTGTTAGGCGACAACAAGGGCACATGTAGCAAATGCTTTTTCCTGGCCCATTTTGCTAGGCCACGCTCTTCTGTGGCTCTTTAGTGCTTGCCAAACTCCTCTGTGCCTGCTGCTGCTTCCATCTGACAAGGAGCACAGCCTTCTGACAGCTGCTTTCAACTTGCTTAAGAAGGAGCTTGGCCATTGGAATGTGCGGCAAATCTGAGTGTGCGGAAGGCGCAGGTGCCAGCTCCAGACAGAAGCGATCCCCCGGTTCAGTTTCTATTTGCCAGACGCATTGGAAATGTTTTCCACTGGCATTCGCGCCAAGAGTCGCAGGTTGCTTAACTCAGGAGCTCTGAGAATGGAACGGCAAGAGGTGTTCCGCTTTCGTCATAAACAGTGCTCCAGAGCGCTTGGCAACGGGCACAACGAAACGTGTGTGCGGGATAGTGACCATTCCCGCCTAGTGCTGGCAATGCACGAGCACTGCCAAAAGGCACAGGAAGGCGCTTAGCATCCGGCTTGTGCGCAAAGCTTTCAGACTGCCAGAGGACCGTAGCTGTGGTAAGCCGGTTTGCTCATTTGACGTTAGATGTCACCTGCAAGAACTTCACCGGCATCTGGTTTATGCTGCTACCCGTTGTTAGGCGACAACAAGGGCACATGTAGCAAATGCTTTTTCCTGGCCCATTTTGCTAGGCCACGCTCTTCTGTGGCTCTTTAGTGCTTGCCAAACTCCTCTGTGCCTGCTGCTGCTTCCATCTGACAAGGAGCACAGCCTTCTGACAGCTGCTTTCAACTTGCCTAAGAAGGAGCTTGGCCATTGGAATGTGCGGCAAATCTGAGTGTGCGGAAGGCGCAGGTGCCAGCTCCAGACAAAAGCGATCCCCCGGTTCAGTTTCTATTTGCCAGACGCATTGGAAATGTTTTCCACTGGCATTCGCGCCAAGAGTCGCAGGTTGCTTAACTCAGGAGCTCTGAGAATGGAACGGCAAGAGGTGTTCCGCTTTCGTCATAAACAGTGCTCCAGAGCGCTTGGCAACGGGCACAACGAAACGTGTGTGCGGGATAGTGACCATTCACGCCTAGTACTGGCATGCACGAGCACTGCCAAAAGGCACAGGAAGGCGCTTAGCATCCGGCTTGTGCGCAAAGCTTTCAGACTGCCAGAGGACCGTAGCTGTGGTAAGCCAGTTTGCTCATTTGACGTTAGATGTCACCTGCAAGAACTTCACCCGCATCTGGTTTATGCTGCTACCCGTTGTTAGGCGACAACAAGGGCACATGTAGCAAATGCTTTTTCCTGGCCCATTTTGCTAGGCCACGCTCTTCTGTGGCTCTTTAGTGCTTGCCAAACTCCTCTGTGCCTGCTGCTGCTTCCATCTGACAAGGAGCACAGCCTTCTGACAGCTGCTTTCAACTTGCCTAAGAAGGAGCTTGGCCATTGGAATGTGCGGCAAATCTGAGTGTGCGGAAGGCGCAGGTGCCAGCTCCAGACAGAAGCGATCCCCCGGTTCAGTTTCTATTTGCCAGACGCATTGGAAATGTTTTCCACTGGCATTCGCGCCAAGAGTCGCAAGTTGCTTAACTCAGGAGCTCTGAGAATGGAACGGCAAGAGGTGTTCCGCTTTCGTCATAAACAGTGCTCCAGAGCGCTTGGCAACGGGCACAACGAAACGTGTGTGCGGGATAGTGACCATTCCCGCCTAGTGCTGGCAATGCACGAGCACTGCCAAAAGGCACAGGAAGGCGCTTAGCATCCGGCTTGTGCGCAAAGCTTTCAGACTGCCAGAGGACCGTAGCTGTGGTAAGCCGGTTTGCTCATTTGACGTTAGATGTCACCTGCAAGAACTTCACCCGCATCTGGTTTATGCTGCTACCCGTTGTTAGGCGACAACAAGGGCACATGTAGCAAATGCTTTTTCCTGGCCCATTTTGCTAGGCCACGCTCTTCTGTGGCTCTTTAGTGCTTGCCAAACTCCTCTGTTCCTGCTGCTGCTTCCATCTGACAAGGAGCACAGCCTTCTGACAGCTGCTTTCAACTTGCTTAAGAAGGAGCTTGGCCATTGGAATGTGCGGCAAATCTGAGTGTGCGGAAGGCGCAGGTGCCAGCTCCAGACAGAAGCGATCCCCCGGTTCAGTTTCTATTTGCCAGACGCATTGGAAATGTTTTCCACTGGCATTCGCGCCAAGAGTCGCAGGTTGCTTAACTCAGGAGCTCTGAGAATGGAACGGCAAGAGGTGTTCCGCTTTCGTCATAAACAGTGCTCCAGAGCGCTTGGCAACGGGCACAACGAAACGTGTGTGCGGGATAGTGACCATTCACGCCTAGTGCTGGCAATGCACGAGCACTGCCAAAAGGCAAAGGAAGGCGCTTAGCATCCGGCTTGTGCGCAAAGCTTTCAGACTGCCAGAGGACCGTAGCTGTGGTAAGCCGGTTTGCTCATTTGACGTTAGATGTCACCTGCAAGAACTTCACCCGCATCTGGTTTATGCTGCTACCCGTTGTTAGGCGACAACAAGGGCACATGTAGCAAATGCTTTTTCCTGGCCCATTTTGCTAGGCCACGCTCTTCTGTGGCTCTTTAGTGCTTGCCAAACTCCTCTGTGCCTGCTGCTGCTTCCATCTGACAAGGAGCACAGCCTTCTGACAGCTGCTTTCAACTTGCTTAAGAAGGAGCTTGGCCATTGGAATGTGCGGCAAATCTGAGTGTGTGGAAGGCGCAGGTGCCAGCTCCAGACAAAAGCGATCCCCCGGTTCAGTTTGTATTTGCCAGACGCATTGGAAATGTTTTCCACTGGCATTCGCGCCAAGAGTCGCAGGTTGCTTAACTCAGGAGCTCTGAGAATGGAACGGCAAGAGGTGTTCCGCTTTCGTCATAAACAGTGCTCCAGAGCGCTTGGCAACGGGCACAACGAAACGTGTGTGCGGGATAGTGACCATTCACGCCGAGTACTGGCATGCACGAGCACTGCCAAAAGGCACAGGAAGGCGCTTAGCATCCGGCTTGTGCGCAAAGCTTTCAGACTGCCAGAGGACCGTAGCTGTGGTAAGCCGGTTTGCTCATTTGACGTTAGATGTCACCTGCAAGAACTTCACCCGCATCTGGTTTATGCTGCTACCCGTTGTTAGGCGACAACAAGGGCACATGTAGCAAATGCTTTTTCCTGGCCCATTTTGCTAGGCCACGCTCTTCTGTGGCTCTTTAGTGCTTGCCAAACTCCTCTGTGCCTGCTGCTGCTTCCATCTGACAAGGAGCACAGCCTTCTGACAGCTGCTTTCAACTTGCTTAAGAAGGAGCTTGGCCATTGGAATGTGCGGCAAATCTGAGTGTGCGGAAGGCGCAGGTGCTAGCTCCAGACAAAAGCGATCCCCCGGTTCAGTTTCTATTTGCCAGACGCATTGGAAATGTTTTCCACTGGCATTCGCGCCAAGAGTCGCAGGTTGCTTAACTCAGGAGCTCTGAGAATGGAACGGCAAGAGGTGTTCCGCTTTCGTCATAAACAGTGCTCCAGAGCGCTTGGCAACGGGCACAACGAAACGTGTGTGCGGGATAGTGACCATTCCCGCCTAGTGCTGGCAATGCACGAGCACTGCCAAAAGGCACAGGAAGGCGCTTAGCATCCGGCTTGTGCGCAAAGCTTTCAGACTGCCAGAGGACCGTAGCTGTGGTAAGCCGGTTTGCTCATTTGATGTTAGATGTCACCTGCAAGAACTTCACCCGCATCTGGTTTATGCTGCTACCCGTTGTTAGGCGACAACAAGGGCACATGTAGCAAATGCTTTTTCCTGGCCCATTTTGCTAGGCCACGCTCTTCTGTGGCTCTTTAGTGCTTGCCAAACTCCTCTGTGCCTGCTGCTGCTTCCATCTGACAAGGAGCACAGCCTTCTGACAGCTGCTTTCAACTTGCTTAAGAAGGAGCTTGGCCATTGGAATGTGCGGCAAATCTGAGTGTGCGGAAGGCGCAGGTGCCAGCTCCAGACAGAAGCGATCCCCCGGTTCAGTTTCTATTTGCCAGACGCATTGGAAATGTTTTCCACTGGCATTCGCGCCAAGAGTCGCAGGTTGCTTAACTCAGGAGCTCTGAGAATGGAACGGCAAGAGGTGTTCCGCTTTCGTCATAAACAGTGCTCCAGAGCGCTTGGCAACGGGCACAACGAAACGTGTGTGCGGGATAGTGACCATTCCCGCCTAGTGCTGGCAATGCACGAGCACTGCCAAAAGGCACAGGAAGGCGCTTAGCATCCGGCTTGTGCGCAAAGCTTTCAGACTGCCAGAGGACCGTAGCTGTGGTAAGCCGGTTTGCTCATTTGACGTTAGATGTCACCTGCAAGAACTTCACCCGCATCTGGTTTATGCTGCTACCCGTTGTTAGGCGACAACAAGGGCACATGTAGCAAATGCTTTTTCCTGGCCCATTTTGCTAGGCCACGCTCTTCTGTGGCTCTTTAGTGCTTGCCAAACTCCTCTGTGCCTGCTGCTGCTTCCATCTGACAAGGAGCACAGCCTTCTGACAGCTGCTTTCAACTTGCTTAAGAAGGAGCTTGGCCATTCGAATGTGCGGCAAATCTGAGTGTGCGGAAGGCGCAGGTGCCAGCTCCAGACAAAAGCGATCCCCCGGTTCAGTTTCTATTTGCCAGACGCATTGGAAATGTTTTCCACTGGCATTCGCGCCAAGAGTCGCAAGTTGCTTAACTCAGGAGCTCTGAGAATGGAACGGCAAGAGGTGTTCCGCTTTCGTCATAAACAGTGCTCCAGAGCGCTTGGCAACGGGCACAACGAAACGTGTGTGCGGGATAGTGACCATTCCCGCCTAGTGCTGGCAATGCACGAGCACTGCCAAAAGGCACAGGAAGGCGCTTAGCATCCGGCTTGTGCGCAAAGCTTTCAGACTGCCAGAGGACCGTAGCTGTGGTAAGCCGGTTTGCTCATTTGACGTTAGATGTCACCTGCAAGAACTTCACCCGCATCTGGTTTATGCTGCTACCCGTTGTTAGGCGACAACAAGGGCACATGTAGCAAATGCTTTTTCCTGGCCCATTTTGCTAGGCCACGCTCTTCTGTGGCTCTTTAGTGCTTGCCAAACTCCTCTGTTCCTGCTGCTGCTTCCATCTGACAAGGAGCACAGCCTTCTGACAGCTGCTTTCAACTTGCTTAAGAAGGAGCTTGGCCATTGGAATGTGCGGCAAATCTGAGTGTGCGGAAGGCGCAGGTGCCAGCTCCAGACAGAAGCGATCCCCCGGTTCAGTTTCTATTTGCCAGACGCATTGGAAATGTTTTCCACTGGCATTCGCGCCAAGAGTCGCAGGTTGCTTAACTCAGGAGCTCTGAGAATGGAACGGCAAGAGGTGTTCCGCTTTCGTCATAAACAGTGCTCCAGAGCGCTTGGCAACGGGCACAACGAAACGTGTGTGCGGGATAGTGACCATTCCCGCCTAGTGCTGGCAATGCACGAGCACTGCCAAAAGGCACAGGAAGGCGCTTAGCATCCGGCTTGTGCGCAAAGCTTTCAGACTGCCAGAGGACCGTAGCTGTGGTAAGCCGGTTTGCTCATTTGATGTTAGATGTCACCTGCAAGAACTTCACCCGCATCTGGTTTATGCTGCTACCCGTTGTTAGGCGACAACAAGGGCACATGTAGCAAATGCTTTTTCCTGGCCCATTTTGCTAGGCCACGCTCTTCTGTGGCTCTTTAGTGCTTGCCAAACTCCTCTGTGCCTGCTGCTGCTTCCATCTGACAAGGAGCACAGCCTTCTGACAGCTGCTTTCAACTTGCTTAAGAAGGAGCTTGGCCATTGGAATGTGCGGCAAATCTGAGTGTGCGGAAGGCGCAGGTGCCAGCTCCAGACAGAAGCGATCCCCCGGTTCAGTTTCTATTTGCCAGACGCATTGGAAATGTTTTCCACTGGCATTCGCGCCAAGAGTCGCAGGTTGCTTAACTCAGGAGCTCTGAGAATGGAACGGCAAGAGGTGTTCCGCTTTCGTCATAAACAGTGCTCCAGAGCGCTTGGCAACGGGCACAACGAAACGTGTGTGCGGGATAGTGACCATTCCCGCCTAGTGCTGGCAATGCACGAGCACTGCCAAAAGGCACAGGAAGGCGCTTAGCATCCGGCTTGTGCGCAAAGCTTTCAGACTGCCAGAGGACCGTAGCTGTGGTAAGCCGGTTTGCTCATTTGACGTTAGATGTCACCTGCAAGAACTTCACCGGCATCTGGTTTATGCTGCTACCCGTTGTTAGGCGACAACAAGGGCACATGTAGCAAATGCTTTTTCCTGGCCCATTTTGCTAGGCCACGCTCTTCTGTGGCTCTTTAGTGCTTGCCAAACTCCTCTGTGCCTGCTGCTGCTTCCATCTGACAAGGAGCACAGCCTTCTGACAGCTGCTTTCAACTTGCTTAAGAAGGAGCTTGGCCATTGGAATGTGCGGCAAATCTGAGTGTGCGGAAGGCGCAGGTGCCAGCTCCAGACAAAAGCGATCCCCCGGTTCAGTTTCTATTTGCCAGACGCATTGGAAATGTTTTCCACTGGCATTCGCGCCAAGAGTCGCAGGTTGCTTAACTCAGGAGCTCTGAGAATGGAACGGCAAGAGGTGTTCCGCTTTCGTCATAAACAGTGCTCCAGAGCGCTTGGCAACGGGCACAACGAAACGTGTGTGCGGGATAGTGACCATTCCCGCCTAGTACTGGCATGCACGAGCACTGCCAAAAGGCACAGGAAGGCGCTTAGCATCCGGCTTGTGCGCAAAGCTTTCAGACTGCCAGAGGACCGTAGCTGTGGTAAGCCGGTTTGCTCATTTGACGTTAGATGTCACCTGCAAGAACTTCACCCGCATCTGGTTTATGCTGCTACCCGTTGTTAGGCGACAACAAGGGCACATGTAGCAAATGCTTTTTCCTGGCCCATTTTGCTAGGCCACGCTCTTCTGTGGCTCTTTAGTGCTTGCCAAACTCCTCTGTGCCTGCTGCTGCTTCCATCTGACAAGGAGCACAGCCTTCTGACAGCTGCTTTCAACTTGCCTAAGAAGGAGCTTGGCCATTGGAATGTGCGGCAAATCTGAGTGTGCGGAAGGCGCAGGTGCCAGCTCCAGACAGAAGCGATCCCCCGGTTCAGTTTCTATTTGCCAGACGCATTGGAAATGTTTTCCACTGGCATTCGCGCCAAGAGTCGCAGGTTGCTTAACTCAGGAGCTCTGAGAATGGAACGGCAAGAGGTGTTCCGCTTTCGTCATAAACAGTGCTCCAGAGCGCTTGGCAACGGGCACAACGAAACGTGTGTGCGGGATAGTGACCATTCCCGCCTAGTGCTGGCAATGCACGAGCACTGCCAAAAGGCACAGGAAGGCGCTTAGCATCCGGCTTGTGCGCAAAGCTTTCAGACTGCCAGAGGACCGTAGCTGTGGTAAGCCGGTTTGCTCATTTGACGTTAGATGTCACCTGCAAGAACTTCACCCGCATCTGGTTTATGCTGCTACCCGTTGTTAGGCGACAACAAGGGCACATGTAGCAAATGCTTTTTCCTGGCCCATTTTGCTAGGCCACGCTCTTCTGTGGCTCTTTAGTGCTTGCCAAACTCCTCTGTGCCTGCTGCTGCTTCCATCTGACAAGGAGCACAGCCTTCTGACAGCTGCTTTCAACTTGCTTAAGAAGGAGCTTGGCCATTCGAATGTGCGGCAAATCTGAGTGTGCGGAAGGCGCAGGTGCCAGCTCCAGACAAAAGCGATCCCCCGGTTCAGTTTCTATTTGCCAGACGCATTGGAAATGTTTTCCACTGGCATTCGCGCCAAGAGTCGCAAGTTGCTTAACTCAGGAGCTCTGAGAATGGAACGGCAAGAGGTGTTCCGCTTTCGTCATAAACAGTGCTCCAGAGCGCTTGGCAACGGGCACAACGAAACGTGTGTGCGGGATAGTGACCATTCCCGCCTAGTGCTGGCAATGCACGAGCACTGCCAAAAGGCACAGGAAGGCGCTTAGCATCCGGCTTGTGCACAAAGCTTTCAGACTGCCAGAGGACCGTAGCTGTGGTAAGCCGGTTTGCTCATTTGACGTTAGATGTCACCTGCAAGAACTTCACCCGCATCTGGTTTATGCTGCTACCCGTTGTTAGGCGACAACAAGGGCACATGTAGCAAATGCTTTTTCCTGGCCCATTTTGCTAGGCCACGCTCTTCTGTGGCTCTTTAGTGCTTGCCAAACTCCTCTGTGCCTGCTGCTGCTTCCATCTGACAAGGAGCACAGCCTTCTGACAGCTGCTTTCAACTTGCCTAAGAAGGAGCTTGGCCATTGGAATGTGCGGCAAATCTGAGTGTGCGGAAGGCGCAGGTGCCAGCTCCAGACAAAAGCGATCCCCCGGTTCAGTTTCTATTTGCCAGACGCATTGGAAATGTTTTCCACTGGCATTCGCGCCAAGAGTCGCAGGTTGCTTAACTCAGGAGCTCTGAGAATGGAACGGCAAGAGGTGTTCCGCTTTCGTCATAAACAGTGCTCCAGAGCGCTTGGCAACGGGCACAACGAAACGTGTGTGCGGGATAGTGACCATTCACGCCGAGTACTGGCATGCACGAGCACTGCCAAAAGGCACAGGAAGGCGCTTAGCATCCGGCTTGTGCGCAAAGCTTTCAGACTGCCAGAGGACCGTAGCTGTGGTAAGCCGGTTTGCTCATTTGACGTTAGATGTCACCTGCAAGAACTTCACCCGCATCTGGTTTATGCTGCTACCCGTTGTTAGGCGACAACAAGGGCACATGTAGCAAATGCTTTTTCCTGGCCCATTTTGCTAGGCCACGCTCTTCTGTGGCTCTTTAGTGCTTGCCAAACTCCTCTGTGCCTGCCCCTGCTTCCATCTGACAAGGAGCACAGCCTTCTGACAGCTGCTTTCAACTTGCTTAAGAAGGAGCTTGGCCATTGGAATGTGCGGCAAATCTGAGTGTGCGGAAGGCGCAGGTGCCAGCTCCAGACAGAAGCGATCCCCCGGTTCAGTTTCTATTTGCCAGACGCATTGGAAATGTTTTCCACTGGCATTCGCGCCAAGAGTCGCAGGTTGCTTAACTCAGGAGCTCTGAGAATGGAACGGCAAGAGGTGTTCCGCTTTCGTCATAAACAGTGCTCCAGAGCGCTTGGCAACGGGCACAACGAAACGTGTGTGCGGGATAGTGACCATTCACGCCTAGTGCTGGCAATGCACGAGCACTGCCAAAAGGCACAGGAAGGCGCTTAGCATCCGGCTTGTGCGCAAAGCTTTCAGACTGCCAGAGGACCGTAGCTGTGGTAAGCCGGTTTGCTCATTTGACGTTAGATGTCACCTGCAAGAACTTCACCGGCATCTGGTTTATGCTGCTACCCGTTGTTAGGCGACAACAAGGGCACATGTAGCAAATGCTTTTTCCTGGCCCATTTTGCTAGGCCACGCTCTTCTGTGGCTCTTTAGTGCTTGCCAAACTCCTCTGTGCCTGCTGCTGCTTCCATCTGACAAGGAGCACAGCCTTCTGACAGCTGCTTTCAACTTGCTTAAGAAGGAGCTTGGCCATTGGAATGTGCGGCAAATCTGAGTGTGCGGAAGGCGCAGGTGCCAGCTCCAGACAGAAGCGATCCCCCGGTTCAGTTTCTATTTGCCAGACGCATTGGAAATGTTTTCCACTGGCATTCGCGCCAAGAGTCGCAGGTTGCTTAACTCAGGAGCTCTGAGAATGGAACGGCAAGAGGTGTTCCGCTTTCGTCATAAACAGTGCTCCAGAGCGCTTGGCAACGGGCACAACGAAACGTGTGTGCGGGATAGTGACCATTCCCGCCTAGTGCTGGCAATGCACGAGCACTGCCAAAAGGCACAGGAAGGCGCTTAGCATCCGGCTTGTGCGCAAAGCTTTCAGACTGCCAGAGGACCGTAGCTGTGGTAAGCCGGTTTGCTCATTTGACGTTAGATGTCACCTGCAAGAACTTCACCCGCATCTGGTTTATGCTGCTACCCGTTGTTAGGCGACAACAAGGGCACATGTAGCAAATGCTTTTTCCTGGCCCATTTTGCTAGGCCACGCTCTTCTGTGGCTCTTTAGTGCTTGCCAAACTCCTCTGTGCCTGCTGCTGCTTCCATCTGACAAGGAGCACAGCCTTCTGACAGCTGCTTTCAACTTGCCTAAGAAGGAGCTTGGCCATTGGAATGTGCGGCAAATCTGAGTGTGCGGAAGGCGCAGGTGCCAGCTCCAGACAAAAGCGATCCCCCGGTTCAGTTTCTATTTGCCAGACGCATTGGAAATGTTTTCCACTGGCATTCGCGCCAAGAGTCGCAGGTTGCTTAACTCAGGAGCTCTGAGAATGGAACGGCAAGAGGTGTTCCGCTTTCGTCATAAACAGTGCTCCAGAGCGCTTGGCAACGGGCACAACGAAACGTGTGTGCGGGATAGTGACCATTCACGCCTAGTACTGGCATGCACGAGCACTGCCAAAAGGCACAGGAAGGCGCTTAGCATCCGGCTTGTGCGCAAAGCTTTCAGACTGCCAGAGGACCGTAGCTGTGGTAAGCCGGTTTGCTCATTTGACGTTAGATGTCACCTGCAAGAACTTCACCCGCATCTGGTTTATGCTGCTACCCGTTGTTAGGCGACAACAAGGGCACATGTAGCAAATGCTTTTTCCTGGCCCATTTTGCTAGGCCACGCTCTTCTGTGGCTCTTTAGTGCTTGCCAAACTCCTCTGTGCCTGCTGCTGCTTCCATCTGACAAGGAGCACAGCCTTCTGACAGCTGCTTTCAACTTGCCTAAGAAGGAGCTTGGCCATTGGAATGTGCGGCAAATCTGAGTGTGCGGAAGGCGCAGGTGCCAGCTCCAGACAGAAGCGATCCCCCGGTTCAGTTTCTATTTGCCAGACGCATTGGAAATGTTTTCCACTGGCATTCGCGCCAAGAGTCGCAGGTTGCTTAACTCAGGAGCTCTGAGAATGGAACGGCAAGAGGTGTTCCGCTTTCGTCATAAACAGTGCTCCAGAGCGCTTGGCAACGGGCACAACGAAACGTGTGTGCGGGATAGTGACCATTCCCGCCTAGTGCTGGCAATGCACGAGCACTGCCAAAAGGCACAGGAAGGCGCTTAGCATCCGGCTTGTGCGCAAAGCTTTCAGACTGCCAGAGGACCGTAGCTGTGGTAAGCCGGTTTGCTCATTTGACGTTAGATGTCACCTGCAAGAACTTCACCCGCATCTGGTTTATGCTGCTACCCGTTGTTAGGCGACAACAAGGGCACATGTAGCAAATGCTTTTTCCTGGCCCATTTTGCTAGGCCACGCTCTTCTGTGGCTCTTTAGTGCTTGCCAAACTCCTCTGTGCCTGCTGCTGCTTCCATCTGACAAGGAGCACAGCCTTCTGACAGCTGCTTTCAACTTGCTTAAGAAGGAGCTTGGCCATTCGAATGTGCGGCAAATCTGAGTGTGCGGAAGGCGCAGGTGCCAGCTCCAGACAAAAGCGATCCCCCGGTTCAGTTTCTATTTGCCAGACGCATTGGAAATGTTTTCCACTGGCATTCGCGCCAAGAGTCGCAAGTTGCTTAACTCAGGAGCTCTGAGAATGGAACGGCAAGAGGTGTTCCGCTTTCGTCATAAACAGTGCTCCAGAGCGCTTGGCAACGGGCACAACGAAACGTGTGTGCGGGATAGTGACCATTCCCGCCTAGTGCTGGCAATGCACGAGCACTGCCAAAAGGCACAGGAAGGCGCTTAGCATCCGGCTTGTGCACAAAGCTTTCAGACTGCCAGAGGACCGTAGCTGTGGTAAGCCGGTTTGCTCATTTGACGTTAGATGTCACCTGCAAGAACTTCACCCGCATCTGGTTTATGCTGCTACCCGTTGTTAGGCGACAACAAGGGCACATGTAGCAAATGCTTTTTCCTGGCCCATTTTGCTAGGCCACGCTCTTCTGTGGCTCTTTAGTGCTTGCCAAACTCCTCTGTGCCTGCTGCTGCTTCCATCTGACAAGGAGCACAGCCTTCTGACAGCTGCTTTCAACTTGCTTAAGAAGGAGCTTGGCCATTCGAATGTGCGGCAAATCTGAGTGTGCGGAAGGCGCAGGTGCCAGCTCCAGACAAAAGCGATCCCCCGGTTCAGTTTCTATTTGCCAGACGCATTGGAAATGTTTTCCACTGGCATTCGCGCCAAGAGTCGCAGGTTGCTTAACTCAGGAGCTCTGAGAATGGAACGGCAAGAGGTGTTCCGCTTTCGTCATAAACAGTGCTCCAGAGCGCTTGGCAACGGGCACAACGAAACGTGTGTGCGGGATAGTGACCATTCACGCCTAGTGCTGGCAATGCACGAGCACTGCCAAAAGGCAAAGGAAGGCGCTTAGCATCCGGCTTGTGCGCAAAGCTTTCAGACTGCCAGAGGACCGTAGCTGTGGTAAGCCGGTTTGCTCATTTGACGTTAGATGTCACCTGCAAGAACTTCACCGGCATCTGGTTTATGCTGCTACCCGTTGTTAGGCGACAACAAGGGCACATGTAGCAAATGCTTTTTCCTGGCCCATTTTGCTAGGCCACGCTCTTCTGTGGCTCTTTAGTGCTTGCCAAACTCCTCTGTGCCTGCTGCTGCTTCCATCTGACAAGGAGCACAGCCTTCTGACAGCTGCTTTCAACTTGCCTAAGAAGGAGCTTGGCCATTGGAATGTGCGGCAAATCTGAGTGTGCGGAAGGCGCAGGTGCCAGCTCCAGACAGAAGCGATCCCCCGGTTCAGTTTCTATTTGCCAGACGCATTGGAAATGTTTTCCACTGGCATTCGCGCCAAGAGTCGCAGGTTGCTTAACTCAGGAGCTCTGAGAATGGAACGGCAAGAGGTGTTCCGCTTTCGTCATAAACAGTGCTCCAGAGCGCTTGGCAACGGGCACAACGAAACGTGTGTGCGGGATAGTGACCATTCCCGCCTAGTGCTGGCAATGCACGAGCACTGCCAAAAGGCACAGGAAGGCGCTTAGCATCCGGCTTGTGCGCAAAGCTTTCAGACTGCCAGAGGACCGTAGCTGTGGTAAGCCGGTTTGCTCATTTGACGTTAGATGTCACCTGCAAGAACTTCACCCGCATCTGGTTTATGCTGCTACCCGTTGTTAGGCGACAACAAGGGCACATGTAGCAAATGCTTTTTCCTGGCCCATTTTGCTAGGCCACGCTCTTCTGTGGCTCTTTAGTGCTTGCCAAACTCCTCTGTGCCTGCTGCTGCTTCCATCTGACAAGGAGCACAGCCTTCTGACAGCTGCTTTCAACTTGCCTAAGAAGGAGCTTGGCCATTGGAATGTGCGGCAAATCTGAGTGTGCGGAAGGCGCAGGTGCCAGCTCCAGACAAAAGCGATCCCCCGGTTCAGTTTCTATTTGCCAGACGCATTGGAAATGTTTTCCACTGGCATTCGCGCCAAGAGTCGCAGGTTGCTTAACTCAGGAGCTCTGAGAATGGAACGGCAAGAGGTGTTCCGCTTTCGTCATAAACAGTGCTCCAGAGCGCTTGGCAACGGGCACAACGAAACGTGTGTGCGGGATAGTGACCATTCCCGCCTAGTGCTGGCAATGCACGAGCACTGCCAAAAGGCACAGGAAGGCGCTTAGCATCCGGCTTGTGCGCAAAGCTTTCAGACTGCCAGAGGACCGTAGCTGTGGTAAGCCGGTTTGCTCATTTGACGTTAGATGTCACCTGCAAGAACTTCACCCGCATCTGGTTTATGCTGCTACCCGTTGTTAGGCGACAACAAGGGCACATGTAGCAAATGCTTTTTCCTGGCCCATTTTGCTAGGCCACGCTCTTCTGTGGCTCTTTAGTGCTTGCCAAACTCCTCTGTGCCTGCTGCTGCTTCCATCTGACAAGGAGCACAGCCTTCTGACAGCTGCTTTCAACTTGCTTAAGAAGGAGCTTGGCCATTCGAATGTGCGGCAAATCTGAGTGTGCGGAAGGCGCAGGTGCCAGCTCCAGACAAAAGCGATCCCCCGGTTCAGTTTGTATTTGCCAGACGCATTGGAAATGTTTTCCACTGGCATTCGCGCCAAGAGTCGCAGGTTGCTTAACTCAGGAGCTCTGAGAATGGAACGGCAAGAGGTGTTCCGCTTTCGTCATAAACAGTGCTCCAGAGCGCTTGGCAACGGGCACAACGAAACGTGTGTGCGGGATAGTGACCATTCCCGCCTAGTGCTGGCAATGCACGAGCACTGCCAAAAGGCACAGGAAGGCGCTTAGCATCCGGCTTGTGCGCAAAGCTTTCAGACTGCCAGAGGACCGTAGCTGTGGTAAGCCGGTTTGCTCATTTGACGTTAGATGTCACCTGCAAGAACTTCACCCGCATCTGGTTTATGCTGCTACCCGTTGTTAGGCGACAACAAGGGCACATGTAGCAAATGCTTTTTCCTGGCCCATTTTGCTAGGCCACGCTCTTCTGTGGCTCTTTAGTGCTTGCCAAACTCCTCTGTTCCTGCTGCTGCTTCCATCTGACAAGGAGCACAGCCTTCTGACAGCTGCTTTCAACTTGCCTAAGAAGGAGCTTGGCCATTGGAATGTGCGGCAAATCTGAGTGTGCGGAAGGCGCAGGTGCCAGCTCCAGACAAAAGCGATCCCCCGGTTCAGTTTCTATTTGCCAGACGCATTGGAAATGTTTTCCACTGGCATTCGCGCCAAGAGTCGCAGGTTGCTTAACTCAGGAGCTCTGAGAATGGAACGGCAAGAGGTGTTCCGCTTTCGTCATAAACAGTGCTCCAGAGCGCTTGGCAACGGGCACAACGAAACGTGTGTGCGGGATAGTGACCATTCCCGCCTAGTGCTGGCAATGCACGAGCACTGCCAAAAGGCACAGGAAGGCGCTTAGCATCCGGCTTGTGCGCAAAGCTTTCAGACTGCCAGAGGACCGTAGCTGTGGTAAGCCGGTTTGCTCATTTGACGTTAGATGTCACCTGCAAGAACTTCACCGGCATCTGGTTTATGCTGCTACCCGTTGTTAGGCGACAACAAGGGCACATGTAGCAAATGCTTTTTCCTGGCCCATTTTGCTAGGCCACGCTCTTCTGTGGCTCTTTAGTGCTTGCCAAACTCCTCTGTGCCTGCTGCTGCTTCCATCTGACAAGGAGCACAGCCTTCTGACAGCTGCTTTCAACTTGCCTAAGAAGGAGCTTGGCCATTGGAATGTGCGGCAAATCTGAGTGTGCGGAAGGCGCAGGTGCCAGCTCCAGACAGAAGCGATCCCCCGGTTCAGTTTCTATTTGCCAGACGCATTGGAAATGTTTTCCACTGGCATTCGCGCCAAGAGTCGCAGGTTGCTTAACTCAGGAGCTCTGAGAATGGAACGGCAAGAGGTGTTCCGCTTTCGTCATAAACAGTGCTCCAGAGCGCTTGGCAACGGGCACAACGAAACGTGTGTACGGGATAGTTACCATTCCCGCCTAGTGCTGGCAATGCACGAGCACTGCCAAAAGGCACAGGAAGGCGCTTAGCATCCGGCTTGTGCGCAAAGCTTTCAGACTGCCAGAGGACCGTAGCTGTGGTAAGCCGGTTTGCTCATTTGACGTTAGATGTCACCTGCAAGAACTTCACCCGCATCTGGTTTATGCTGCTACCCGTTGTTAGGCGACAACAAGGGCACATGTAGCAAATGCTTTTTCCTGGCCCATTTTGCTAGGCCACGCTCTTCTGTGGCTCTTTAGTGCTTGCCAAACTCCTCTGTGCCTGCTGCTGCTTCCATCTGACAAGGAGCACAGCCTTCTGACAGCTGCTTTCAACTTGCTTAAGAAGGAGCTTGGCCATTGGAATGTGCGGCAAATCTGAGTGTGCGGAAGGCGCAGGTGCCAGCTCCAGACAAAAGCGATCCCCCGGTTCAGTTTCTATTTGCCAGACGCATTGGAAATGTTTTCCACTGGCATTCGCGCCAAGAGTCGCAGGTTGCTTAACTCAGGAGCTCTGAGAATGGAACGGCAAGAGGTGTTCCGCTTTCGTCATAAACAGTGCTCCAGAGCGCTTGGCAACGGGCACAACGAAACGTGTGTGCGGGATAGTGACCATTCCCGCCTAGTGCTGGCAATGCACGAGCACTGCCAAAAGGCACAGGAAGGCGCTTAGCATCCGGCTTGTGCGCAAAGCTTTCAGACTGCCAGAGGACCGTAGCTGTGGTAAGCCGGTTTGCTCATTTGACGTTAGATGTCACCTGCAAGAACTTCACCCGCATCTGGTTTATGCTGCTACCCGTTGTTAGGCGACAACAAGGGCACATGTAGCAAATGCTTTTTCCTGGCCCATTTTGCTAGGCCACGCTCTTCTGTGGCTCTTTAGTGCTTGCCAAACTCCTCTGTGCCTGCTGCTGCTTCCATCTGACAAGGAGCACAGCCTTCTGACAGCTGCTTTCAACTTGCCTAAGAAGGAGCTTGGCCATTGGAATGTGCGGCAAATCTGAGTGTGCGGAAGGCGCAGGTGCCAGCTCCAGACAGAAGCGATCCCCCGGTTCAGTTTCTATTTGCCAGACGCATTGGAAATGTTTTCCACTGGCATTCGCGCCAAGAGTCGCAGGTTGCTTAACTCAGGAGCTCTGAGAATGGAACGGCAAGAGGTGTTCCGCTTTCGTCATAAACAGTGCTCCAGAGCGCTTGGCAACGGGCACAACGAAACGTGTGTGCGGGATAGTGACCATTCCCGCCTAGTGCTGGCAATGCACGAGCACTGCCAAAAGGCACAGGAAGGCGCTTAGCATCCGGCTTGTGCGCAAAGCTTTCAGACTGCCAGAGGACCGTAGCTGTGGTAAGCCGGTTTGCTCATTTGACGTTAGATGTCACCTGCAAGAACTTCACCCGCATCTGCTTTATGCTGCTACCCGTTGTTAGGCGACAACAAGGGCACATGTAGCAAATGCTTTTTCTTGGCCCATTTTGCTAGGCCACGCTCTTCTGTGGCTCTTTAGTGCTTGCCAAACTCCTCTGTGCCTGCTGCTGCTTCCATCTGACAAGGAGCACAGCCTTCTGACAGCTGCTTTCAACTTGCCTAAGAAGGAGCTTGGCCATTGGAATGTGCGGCAAATCTGAGTGTGCGGAAGGCGCAGGTGCCAGCTCCAGACAAAAGCGATCCCCCGGTTCAGTTTCTATTTGCCAGACGCATTGGAAATGTTTTCCACTGGCATTCGCGCCAAGAGTCGCAGGTTGCTTAACTCAGGAGCTCTGAGAATGGAACGGCAAGAGGTGTTCCGCTTTCGTCATAAACAGTGCTCCAGAGCGCTTGGCAACGGGCACAACGAAACGTGTGTGCGGGATAGTGACCATTCCCGCCTAGTGCTGGCAATGCACGAGCACTGCCAAAAGGCACAGGAAGGCGCTTAGCATCCGGCTTGTGCGCAAAGCTTTCAGACTGCCAGAGGACCGTAGCTGTGGTAAGCCGGTTTGCTCATTTGACGTTAGATGTCACCTGCAAGAACTTCACCCGCATCTGGTTTATGCTGCTACCCGTTGTTAGGCGACAACAAGGGCACATGTAGCAAATGCTTTTTCCTGGCCCATTTTGCTAGGCCACGCTCTTCTGTGGCTCTTTAGTGCTTGCCAAACTCCTCTGTGCCTGCTGCTGCTTCCATCTGACAAGGAGCACAGCCTTCTGACAGCTGCTTTCAACTTGCCTAAGAAGGAGCTTGGCCATTGGAATGTGCGGCAAATCTGAGTGTGCGGAAGGCGCAGGTGCCAGCTCCAGACAAAAGCGATCCCCCGGTTCAGTTTCTATTTGCCAGACGCATTGGAAATGTTTTCCACTGGCATTCGCGCCAAGAGTCGCAGGTTGCTTAACTCAGGAGCTCTGAGAATGGAACGGCAAGAGGTGTTCCGCTTTCGTCATAAACAGTGCTCCAGAGCGCTTGGCAACGGGCACAACGAAACGTGTGTGCGGGATAGTGACCATTCCCGCCAAGTGCTGGCAATGCACGAGCACTGCCAAAAGGCACAGGAAGGCGCTTAGCATCCGGCTTGTGCGCAAAGCTTTCAGACTGCCAGAGGACCGTAGCTGTGGTAAGCCGGTTTGCTCATTTGACGTTAGATGTCACCTGCAAGAACTTCACCCGCATCTGGTTTATGCTGCTACCCGTTGTTAGGCGACAACAAGGGCACATGTAGCAAATGCTTTTTCCTGGCCCATTTTGCTAGGCCACGCTCTTCTGTGGCTCTTTAGTGCTTGCCAAACTCCTCTGTGCCTGCTGCTGCTTCCATCTGACAAGGAGCACAGCCTTCTGACAGCTGCTTTCAACTTGCCTAAGAAGGAGCTTGGCCATTGGAATGTGCGGCAAATCTGAGTGTGCGGAAGGCGCAGGTGCCAGCTCCAGACAGAAGCGATCCCCCGGTTCAGTTTCTATTTGCCAGACGCATTGGAAATGTTTTCCACTGGCATTCGCGCCAAGAGTCGCAGGTTGCTTAACTCAGGAGCTCTGAGAATGGAACGGCAAGAGGTGTTCCGCTTTCGTCATAAACAGTGCTCCAGAGCGCTTGGCAACGGGCACAACGAAACGTGTGTGCGGGATAGTGACCATTCACGCCTAGTGCTGGCAATGCACGAGCACTGCCAAAAGGCACAGGAAGGCGCTTAGCATCCGGCTTGTGCGCAAAGCTTTCAGACTGCCAGAGGACCGTAGCTGTGGTAAGCCGGTTTGCTCATTTGACGTTAGATGTCACCTGCAAGAACTTCACCCGCATCTGGTTTATGCTGCTACCCGTTGTTAGGCGACAACAAGGGCACATGTAGCAAATGCTTTTTCCTGGCCCATTTTGCTAGGCCACGCTCTTCTGTGGCTCTTTAGTGCTTGCCAAACTCCTCTGTGCCTGCTGCTGCTTCCATCTGACAAGGAGCACAGCCTTCTGACAGCTGCTTTCAACTTGCCTAAGAAGGAGCTTGGCCATTGGAATGTGCGGCAAATCTGAGTGTGCGGAAGGCGCAGGTGCCAGCTCCAGACAAAAGCGATCCCCCAGTTCAGTTTCTATTTGCCAGACGCATTGGAAATGTTTTCCACTGGCATTCGCGCCAAGAGTCGCAGGTTGCTTAACTCAGGAGCTCTGAGAATGGAACGGCAAGAGGTGTTCCGCTTTCGTCATAAACAGTGCTCCAGAGCGCTTGGCAACGGGCACAACGAAACGTGTGTGCGGGATAGTGACCATTCCCGCCTAGTGCTGGCAATGCACGAGCACTGCCAAAAGGCACAGGAAGGCGCTTAGCATCCGGCTTGTGCGCAAAGCTTTCAGACTGCCAGAGGACCGTAGCTGTGGTAAGCCGGTTTGCTCATTTGACGTTAGATGTCACCTGCAAGAACTTCACCCGCATCTGGTTTATGCTGCTACCCGTTGTTAGGCGACAACAAGGGCACATGTAGCAAATGCTTTTTCCTGGCCCATTTTGCTAGGCCACGCTCTTCTGTGGCTCTTTAGTGCTTGCCAAACTCCTCTGTGCCTGCTGCTGCTTCCATCTGACAAGGAGCACAGCCTTCTGACAGCTGCTTTCAACTTGCTTAAGAAGGAGCTTGGCCATTCGAATGTGCGGCAAATCTGAGTGTGCGGAAGGCGCAGGTGCCAGCTCCAGACAAAAGCGATCCCCCGGTTCAGTTTGTATTTGCCAGACGCATTGGAAATGTTTTCCACTGGCATTCGCGCCAAGAGTCGCAGGTTGCTTAACTCAGGAGCTCTGAGAATGGAACGGCAAGAGGTGTTCCGCTTTCGTCATAAACAGTGCTCCAGAGCGCTTGGCAACGGGCACAACGAAACGTGTGTGCGGGATAGTGACCATTCCCGCCTAGTGCTGGCAATGCACGAGCACTGCCAAAAGGCACAGGAAGGCGCTTAGCATCCGGCTTGTGCGCAAAGCTTTCAGACTGCCAGAGGACCGTAGCTGTGGTAAGCCGGTTTGCTCATTTGACGTTAGATGTCACCTGCAAGAACTTCACCCGCATCTGGTTTATGCTGCTACCCGTTGTTAGGCGACAACAAGGGCACATGTAGCAAATGCTTTTTCCTGGCCCATTTTGCTAGGCCACGCTCTTCTGTGGCTCTTTAGTGCTTGCCAAACTCCTCTGTTCCTGCTGCTGCTTCCATCTGACAAGGAGCACAGCCTTCTGACAGCTGCTTTCAACTTGCTTAAGAAGGAGCTTGGCCATTGGAATGTGCGGCAAATCTGAGTGTGCGGAAGGCGCAGGTGCCAGCTCCAGACAGAAGCGATCCCCCGGTTCAGTTTCTATTTGCCAGACGCATTGGAAATGTTTTCCACTGGCATTCGCGCCAAGAGTCGCAGGTTGCTTAACTCAGGAGCTCTGAGAATGGAACGGCAAGAGGTGTTCCGCTTTCGTCATAAACAGTGCTCCAGAGCGCTTGGCAACGGGCACAACGAAACGTGTGTGCGGGATAGTGACCATTCACGCCTAGTGCTGGCAATGCACGAGCACTGCCAAAAGGCAAAGGAAGGCGCTTAGCATCCGGCTTGTGCGCAAAGCTTTCAGACTGCCAGAGGACCGTAGCTGTGGTAAGCCGGTTTGCTCATTTGACGTTAGATGTCACCTGCAAGAACTTCACCGGCATCTGGTTTATGCTGCTACCCGTTGTTAGGCGACAACAAGGGCACATGTAGCAAATGCTTTTTCCTGGCCCATTTTGCTAGGCCACGCTCTTCTGTGGCTCTTTAGTGCTTGCCAAACTCCTCTGTGCCTGCTGCTGCTTCCATCTGACAAGGAGCACAGCCTTCTGACAGCTGCTTTCAACTTGCCTAAGAAGGAGCTTGGCCATTGGAATGTGCGGCAAATCTGAGTGTGCGGAAGGCGCAGGTGCCAGCTCCAGACAAAAGCGATCCCCCGGTTCAGTTTCTATTTGCCAGACGCATTGGAAATGTTTTCCACTGGCATTCGCGCCAAGAGTCGCAGGTTGCTTAACTCAGGAGCTCTGAGAATGGAACGGCAAGAGGTGTTCCGCTTTCGTCATAAACAGTGCTCCAGAGCGCTTGGCAACGGGCACAACGAAACGTGTGTGCGGGATAGTGACCATTCCCGCCTAGTGCTGGCAATGCACGAGCACTGCCAAAAGGCACAGGAAGGCGCTTAGCATCCGGCTTGTGCGCAAAGCTTTCAGACTGCCAGAGGACCGTAGCTGTGGTAAGCCGGTTTGCTCATTTGACGTTAGATGTCACCTGCAAGAACTTCACCGGCATCTGGTTTATGCTGCTACCCGTTGTTAGGCGACAACAAGGGCACATGTAGCAAATGCTTTTTCCTGGCCCATTTTGCTAGGCCACGCTCTTCTGTGGCTCTTTAGTGCTTGCCAAACTCCTCTGTGCCTGCTGCTGCTTCCATCTGACAAGGAGCACAGCCTTCTGACAGCTGCTTTCAACTTGCCTAAGAAGGAGCTTGGCCATTGGAATGTGCGGCAAATCTGAGTGTGCGGAAGGCGCAGGTGCCAGCTCCAGACAGAAGCGATCCCCCGGTTCAGTTTCTATTTGCCAGACGCATTGGAAATGTTTTCCACTGGCATTCGCGCCAAGAGTCGCAGGTTGCTTAACTCAGGAGCTCTGAGAATGGAACGGCAAGAGGTGTTCCGCTTTCGTCATAAACAGTGCTCCAGAGCGCTTGGCAACGGGCACAACGAAACGTGTGTACGGGATAGTTACCATTCCCGCCTAGTGCTGGCAATGCACGAGCACTGCCAAAAGGCACAGGAAGGCGCTTAGCATCCGGCTTGTGCGCAAAGCTTTCAGACTGCCAGAGGACCGTAGCTGTGGTAAGCCGGTTTGCTCATTTGACGTTAGATGTCACCTGCAAGAACTTCACCCGCATCTGGTTTATGCTGCTACCCGTTGTTAGGCGACAACAAGGGCACATGTAGCAAATGCTTTTTCCTGGCCCATTTTGCTAGGCCACGCTCTTCTGTGGCTCTTTAGTGCTTGCCAAACTCCTCTGTGCCTGCTGCTGCTTCCATCTGACAAGGAGCACAGCCTTCTGACAGCTGCTTTCAACTTGCTTAAGAAGGAGCTTGGCCATTGGAATGTGCGGCAAATCTGAGTGTGCGGAAGGCGCAGGTGCCAGCTCCAGACAAAAGCGATCCCCCGGTTCAGTTTCTATTTGCCAGACGCATTGGAAATGTTTTCCACTGGCATTCGCGCCAAGAGTCGCAGGTTGCTTAACTCAGGAGCTCTGAGAATGGAACGGCAAGAGGTGTTCCGCTTTCGTCATAAACAGTGCTCCAGAGCGCTTGGCAACGGGCACAACGAAACGTGTGTGCGGGATAGTGACCATTCCCGCCTAGTGCTGGCAATGCACGAGCACTGCCAAAAGGCACAGGAAGGCGCTTAGCATCCGGCTTGTGCGCAAAGCTTTCAGACTGCCAGAGGACCGTAGCTGTGGTAAGCCGGTTTGCTCATTTGACGTTAGATGTCACCTGCAAGAACTTCACCCGCATCTGGTTTATGCTGCTACCCGTTGTTAGGCGACAACAAGGGCACATGTAGCAAATGCTTTTTCCTGGCCCATTTTGCTAGGCCACGCTCTTCTGTGGCTCTTTAGTGCTTGCCAAACTCCTCTGTGCCTGCTGCTGCTTCCATCTGACAAGGAGCACAGCCTTCTGACAGCTGCTTTCAACTTGCCTAAGAAGGAGCTTGGCCATTGGAATGTGCGGCAAATCTGAGTGTGCGGAAGGCGCAGGTGCCAGCTCCAGACAGAAGCGATCCCCCGGTTCAGTTTCTATTTGCCAGACGCATTGGAAATGTTTTCCACTGGCATTCGCGCCAAGAGTCGCAGGTTGCTTAACTCAGGAGCTCTGAGAATGGAACGGCAAGAGGTGTTCCGCTTTCGTCATAAACAGTGCTCCAGAGCGCTTGGCAACGGGCACAACGAAACGTGTGTGCGGGATAGTGACCATTCCCGCCTAGTGCTGGCAATGCACGAGCACTGCCAAAAGGCACAGGAAGGCGCTTAGCATCCGGCTTGTGCGCAAAGCTTTCAGACTGCCAGAGGACCGTAGCTGTGGTAAGCCGGTTTGCTCATTTGACGTTAGATGTCACCTGCAAGAACTTCACCGGCATCTGGTTTATGCTGCTACCCGTTGTTAGGCGACAACAAGGGCACATGTAGCAAATGCTTTTTCTTGGCCCATTTTGCTAGGCCACGCTCTTCTGTGGCTCTTTAGTGCTTGCCAAACTCCTCTGTGCCTGCTGCTGCTTCCATCTGACAAGGAGCACAGCCTTCTGACAGCTGCTTTCAACTTGCCTAAGAAGGAGCTTGGCCATTGGAATGTGCGGCAAATCTGAGTGTGCGGAAGGCGCAGGTGCCAGCTCCAGACAAAAGCGATCCCCCGGTTCAGTTTCTATTTGCCAGACGCATTGGAAATGTTTTCCACTGGCATTCGCGCCAAGAGTCGCAGGTTGCTTAACTCAGGAGCTCTGAGAATGGAACGGCAAGAGGTGTTCCGCTTTCGTCATAAACAGTGCTCCAGAGCGCTTGGCAACGGGCACAACGAAACGTGTGTGCGGGATAGTGACCATTCCCGCCTAGTGCTGGCAATGCACGAGCACTGCCAAAAGGCACAGGAAGGCGCTTAGCATCCGGCTTGTGCGCAAAGCTTTCAGACTGCCAGAGGACCGTAGCTGTGGTAAGCCGGTTTGCTCATTTGACGTTAGATGTCACCTGCAAGAACTTCACCCGCATCTGGTTTATGCTGCTACCCGTTGTTAGGCGACAACAAGGGCACATGTAGCAAATGCTTTTTCCTGGCCCATTTTGCTAGGCCACGCTCTTCTGTGGCTCTTTAGTGCTTGCCAAACTCCTCTGTGCCTGCTGCTGCTTCCATCTGACAAGGAGCACAGCCTTCTGACAGCTGCTTTCAACTTGCCTAAGAAGGAGCTTGGCCATTGGAATGTGCGGCAAATCTGAGTGTGCGGAAGGCGCAGGTGCCAGCTCCAGACAAAAGCGATCCCCCGGTTCAGTTTCTATTTGCCAGACGCATTGGAAATGTTTTCCACTGGCATTCGCGCCAAGAGTCGCAGGTTGCTTAACTCAGGAGCTCTGAGAATGGAACGGCAAGAGGTGTTCCGCTTTCGTCATAAACAGTGCTCCAGAGCGCTTGGCAACGGGCACAACGAAACGTGTGTGCGGGATAGTGACCATTCCCGCCAAGTGCTGGCAATGCACGAGCACTGCCAAAAGGCACAGGAAGGCGCTTAGCATCCGGCTTGTGCGCAAAGCTTTCAGACTGCCAGAGGACCGTAGCTGTGGTAAGCCGGTTTGCTCATTTGACGTTAGATGTCACCTGCAAGAACTTCACCCGCATCTGGTTTATGCTGCTACCCGTTGTTAGGCGACAACAAGGGCACATGTAGCAAATGCTTTTTCCTGGCCCATTTTGCTAGGCCACGCTCTTCTGTGGCTCTTTAGTGCTTGCCAAACTCCTCTGTGCCTGCTGCTGCTTCCATCTGACAAGGAGCACAGCCTTCTGACAGCTGCTTTCAACTTGCCTAAGAAGGAGCTTGGCCATTGGAATGTGCGGCAAATCTGAGTGTGCGGAAGGCGCAGGTGCCAGCTCCAGACAAAAGCGATCCCCCGGTTCAGTTTCTATTTGCCAGACGCATTGGAAATGTTTTCCACTGGCATTCGCGCCAAGAGTCGCAGGTTGCTTAACTCAGGAGCTCTGAGAATGGAACGGCAAGAGGTGTTCCGCTTTCGTCATAAACAGTGCTCCAGAGCGCTTGGCAACGGGCACAACGAAACGTGTGTGCGGGATAGTGACCATTCCCGCCAAGTGCTGGCAATGCACGAGCACTGCCAAAAGGCACAGGAAGGCGCTTAGCATCCGGCTTGTGCGCAAAGCTTTCAGACTGCCAGAGGACCGTAGCTGTGGTAAGCCGGTTTGCTCATTTGACGTTAGATGTCACCTGCAAGAACTTCACCCGCATCTGGTTTATGCTGCTACCCGTTGTTAGGCGACAACAAGGGCACATGTAGCAAATGCTTTTTCCTGGCCCATTTTGCTAGGCCACGCTCTTCTGTGGCTCTTTAGTGCTTGCCAAACTCCTCTGTGCCTGCTGCTGCTTCCATCTGACAAGGAGCACAGCCTTCTGACAGCTGCTTTCAACTTGCCTAAGAAGGAGCTTGGCCATTGGAATGTGCGGCAAATCTGAGTGTGCGGAAGGCGCAGGTGCCAGCTCCAGACAGAAGCGATCCCCCGGTTCAGTTTCTATTTGCCAGACGCATTGGAAATGTTTTCCACTGGCATTCGCGCCAAGAGTCGCAGGTTGCTTAACTCAGGAGCTCTGAGAATGGAACGGCAAGAGGTGTTCCGCTTTCGTCATAAACAGTGCTCCAGAGCGCTTGGCAACGGGCACAACGAAACGTGTGTGCGGGATAGTGACCATTCCCGCCTAGTGCTGGCAATGCACGAGCACTGCCAAAAGGCACAGGAAGGCGCTTAGCATCCGGCTTGTGCGCAAAGCTTTCAGACTGCCAGAGGACCGTAGCTGTGGTAAGCCGGTTTGCTCATTTGACGTTAGATGTCACCTGCAAGAACTTCACCCGCATCTGGTTTATGCTGCTACCCGTTGTTAGGCGACAACAAGGGCACATGTAGCAAATGCTTTTTCTTGGCCCATTTTGCTAGGCCACGCTCTTCTGTGGCTCTTTAGTGCTTGCCAAACTCCTCTGTGCCTGCTGCTGCTTCCATCTGACAAGGAGCACAGCCTTCTGACAGCTGCTTTCAACTTGCCTAAGAAGGAGCTTGGCCATTGGAATGTGCGGCAAATCTGAGTGTGCGGAAGGCGCAGGTGCCAGCTCCAGACAAAAGCGATCCCCCGGTTCAGTTTGTATTTGCCAGACGCATTGGAAATGTTTTCCACTGGCATTCGCGCCAAGAGTCGCAGGTTGCTTAACTCAGGAGCTCTGAGAATGGAACGGCAAGAGGTGTTCCGCTTTCGTCATAAACAGTGCTCCAGAGCGCTTGGCAACGGGCACAACGAAACGTGTGTGCGGGATAGTGACCATTCCCGCCTAGTGCTGGCAATGCACGAGCACTGCCAAAAGGCACAGGAAGGCGCTTATCATCCGGCTTGTGCGCAAAGCTTTCAGACTGCCAGAGGACCGTAGCTGTGGTAAGCCGGTTTGCTCATTTGACGTTAGATGTCACCTGCAAGAACTTCACCCGCATCTGGTTTATGCTGCTACCCGTTGTTAGGCGACAACAAGGGCACATGTAGCAAATGCTTTTTCCTGGCCCATTTTGCTAGGCCACGCTCTTCTGTGGCTCTTTAGTGCTTGCCAAACTCCTCTGTGCCTGCTGCTGCTTCCATCTGACAAGGAGCACAGCCTTCTGACAGCTGCTTTCAACTTGCCTAAGAAGGAGCTTGGCCATTGGAATGTGCGGCAAATCTGAGTGTGCGGAAGGCGCAGGTGCCAGCTCCAGACAGAAGCGATCCCCCGGTTCAGTTTCTATTTGCCAGACGCATTGGAAATGTTTTCCACTGGCATTCGCGCCAAGAGTCGCAGGTTGCTTAACTCAGGAGCTCTGAGAATGGAACGGCAAGAGGTGTTCCGCTTTCGTCATAAACAGTGCTCCAGAGCGCTTGGCAACGGGCACAACGAAACGTGTGTGCGGGATAGTGACCATTCCCGCCTAGTGCTGGCAATGCACGAGCACTGCCAAAAGGCACAGGAAGGCGCTTAGCATCCGGCTTGTGCGCAAAGCTTTCAGACTGCCAGAGGACCGTAGCTGTGGTAAGCCGGTTTGCTCATTTGACGTTAGCTGTCACCTGCAAGAACTTCACCCGCATCTGGTTTATGCTGCTACCCGTTGTTAGGCGACAACAAGGGCACATGTAGCAAATGCTTTTTCCTGGCCCATTTTGCTAGGCCACGCTCTTCTGTGGCTCTTTAGTGCTTGCCAAACTCCTCTGTGCCTGCTGCTGCTTCCATCTGACAAGGAGCACAGCCTTCTGACAGCTGCTTTCAACTTGCTTAAGAAGGAGCTTGGCCATTCGAATGTGCGGCAAATCTGAGTGTGCGGAAGGCGCAGGTGCCAGCTCCAGACAGAAGCGATCCCCCGGTTCAGTTTCTATTTGCCAGACGCATTGGAAATGTTTTCCACTGGCATTCGCGCCAAGAGTCGCAGGTTGCTTAACTCAGGAGCTCTGAGAATGGAACGGCAAGAGGTGTTCCGCTTTCGTCATAAACAGTGCTCCAGAGCGCTTGGCAACGGGCACAACGAAACGTGTGTGCGGGATAGTGACCATTCCCGCCTAGTGCTGGCAATGCACGAGCACTGCCAAAAGGCACAGGAAGGCGCTTAGCATCCGGCTTGTGCGCAAAGCTTTCAGACTGCCAGAGGACCGTAGCTGTGGTAAGCCGGTTTGCTCATTTGACGTTAGATGTCACCTGCAAGAACTTCACCCGCATCTGGTTTATGCTGCTACCCGTTGTTAGGCGACAACAAGGGCACATGTAGCAAATGCTTTTTCCTGGCCCATTTTGCTAGGCCACGCTCTTCTGTGGCTCTTTAGTGCTTGCCAAACTCCTCTGTGCCTGCTGCTGCTTCCATCTGACAAGGAGCACAGCCTTCTGACAGCTGCTTTCAACTTGCTTAAGAAGGAGCTTGGCCATTGGAATGTGCGGCAAATCTGAGTGTGCGGAAGGCGCAGGTGCTAGCTCCAGACAAAAGCGATCCCCCGGTTCAGTTTGTATTTGCCAGACGCATTGGAAATGTTTTCCACTGGCATTCGCGCCAAGAGTCGCAGGTTGCTTAACTCAGGAGCTCTGAGAATGGAACGGCAAGAGGTGTTCCGCTTTCGTCATAAACAGTGCTCCAGAGCGCTTGGCAACGGGCACAACGAAACGTGTGTGCGGGATAGTGACCATTCACGCCTAGTGCTGGCAATGCACGAGCACTGCCAAAAGGCAAAGGAAGGCGCTTAGCATCCGGCTTGTGCGCAAAGCTTTCAGACTGCCAGAGGACCGTAGCTGTGGTAAGCCGGTTTGCTCATTTGACGTTAGATGTCACCTGCAAGAACTTCACCCGCATCTGGTTTATGCTGCTACCCGTTGTTAGGCGACAACAAGGGCACATGTAGCAAATGCTTTTTCCTGGCCCATTTTGCTAGGCCACGCTCTTCTGTGGCTCTTTAGTGCTTGCCAAACTCCTCTGTGCCTGCTGCTGCTTCCATCTGACAAGGAGCACAGCCTTCTGACAGCTGCTTTCAACTTGCCTAAGAAGGAGCTTGGCCATTGGAATGTGCGGCAAATCTGAGTGTGCGGAAGGCGCAGGTGCCAGCTCCAGACAAAAGCGATCCCCCGGTTCAGTTTGTATTTGCCAGACGCATTGGAAATGTTTTCCACTGGCATTCGCGCCAAGAGTCGCAGGTTGCTTAACTCAGGAGCTCTGAGAATGGAACGGCAAGAGGTGTTCCGCTTTCGTCATAAACAGTGCTCCAGAGCGCTTGGCAACGGGCACAACGAAACGTGTGTGCGGGATAGTGACCATTCCCGCCTAGTGCTGGCAATGCACGAGCACTGCCAAAAGGCACAGGAAGGCGCTTAGCATCCGGCTTGTGCGCAAAGCTTTCAGACTGCCAGAGGACCGTAGCTGTGGTAAGCCGGTTTGCTCATTTGACGTTAGATGTCACCTGCAAGAACTTCACCCGCATCTGGTTTATGCTGCTACCCGTTGTTAGGCGACAACAAGGGCACATGTAGCAAATGCTTTTTCCTGGCCCATTTTGCTAGGCCACGCTCTTCTGTGGCTCTTTAGTGCTTGCCAAACTCCTCTGTGCCTGCTGCTGCTTCCATCTGACAAGGAGCACAGCCTTCTGACAGCTGCTTTCAACTTGCTTAAGAAGGAGCTTGGCCATTGGAATGTGCGGCAAATCTGAGTGTGCGGAAGGCGCAGGTGCCAGCTCCAGACAGAAGCGATCCCCCGGTTCAGTTTCTATTTGCCAGACGCATTGGAAATGTTTTCCACTGGCATTCGCGCCAAGAGTCGCAGGTTGCTTAACTCAGGAGCTCTGAGAATGGAACGGCAAGAGGTGTTCCGCTTTCGTCATAAACAGTGCTCCAGAGCGCTTGGCAACGGGCACAACGAAACGTGTGTGCGGGATAGTGACCATTCCCGCCTAGTGCTGGCAATGCACGAGCACTGCCAAAAGGCACAGGAAGGCGCTTAGCATCCGGCTTGTGCGCAAAGCTTTCAGACTGCCAGAGGACCGTAGCTGTGGTAAGCCGGTTTGCTCATTTGACGTTAGATGTCACCTGCAAGAACTTCACCCGCATCTGGTTTATGCTGCTACCCGTTGTTAGGCGACAACAAGGGCACATGTAGCAAATGCTTTTTCCTGGCCCATTTTGCTAGGCCACGCTCTTCTGTGGCTCTTTAGTGCTTGCCAAACTCCTCTGTGCCTGCTGCTGCTTCCATCTGACAAGGAGCACAGCCTTCTGACAGCTGCTTTCAACTTGCCTAAGAAGGAGCTTGGCCATTGGAATGTGCGGCAAATCTGAGTGTGCGGAAGGTGCAGGTGCCAGCTCCAGACAGAAGCGATCCCCCGGTTCAGTTTCTATTTGCCAGACGCATTGGAAATGTTTTCCACTGGCATTCGCGCCAAGAGTCGCAGGTTGCTTAACTCAGGAGCTCTGAGAATGGAACGGCAAGAGGTGTTCCGCTTTCGTCATAAACAGTGCTCCAGAGCGCTTGGCAACGGGCACAACGAAACGTGTGTGCGGGATAGTGACCATTCCCGCCTAGTGCTGGCAATGCACGAGCACTGCCAAAAGGCACAGGAAGGCGCTTAGCATCCGGCTTGTGCGCAAAGCTTTCAGACTGCCAGAGGACCGTAGCTGTGGTAAGCCGGTTTGCTCATTTGACGTTAGATGTCACCTGCAAGAACTTCACCCGCATCTGGTTTATGCTGCTACCCGTTGTTAGGCGACAACAAGGGCACATGTAGCAAATGCTTTTTCCTGGCCCATTTTGCTAGGCCACGCTCTTCTGTGGCTCTTTAGTGCTTGCCAAACTCCTATGTGCGTGCTGCTGCTTCCATCTGACAAGGAGCACAGCCTTCTGACAGCTGCTTTCAACTTGCTTAAGAAGGAGCTTGGCCATTCGAATGTGCGGCAAATCTGAGTGTGCGGAAGGCGCAGGTGCTAGCTCCAGACAAAAGCGATCCCCCGGTTCAGTTTGTATTTGCCAGACGCATTGGAAATGTTTTCCACTGGCATTCGCGCCAAGAGTCGCAGGTTGCTTAACTCAGGAGCTCTGAGAATGGAACGGCAAGAGGTGTTCCGCTTTCGTCATAAACAGTGCTCCAGAGCGCTTGGCAACGGGCACAACGAAACGTGTGTGCGGGATAGTGACCATTCCCGCCTAGTGCTGGCAATGCACGAGCACTGCCAAAAGGCACAGGAAGGCGCTTAGCATCCGGCTTGTGCGCAAAGCTTTCAGACTGCCAGAGGACCGTAGCTGTGGTAAGCCGGTTTGCTCATTTGACGTTAGATGTCACCTGCAAGAACTTCACCCGCATCTGGTTTATGCTGCTACCCGTTGTTAGGCGACAACAAGGGCACATGTAGCAAATGCTTTTTCCTGGCCCATTTTGCTAGGCCACGCTCTTCTGTGGCTCTTTAGTGCTTGCCAAACTCCTCTGTGCCTGCTGCTGCTTCCATCTGACAAGGAGCACAGCCTTCTGACAGCTGCTTTCAACTTGCTTAAGAAGGAGCTTGGCCATTGGAATGTGCGGCAAATCTGAGTGTGCGGAAGGCGCAGGTGCTAGCTCCAGACAAAAGCGATCCCCCGGTTCAGTTTGTATTTGCCAGACGCATTGGAAATGTTTTCCACTGGCATTCGCGCCAAGAGTCGCAGGTTGCTTAACTCAGGAGCTCTGAGAATGGAACGGCAAGAGGTGTTCCGCTTTCGTCATAAACAGTGCTCCAGAGCGCTTGGCAACGGGCACAACGAAACGTGTGTGCGGGATAGTGACCATTCACGCCTAGTGCTGGCAATGCACGAGCACTGCCAAAAGGCAAAGGAAGGCGCTTAGCATCCGGCTTGTGCGCAAAGCTTTCAGACTGCCAGAGGACCGTAGCTGTGGTAAGCCGGTTTGCTCATTTGACGTTAGATGTCACCTGCAAGAACTTCACCCGCATCTGGTTTATGCTGCTACCCGTTGTTAGGCGACAACAAGGGCACATGTAGCAAATGCTTTTTCCTGGCCCATTTTGCTAGGCCACGCTCTTCTGTGGCTCTTTAGTGCTTGCCAAACTCCTCTGTGCCTGCTGCTGCTTCCATCTGACAAGGAGCACAGCCTTCTGACAGCTGCTTTCAACTTGCCTAAGAAGGAGCTTGGCCATTGGAATGTGCGGCAAATCTGAGTGTGCGGAAGGCGCAGGTGCCAGCTCCAGACAAAAGCGATCCCCCGGTTCAGTTTCTATTTGCCAGACGCATTGGAAATGTTTTCCACTGGCATTCGCGCCAAGAGTCGCAGGTTGCTTAACTCAGGAGCTCTGAGAATGGAACGGCAAGAGGTGTTCCGCTTTCGTCATAAACAGTGCTCCAGAGCGCTTGGCAACGGGCACAACGAAACGTGTGTGCGGGATAGTGACCATTCCCGCCTAGTGCTGGCAATGCACGAGCACTGCCAAAAGGCACAGGAAGGCGCTTAGCATCCGGCTTGTGCGCAAAGCTTTCAGACTGCCAGAGGACCGTAGCTGTGGTAAGCCGGTTTGCTCATTTGACGTTAGATGTCACCTGCAAGAACTTCACCCGCATCTGGTTTATGCTGCTACCCGTTGTTAGGCGACAACAAGGGCACATGTAGCAAATGCTTTTTCCTGGCCCATTTTGCTAGGCCACGCTCTTCTGTGGCTCTTTAGTGCTTGCCAAACTCCTCTGTGCCTGCTGCTGCTTCCATCTGACAAGGAGCACAGCCTTCTGACAGCTGCTTTCAACTTGCCTAAGAAGGAGCTTGGCCATTGGAATGTGCGGCAAATCTGAGTGTGCGGAAGGCGCAGGTGCCAGCTCCAGACAAAAGCGATCCCCCGGTTCAGTTTCTATTTGCCAGACGCATTGGAAATGTTTTCCACTGGCATTCGCGCCAAGAGTCGCAGGTTGCTTAACTCAGGAGCTCTGAGAATGGAACGGCAAGAGGTGTTCCGCTTTCGTCATAAACAGTGCTCCAGAGCGCTTGGCAACGGGCACAACGAAACGTGTGTGCGGGATAGTGACCATTCCCGCCTAGTGCTGGCAATGCACGAGCACTGCCAAAAGGCACAGGAAGGCGCTTAGCATCCGGCTTGTGCGCAAAGCTTTCAGACTGCCAGAGGACCGTAGCTGTGGTAAGCCGGTTTGCTCATTTGACGTTAGATGTCACCTGCAAGAACTTCACCCGCATCTGGTTTATGCTGCTACCCGTTGTTAGGCGACAACAAGGGCACATGTAGCAAATGCTTTTTCCTGGCCCATTTTGCTAGGCCACGCTCTTCTGTGGCTCTTTAGTGCTTGCCAAACTCCTCTGTGCCTGCTGCTGCTTCCATCTGACAAGGAGCACAGCCTTCTGACAGCTGCTTTCAACTTGCTTAAGAAGGAGCTTGGCCATTGGAATGTGCGGCAAATCTGAGTGTGCGGAAGGCGCAGGTGCTAGCTCCAGACAAAAGCGATCCCCCGGTTCAGTTTGTATTTGCCAGACGCATTGGAAATGTTTTCCACTGGCATTCGCGCCAAGAGTCGCAGGTTGCTTAACTCAGGAGCTCTGAGAATGGAACGGCAAGAGGTGTTCCGCTTTCGTCATAAACAGTGCTCCAGAGCGCTTGGCAACGGGCACAACGAAACGTGTGTGCGGGATAGTGACCATTCCCGCCTAGTGCTGGCAATGCACGAGCACTGCCAAAAGGCACAGGAAGGCGCTTAGCATCCGGCTTGTGCGCAAAGCTTTCAGACTGCCAGAGGACCGTAGCTGTGGTAAGCCGGTTTGCTCATTTGACGTTAGATGTCACCTGCAAGAACTTCACCCGCATCTGGTTTATGCTGCTACCCGTTGTTAGGCGACAACAAGGGCACATGTAGCAAATGCTTTTTCCTGGCCCATTTTGCTAGGCCACGCTCTTCTGTGGCTCTTTAGTGCTTGCCAAACTCCTCTGTTCCTGCTGCTGCTTCCATCTGACAAGGAGCACAGCCTTCTGACAGCTGCTTTCAACTTGCTTAAGAAGGAGCTTGGCCATTGGAATGTGCGGCAAATCTGAGTGTGCGGAAGGCGCAGGTGCCAGCTCCAGACAGAAGCGATCCCCCGGTTCAGTTTCTATTTGCCAGACGCATTGGAAATGTTTTCCACTGGCATTCGCGCCAAGAGTCGCAGGTTGCTTAACTCAGGAGCTCTGAGAATGGAACGGCAAGAGGTGTTCCGCTTTCGTCATAAACAGTGCTCCAGAGCGCTTGGCAACGGGCACAACGAAACGTGTGTGCGGGATAGTGACCATTCACGCCTAGTGCTGGCAATGCACGAGCACTGCCAAAAGGCAAAGGAAGGCGCTTAGCATCCGGCTTGTGCGCAAAGCTTTCAGACTGCCAGAGGACCGTAGCTGTGGTAAGCCGGTTTGCTCATTTGACGTTAGATGTCACCTGCAAGAACTTCACCCGCATCTGGTTTATGCTGCTACCCGTTGTTAGGCGACAACAAGGGCACATGTAGCAAATGCTTTTTCCTGGCCCATTTTGCTAGGCCACGCTCTTCTGTGGCTCTTTAGTGCTTGCCAAACTCCTCTGTGCCTGCTGCTGCTTCCATCTGACAAGGAGCACAGCCTTCTGACAGCTGCTTTCAACTTGCCTAAGAAGGAGCTTGGCCATTGGAATGTGCGGCAAATCTGAGTGTGCGGAAGGCGCAGGTGCCAGCTCCAGACAAAAGCGATCCCCCAGTTCAGTTTCTATTTGCCAGACGCATTGGAAATGTTTTCCACTGGCATTCGCGCCAAGAGCCGCAGGTTGCTTAACTCAGGAGCTCTGAGAATGGAACGGCAAGAGGTGTTCCGCTTTCGTCATAAACAGTGCTCCAGAGCGCTTGGCAACGGGCACAACGAAACGTGTGTGCGGGATAGTGACCATTCCCGCCTAGTGCTGGCAATGCACGAGCACTGCCAAAAGGCACAGGAAGGCGCTTAGCATCCGGCTTGTGCGCAAAGCTTTCAGACTGCCAGAGGACCGTAGCTGTGGTAAGCCGGTTTGCTCATTTGACGTTAGATGTCACCTGCAAGAACTTCACCCGCATCTGGTTTATGCTGCTACCCGTTGTTAGGCGACAACAAGGGCACATGTAGCAAATGCTTTTTCCTGGCCCATTTTGCTAGGCCACGCTCTTCTGTGGCTCTTTAGTGCTTGCCAAACTCCTCTGTGCCTGCTGCTGCTTCCATCTGACAAGGAGCACAGCCTTCTGACAGCTGCTTTCAACTTGCCTAAGAAGGAGCTTGGCCATTGGAATGTGCGGCAAATCTGAGTGTGCGGAAGGCGCAGGTGCCAGCTCCAGACAGAAGCGATCCCCCGGTTCAGTTTCTATTTGCCAGACGCATTGGAAATGTTTTCCACTGGCATTCGCGCCAAGAGTCGCAGGTTGCTTAACTCAGGAGCTCTGAGAATGGAACGGCAAGAGGTGTTCCGCTTTCGTCATAAACAGTGCTCCAGAGCGCTTGGCAACGGGCACAACGAAACGTGTGTACGGGATAGTGACCATTCCCGCCTAGTGCTGGCAATGCACGAGCACTGCCAAAAGGCACAGGAAGGCGCTTAGCATCCGGCTTGTGCGCAAAGCTTTCAGACTGCCAGAGGACCGTAGCTGTGGTAAGCCGGTTTGCTCATTTGACGTTAGATGTCACCTGCAAGAACTTCACCCGCATCTGGTTTATGCTGCTACCCGTTGTTAGGCGACAACAAGGGCACATGTAGCAAATGCTTTTTCCTGGCCCATTTTGCTAGGCCACGCTCTTCTGTGGCTCTTTAGTGCTTGCCAAACTCCTCTGTGCCTGCTGCTGCTTCCATCTGACAAGGAGCACAGCCTTCTGACAGCTGCTTTCAACTTGCTTAAGAAGGAGCTTGGCCATTGGAATGTGCGGCAAATCTGAGTGTGCGGAAGGCGCAGGTGCCAGCTCCAGACAGAAGCGATCCCCCGGTTCAGTTTCTATTTGCCAGACGCATTGGAAATGTTTTCCACTGGCATTCGCGCCAAGAGTCGCAGGTTGCTTAACTCAGGAGCTCTGAGAATGGAACGGCAAGAGGTGTTCCGCTTTCGTCATAAACAGTGCTCCAGAGCGCTTGGCAACGGGCACAACGAAACGTGTGTGCGGGATAGTGACCATTCCCGCCAAGTGCTGGCAATGCACGAGCACTGCCAAAAAGCACAGGAAGGCGCTTAGCATCCGGCTTGTGCGCAAAGCTTTCAGACTGCCAGAGGACCGTAGCTGTGGTAAGCCGGTTTGCTCATTTGACGTTAGATGTCACCTGCAAGAACTTCACCGGCATCTGGTTTATGCTGCTACCCGTTGTTAGGGGACAACAAGGGCACATGTAGCAAATGCTTTTTCCTGGCCCATTTTGCTAGGCCACGCTCTTCTGTGGCTCTTTAGTGCTTGCCAAACTCCTCTGTGCCTGCTGCTGCTTCCATCTGACAAAGAGCACAGCCTTCTGACAGCTGCTTTCAACTTGCCTAAGAAGGAGCTTGGCCATTGGAATGTGCGGCAAATCTGAGTGTGCGGAAGGCGCAGGTGCCAGCTCCAGACAGAAGCGATCCCCCGGTTCAGTTTCTATTTGCCAGACGCATTGGAAATGTTTTCCACTGGCATTCGCGCCAAGAGTCGCAGGTTGCTTAACTCAGGAGCTCTGAGAATGGAACGGCAAGAGGTGTTCCGCTTTCGTCATAAACAGTGCTCCAGAGCGCTTGGCAACGGGCACAACGAAACGTGTGTGCGGGATAGTGACCATTCCCGCCTAGTGCTGGCAATGCACGAGCACTGCCAAAAGGCACAGGAAGGCGCTTAGCATCCGGCTTGTGCGCAAAGCTTTCAGACTGCCAGAGGACCGTAGCTGTGGTAAGCCGGTTTGCTCATTTGACGTTAGATGTCACCTGCAAGAACTTCACCCGCATCTGGTTTATGCTGCTACCCGTTGTTAGGCGACAACAAGGGCACATGTAGCAAATGCTTTTTCCTGGCCCATTTTGCTAGGCCACGCTCTTCTGTGGCTCTTTAGTGCTTGCCAAACTCCTCTGTGCCTGCTGCTGCTTCCATCTGACAAAGAGCACAGCCTTCTGACAGCTGCTTTCAACTTGCCTAAGAAGGAGCTTGGCCATTGGAATGTGCGGCAAATCTGAGTGTGCGGAAGGCGCAGGTGCCAGCTCCAGACAGAAGCGATCCCCCGGTTCAGTTTCTATTTGCCAGACGCATTGGAAATGTTTTCCACTGGCATTCGCGCCAAGAGTCGCAGGTTGCTTAACTCAGGAGCTCTGAGAATGGAACGGCAAGAGGTGTTCCGCTTTCGTCATAAACAGTGCTCCAGAGCGCTTGGCAACGGGCACAACGAAACGTGTGTGCGGGATAGTGACCATTCCCGCCTAGTGCTGGCAATGCACGAGCACTGCCAAAAGGCACAGGAAGGCGCTTAGCATCCGGCTTGTGCGCAAAGCTTTCAGACTGCCAGAGGACCGTAGCTGTGGTAAGCCGGTTTGCTCATTTGACGTTAGATGTCACCTGCAAGAACTTCACCCGCATCTGGTTTATGCTGCTACCCGTTGTTAGGCGACAACAAGGGCACATGTAGCAAATGCTTTTTCCTGGCCCATTTTGCTAGGCCACGCTCTTCTGTGGCTCTTTAGTGCTTGCCAAACTCCTCTGTGCCTGCTGCTGCTTCCATCTGACAAGGAGCACAGCCTTCTGACAGCTGCTTTCAACTTGCTTAAGAAGGAGCTTGGCCATTGGAATGTGCGGCAAATCTGAGTGTGCGGAAGGCGCAGGTGCTAGCTCCAGACAAAAGCGATCCCCCGGTTCAGTTTGTATTTGCCAGACGCATTGGAAATGTTTTCCACTGGCATTCGCGCCAAGAGTCGCAGGTTGCTTAACTCAGGAGCTCTGAGAATGGAACGGCAAGAGGTGTTCCGCTTTCGTCATAAACAGTGCTCCAGAGCGCTTGGCAACGGGCACAACGAAACGTGTGTGCGGGATAGTGACCATTCCCGCCAAGTGCTGGCAATGCACGAGCACTGCCAAAAAGCACAGGAAGGCGCTTAGCATCCGGCTTGTGCGCAAAGCTTTCAGACTGCCAGAGGACCGTAGCTGTGGTAAGCCGGTTTGCTCATTTGACGTTAGATGTCACCTGCAAGAACTTCACCGGCATCTGGTTTATGCTGCTACCCGTTGTTAGGGGACAACAAGGGCACATGTAGCAAATGCTTTTTCCTGGCCCATTTTGCTAGGCCACGCTCTTCTGTGGCTCTTTAGTGCTTGCCAAACTCCTCTGTGCCTGCTGCTGCTTCCATCTGACAAAGAGCACAGCCTTCTGACAGCTGCTTTCAACTTGCCTAAGAAGGAGCTTGGCCATTGGAATGTGCGGCAAATCTGAGTGTGCGGAAGGCGCAGGTGCCAGCTCCAGACAGAAGCGATCCCCCGGTTCAGTTTCTATTTGCCAGACGCATTGGAAATGTTTTCCACTGGCATTCGCGCCAAGAGTCGCAGGTTGCTTAACTCAGGAGCTCTGAGAATGGAACGGCAAGAGGTGTTCCGCTTTCGTCATAAACAGTGCTCCAGAGCGCTTGGCAACGGGCACAACGAAACGTGTGTGCGGGATAGTGACCATTCCCGCCTAGTGCTGGCAATGCACGAGCACTGCCAAAAGGCACAGGAAGGCGCTTAGCATCCGGCTTGTGCGCAAAGCTTTCAGACTGCCAGAGGACCGTAGCTGTGGTAAGCCGGTTTGCTCATTTGACGTTAGATGTCACCTGCAAGAACTTCACCCGCATCTGGTTTATGCTGCTACCCGTTGTTAGGCGACAACAAGGGCACATGTAGCAAATGCTTTTTCCTGGCCCATTTTGCTAGGCCACGCTCTTCTGTGGCTCTTTAGTGCTTGCCAAACTCCTCTGTGCCTGCTGCTGCTTCCATCTGACAAAGAGCACAGCCTTCTGACAGCTGCTTTCAACTTGCCTAAGAAGGAGCTTGGCCATTGGAATGTGCGGCAAATCTGAGTGTGCGGAAGGCGCAGGTGCCAGCTCCAGACAGAAGCGATCCCCCGGTTCAGTTTCTATTTGCCAGACGCATTGGAAATGTTTTCCACTGGCATTCGCGCCAAGAGTCGCAGGTTGCTTAACTCAGGAGCTCTGAGAATGGAACGGCAAGAGGTGTTCCGCTTTCGTCATAAACAGTGCTCCAGAGCGCTTGGCAACGGGCACAACGAAACGTGTGTGCGGGATAGTGACCATTCCCGCCTAGTGCTGGCAATGCACGAGCACTGCCAAAAGGCACAGGAAGGCGCTTAGCATCCGGCTTGTGCGCAAAGCTTTCAGACTGCCAGAGGACCGTAGCTGTGGTAAGCCGGTTTGCTCATTTGACGTTAGATGTCACCTGCAAGAACTTCACCCGCATCTGGTTTATGCTGCTACCCGTTGTTAGGCGACAACAAGGGCACATGTAGCAAATGCTTTTTCCTGGCCCATTTTGCTAGGCCACGCTCTTCTGTGGCTCTTTAGTGCTTGCCAAACTCCTCTGTGCCTGCTGCTGCTTCCATCTGACAAGGAGCACAGCCTTCTGACAGCTGCTTTCAACTTGCTTAAGAAGGAGCTTGGCCATTGGAATGTGCGGCAAATCTGAGTGTGCGGAAGGCGCAGGTGCTAGCTCCAGACAAAAGCGATCCCCCGGTTCAGTTTGTATTTGCCAGACGCATTGGAAATGTTTTCCACTGGCATTCGCGCCAAGAGTCGCAGGTTGCTTAACTCAGGAGCTCTGAGAATGGAACGGCAAGAGGTGTTCCGCTTTCGTCATAAACAGTGCTCCAGAGCGCTTGGCAACGGGCACAACGAAACGTGTGTGCGGGATAGTGACCATTCCCGCCTAGTGCTGGCAATGCACGAGCACTGCCAAAAGGCACAGGAAGGCGCTTAGCATCCGGCTTGTGCGCAAAGCTTTCAGACTGCCAGAGGACCGTAGCTGTGGTAAGCCGGTTTGCTCATTTGACGTTAGATGTCACCTGCAAGAACTTCACCCGCATCTGCTTTATGCTGCTACCCGTTGTTAGGCGACAACAAGGGCACATGTAGCAAATGCTTTTTCCTGGCCCATTTTGCTAGGCCACGCTCTTCTGTGGCTCTTTAGTGCTTGCCAAACTCCTCTGTTCCTGCTGCTGCTTCCATCTGACAAGGAGCACAGCCTTCTGACAGCTGCTTTCAACTTGCTTAAGAAGGAGCTTGGCCATTGGAATGTGCGGCAAATCTGAGTGTGCGGAAGGCGCAGGTGCCAGCTCCAGACAGAAGCGATCCCCCGGTTCAGTTTCTATTTGCCAGACGCATTGGAAATGTTTTCCACTGGCATTCGCGCCAAGAGTCGCAGGTTGCTTAACTCAGGAGCTCTGAGAATGGAACGGCAAGAGGTGTTCCGCTTTCGTCATAAACAGTGCTCCAGAGCGCTTGGCAACGGGCACAACGAAACGTGTGTGCGGGATAGTGACCATTCACGCCTAGTGCTGGCAATGCACGAGCACTGCCAAAAGGCAAAGGAAGGCGCTTAGCATCCGGCTTGTGCGCAAAGCTTTCAGACTGCCAGAGGACCGTAGCTGTGGTAAGCCGGTTTGCTCATTTGACGTTAGATGTCACCTGCAAGAACTTCACCCGCATCTGGTTTATGCTGCTACCCGTTGTTAGGCGACAACAAGGGCACATGTAGCAAATGCTTTTTCCTGGCCCATTTTGCTAGGCCACGCTCTTCTGTGGCTCTTTAGTGCTTGCCAAACTCCTCTGTGCCTGCTGCTGCTTCCATCTGACAAGGAGCACAGCCTTCTGACAGCTGCTTTCAACTTGCCTAAGAAGGAGCTTGGCCATTGGAATGTGCGGCAAATCTGAGTGTGCGGAAGGCGCAGGTGCCAGCTCCAGACAAAAGCGATCCCCCGGTTCAGTTTCTATTTGCCAGACGCATTGGAAATGTTTTCCACTGGCATTCGCGCCAAGAGTCGCAGGTTGCTTAACTCAGGAGCTCTGAGAATGGAACGGCAAGAGGTGTTCCGCTTTCGTCATAAACAGTGCTCCAGAGCGCTTGGCAACGGGCACAACGAAACGTGTGTGCGGGATAGTGACCATTCCCGCCTAGTGCTGGCAATGCACGAGCACTGCCAAAAGGCACAGGAAGGCGCTTAGCATCCGGCTTGTGCGCAAAGCTTTCAGACTGCCAGAGGACCGTAGCTGTGGTAAGCCGGTTTGCTCATTTGACGTTAGATGTCACCTGCAAGAACTTCACCCGCATCTGGTTTATGCTGCTACCCGTTGTTAGGCGACAACAAGGGCACATGTAGCAAATGCTTTTTCCTGGCCCATTTTGCTAGGCCACGCTCTTCTGTGGCTCTTTAGTGCTTGCCAAACTCCTCTGTGCCTGCTGCTGCTTCCATCTGACAAGGAGCACAGCCTTCTGACAGCTGCTTTCAACTTGCCTAAGAAGGAGCTTGGCCATTGGAATGTGCGGCAAATCTGAGTGTGCGGAAGGCGCAGGTGCCAGCTCCAGACAGAAGCGATCCCCCGGTTCAGTTTCTATTTGCCAGACGCATTGGAAATGTTTTCCACTGGCATTCGCGCCAAGAGTCGCAGGTTGCTTAACTCAGGAGCTCTGAGAATGGAACGGCAAGAGGTGTTCCGCTTTCGTCATAAACAGTGCTCCAGAGCGCTTGGCAACGGGCACAACGAAACGTGTGTACGGGATAGTGACCATTCCCGCCTAGTGCTGGCAATGCACGAGCACTGCCAAAAGGCACAGGAAGGCGCTTAGCATCCGGCTTGTGCGCAAAGCTTTCAGACTGCCAGAGGACCGTAGCTGTGGTAAGCCGGTTTGCTCATTTGACGTTAGATGTCACCTGCAAGAACTTCACCCGCATCTGGTTTATGCTGCTACCCGTTGTTAGGCGACAACAAGGGCACATGTAGCAAATGCTTTTTCCTGGCCCATTTTGCTAGGCCACGCTCTTCTGTGGCTCTTTAGTGCTTGCCAAACTCCTCTGTGCCTGCTGCTGCTTCCATCTGACAAGGAGCACAGCCTTCTGACAGCTGCTTTCAACTTGCTTAAGAAGGAGCTTGGCCATTGGAATGTGCGGCAAATCTGAGTGTGCGGAAGGCGCAGGTGCCAGCTCCAGACAGAAGCGATCCCCCGGTTCAGTTTCTATTTGCCAGACGCATTGGAAATGTTTTCCACTGGCATTCGCGCCAAGAGTCGCAGGTTGCTTAACTCAGGAGCTCTGAGAATGGAACGGCAAGAGGTGTTCCGCTTTCGTCATAAACAGTGCTCCAGAGCGCTTGGCAACGGGCACAACGAAACGTGTGTGCGGGATAGTGACCATTCCCGCCAAGTGCTGGCAATGCACGAGCACTGCCAAAAAGCACAGGAAGGCGCTTAGCATCCGGCTTGTGCGCAAAGCTTTCAGACTGCCAGAGGACCGTAGCTGTGGTAAGCCGGTTTGCTCATTTGACGTTAGATGTCACCTGCAAGAACTTCACCGGCATCTGGTTTATGCTGCTACCCGTTGTTAGGGGACAACAAGGGCACATGTAGCAAATGCTTTTTCCTGGCCCATTTTGCTAGGCCACGCTCTTCTGTGGCTCTTTAGTGCTTGCCAAACTCCTCTGTGCCTGCTGCTGCTTCCATCTGACAAAGAGCACAGCCTTCTGACAGCTGCTTTCAACTTGCCTAAGAAGGAGCTTGGCCATTGGAATGTGCGGCAAATCTGAGTGTGCGGAAGGCGCAGGTGCCAGCTCCAGACAGAAGCGATCCCCCGGTTCAGTTTCTATTTGCCAGACGCATTGGAAATGTTTTCCACTGGCATTCGCGCCAAGAGTCGCAGGTTGCTTAACTCAGGAGCTCTGAGAATGGAACGGCAAGAGGTGTTCCGCTTTCGTCATAAACAGTGCTCCAGAGCGCTTGGCAACGGGCACAACGAAACGTGTGTGCGGGATAGTGACCATTCCCGCCTAGTGCTGGCAATGCACGAGCACTGCCAAAAGGCACAGGAAGGCGCTTAGCATCCGGCTTGTGCGCAAAGCTTTCAGACTGCCAGAGGACCGTAGCTGTGGTAAGCCGGTTTGCTCATTTGACGTTAGATGTCACCTGCAAGAACTTCACCCGCATCTGGTTTATGCTGCTACCCGTTGTTAGGCGACAACAAGGGCACATGTAGCAAATGCTTTTTCCTGGCCCATTTTGCTAGGCCACGCTCTTCTGTGGCTCTTTAGTGCTTGCCAAACTCCTCTGTGCCTGCTGCTGCTTCCATCTGACAAGGAGCACAGCCTTCTGACAGCTGCTTTCAACTTGCTTAAGAAGGAGCTTGGCCATTGGAATGTGCGGCAAATCTGAGTGTGCGGAAGGCGCAGGTGCTAGCTCCAGACAAAAGCGATCCCCCGGTTCAGTTTGTATTTGCCAGACGCATTGGAAATGTTTTCCACTGGCATTCGCGCCAAGAGTCGCAGGTTGCTTAACTCAGGAGCTCTGAGAATGGAACGGCAAGAGGTGTTCCGCTTTCGTCATAAACAGTGCTCCAGAGCGCTTGGCAACGGGCACAACGAAACGTGTGTGCGGGATAGTGACCATTCCCGCCTAGTGCTGGCAATGCACGAGCACTGCCAAAAGGCACAGGAAGGCGCTTAGCATCCGGCTTGTGCGCAAAGCTTTCAGACTGCCAGAGGACCGTAGCTGTGGTAAGCCGGTTTGCTCATTTGACGTTAGATGTCACCTGCAAGAACTTCACCGGCATCTGGTTTATGCTGCTACCCGTTGTTAGGGGACAACAAGGGCACATGTAGCAAATGCTTTTTCCTGGCCCATTTTGCTAGGCCACGCTCTTCTGTGGCTCTTTAGTGCTTGCCAAACTCCTCTGTGCCTGCTGCTGCTTCCATCTGACAAAGAGCACAGCCTTCTGACAGCTGCTTTCAACTTGCCTAAGAAGGAGCTTGGCCATTGGAATGTGCGGCAAATCTGAGTGTGCGGAAGGCGCAGGTGCCAGCTCCAGACAGAAGCGATCCCCCGGTTCAGTTTCTATTTGCCAGACGCATTGGAAATGTTTTCCACTGGCATTCGCGCCAAGAGTCGCAGGTTGCTTAACTCAGGAGCTCTGAGAATGGAACGGCAAGAGGTGTTCCGCTTTCGTCATAAACAGTGCTCCAGAGCGCTTGGCAACGGGCACAACGAAACGTGTGTGCGGGATAGTGACCATTCCCGCCTAGTGCTGGCAATGCACGAGCACTGCCAAAAGGCACAGGAAGGCGCTTAGCATCCGGCTTGTGCGCAAAGCTTTCAGACTGCCAGAGGACCGTAGCTGTGGTAAGCCGGTTTGCTCATTTGACGTTAGATGTCACCTGCAAGAACTTCACCCGCATCTGGTTTATGCTGCTACCCGTTGTTAGGCGACAACAAGGGCACATGTAGCAAATGCTTTTTCCTGGCCCATTTTGCTAGGCCACGCTCTTCTGTGGCTCTTTAGTGCTTGCCAAACTCCTCTGTGCCTGCTGCTGCTTCCATCTGACAAGGAGCACAGCCTTCTGACAGCTGCTTTCAACTTGCTTAAGAAGGAGCTTGGCCATTGGAATGTGCGGCAAATCTGAGTGTGCGGAAGGCGCAGGTGCTAGCTCCAGACAAAAGCGATCCCCCGGTTCAGTTTGTATTTGCCAGACGCATTGGAAATGTTTTCCACTGGCATTCGCGCCAAGAGTCGCAGGTTGCTTAACTCAGGAGCTCTGAGAATGGAACGGCAAGAGGTGTTCCGCTTTCGTCATAAACAGTGCTCCAGAGCGCTTGGCAACGGGCACAACGAAACGTGTGTGCGGGATAGTGACCATTCCCGCCTAGTGCTGGCAATGCACGAGCACTGCCAAAAGGCACAGGAAGGCGCTTAGCATCCGGCTTGTGCGCAAAGCTTTCAGACTGCCAGAGGACCGTAGCTGTGGTAAGCCGGTTTGCTCATTTGACGTTAGATGTCACCTGCAAGAACTTCACCCGCATCTGGTTTATGCTGCTACCCGTTGTTAGGCGACAACAAGGGCACATGTAGCAAATGCTTTTTCCTGGCCCATTTTGCTAGGCCACGCTCTTCTGTGGCTCTTTAGTGCTTGCCAAACTCCTCTGTTCCTGCTGCTGCTTCCATCTGACAAGGAGCACAGCCTTCTGACAGCTGCTTTCAACTTGCTTAAGAAGGAGCTTGGCCATTCGAATGTGCGGCAAATCTGAGTGTGCGGAAGGCGCAGGTGCCAGCTCCAGACAGAAGCGATCCCCCGGTTCAGTTTCTATTTGCCAGACGCATTGGAAATGTTTTCCACTGGCATTCGCGCCAAGAGTCGCAGGTTGCTTAACTCAGGAGCTCTGAGAATGGAACGGCAAGAGGTGTTCCGCTTTCGTCATAAACAGTGCTCCAGAGCGCTTGGCAACGGGCACAACGAAACGTGTGTGCGGGATAGTGACCATTCACGCCTAGTGCTGGCAATGCACGAGCACTGCCAAAAGGCAAAGGAAGGCGCTTAGCATCCGGCTTGTGCGCAAAGCTTTCAGACTGCCAGAGGACCGTAGCTGTGGTAAGCCGGTTTGCTCATTTGACGTTAGATGTCACCTGCAAGAACTTCACCCGCATCTGGTTTATGCTGCTACCCGTTGTTAGGCGACAACAAGGGCACATGTAGCAAATGCTTTTTCCTGGCCCATTTTGCTAGGCCACGCTCTTCTGTGGCTCTTTAGTGCTTGCCAAACTCCTCTGTGCCTGCTGCTGCTTCCATCTGACAAGGAGCACAGCCTTCTGACAGCTGCTTTCAACTTGCCTAAGAAGGAGCTTGGCCATTGGAATGTGCGGCAAATCTGAGTGTGCGGAAGGCGCAGGTGCCAGCTCCAGACAAAAGCGATCCCCCGGTTCAGTTTCTATTTGCCAGACGCATTGGAAATGTTTTCCACTGGCATTCGCGCCAAGAGTCGCAGGTTGCTTAACTCAGGAGCTCTGAGAATGGAACGGCAAGAGGTGTTCCGCTTTCGTCATAAACAGTGCTCCAGAGCGCTTGGCAACGGGCACAACGAAACGTGTGTGCGGGATAGTGACCATTCCCGCCTAGTGCTGGCAATGCACGAGCACTGCCAAAAGGCACAGGAAGGCGCTTAGCATCCGGCTTGTGCGCAAAGCTTTCAGACTGCCAGAGGACCGTAGCTGTGGTAAGCCGGTTTGCTCATTTGACGTTAGATGTCACCTGCAAGAACTTCACCCGCATCTGGTTTATGCTGCTACCCGTTGTTAGGCGACAACAAGGGCACATGTAGCAAATGCTTTTTCCTGGCCCATTTTGCTAGGCCACGCTCTTCTGTGGCTCTTTAGTGCTTGCCAAACTCCTCTGTGCCTGCTGCTGCTTCCATCTGACAAGGAGCACAGCCTTCTGACAGCTGCTTTCAACTTGCCTAAGAAGGAGCTTGGCCATTGGAATGTGCGGCAAATCTGAGTGTGCGGAAGGCGCAGGTGCCAGCTCCAGACAAAAGCGATCCCCCGGTTCAGTTTCTATTTGCCAGACGCATTGGAAATGTTTTCCACTGGCATTCGCGCCAAGAGTAGCAGGTTGCTTAACTCAGGAGCTCTGAGAATGGAACGGCAAGAGGTGTTCCGCTTTCGTCATAAACAGTGCTCCAGAGCGCTTGGCAACGGGCACAACGAAACGTGTGTGCGGGATAGTGACCATTCCCGCCTAGTGCTGGCAATGCACGAGCACTGCCAAAAGGCACAGGAAGGCGCTTAGCATCCGGCTTGTGCGCAAAGCTTTCAGACTGCCAGAGGACCGTAGCTGTGGTAAGCCGGTTTGCTCATTTGACGTTAGATGTCACCTGCAAGAACTTCACCCGCATCTGGTTTATGCTGCTACCCGTTGTTAGGCGACAACAAGGGCACATGTAGCAAATGCTTTTTCCTGGCCCATTTTGCTAGGCCACGCTCTTCTGTGGCTCTTTAGTGCTTGCCAAACTCCTCTGTGCCTGCTGCTGCTTCCATCTGACAAGGAGCACAGCCTTCTGACAGCTGCTTTCAACTTGCTTAAGAAGGAGCTTGGCCATTCGAATGTGCGGCAAATCTGAGTGTGCGGAAGGCGCAGGTGCCAGCTCCAGACAGAAGTGATCCCCCGGTTCAGTTTCTATTTGCCAGACGCATTGGAAATGTTTTCCACTGGCATTCGCGCCAAGAGTCGCAGGTTGCTTAACTCAGGAGCTCTGAGAATGGAACGGCAAGAGGTGTTCCGCTTTCGTCATAAACAGTGCTCCAGAGCGCTTGGCAACGGGCACAACGAAACGTGTGTGCGGGATAGTGACCATTCCCGCCTAGTGCTGGCAATGCACGAGCACTGCCAAAAGGCACAGGAAGGCGCTTAGCATCCGGCTTGTGCGCAAAGCTTTCAGACTGCCAGAGGACCGTAGCTGTGGTAAGCCGGTTTGCTCATTTGACGTTAGATGTCACCTGCAAGAACTTCACCCGCATCTGGTTTATGCTGCTACCCGTTGTTAGGCGACAACAAGGGCACATGTAGCAAATGCTTTTTCCTGGCCCATTTTGCTAGGCCACGCTCTTCTGTGGCTCTTTAGTGCTTGCCAAACTCCTCTGTGCCTGCTGCTGCTTCCATCTGACAAGGAGCACAGCCTTCTGACAGCTGCTTTCAACTTGCTTAAGAAGGAGCTTGGCCATTGGAATGTGCGGCAAATCTGAGTGTGCGGAAGGCGCAGGTGCTAGCTCCAGACAAAAGCGATCCCCCGGTTCAGTTTGTATTTGCCAGACGCATTGGAAATGTTTTCCACTGGCATTCGCGCCAAGAGTCGCAGGTTGCTTAACTCAGGAGCTCTGAGAATGGAACGGCAAGAGGTGTTCCGCTTTCGTCATAAACAGTGCTCCAGAGCGCTTGGCAACGGGCACAACGAAACGTGTGTGCGGGATAGTGACCATTCACGCCTAGTGCTGGCAATGCACGAGCACTGCCAAAAGGCAAAGGAAGGCGCTTAGCATCCGGCTTGTGCGCAAAGCTTTCAGACTGCCAGAGGACCGTAGCTGTGGTAAGCCAGTTTGCTCATTTGACGTTAGATGTCACCTGCAAGAACTTCACCGGCATCTGGTTTATGCTGCTACCCGTTGTTAGGCGACAACAAGGGCACATGTAGCAAATGCTTTTTCCTGGCCCATTTTGCTAGGCCACGCTCTTCTGTGGCTCTTTAGTGCTTGCCAAACTCCTCTGTGCCTGCTGCTGCTTCCATCTGACAAGGAGCACAGCCTTCTGACAGCTGCTTTCAACTTGCCTAAGAAGGAGCTTGGCCATTGGAATGTGCGGCAAATCTGAGTGTGCGGAAGGCGCAGGTGCCAGCTCCAGACAAAAGCGATCCCCCGGTTCAGTTTCTATTTGCCAGACGCATTGGAAATGTTTTCCACTGGCATTCGCGCCAAGAGTCGCAGGTTGCTTAACTCAGGAGCTCTGAGAATGGAACGGCAAGAGGTGTTCCGCTTTCGTCATAAACAGTGCTCCAGAGCGCTTGGCAACGGGCACAACGAAACGTGTGTGCGGGATAGTGACCATTCCCGCCTAGTGCTGGCAATGCACGAGCACTGCCAAAAGGCACAGGAAGGCGCTTAGCATCCGGCTTGTGCGCAAAGCTTTCAGACTGCCAGAGGACCGTAGCTGTGGTAAGCCGGTTTGCTCATTTGACGTTAGATGTCACCTGCAAGAACTTCACCGGCATCTGGTTTATGCTGCTACCCGTTGTTAGGCGACAACAAGGGCACATGTAGCAAATGCTTTTTCCTGGCCCATTTTGCTAGGCCACGCTCTTCTGTGGCTCTTTAGTGCTTGCCAAACTCCTCTGTGCCTGCTGCTGCTTCCATCTGACAAGGAGCACAGCCTTCTGACAGCTGCTTTCAACTTGCTTAAGAAGGAGCTTGGCCATTGGAATGTGCGGCAAATCTGAGTGTGCGGAAGGCGCAGGTGCTAGCTCCAGACAAAAGCGATCCCCCGGTTCAGTTTGTATTTGCCAGACGCATTGGAAATGTTTTCCACTGGCATTCGCGCCAAGAGTCGCAGGTTGCTTAACTCAGGAGCTCTGAGAATGGAACGGCAAGAGGTGTTCCGCTTTCGTCATAAACAGTGCTCCAGAGCGCTTGGCAACGGGCACAACGAAACGTGTGTGCGGGATAGTGACCATTCCCGCCTAGTGCTGGCAATGCACGAGCACTGCCAAAAGGCACAGGAAGGCGCTTAGCATCCGGCTTGTGCGCAAAGCTTTCAGACTGCCAGAGGACCGTAGCTGTGGTAAGCCGGTTTGCTCATTTGACGTTAGATGTCACCTGCAAGAACTTCACCCGCATCTGGTTTATGCTGCTACCCGTTGTTAGGCGACAACAAGGGCACATGTAGCAAATGCTTTTTCCTGGCCCATTTTGCTAGGCCACGCTCTTCTGTGGCTCTTTAGTGCTTGCCAAACTCCTCTGTTCCTGCTGCTGCTTCCATCTGACAAGGAGCACAGCCTTCTGACAGCTGCTTTCAACTTGCTTAAGAAGGAGCTTGGCCATTGGAATGTGCGGCAAATCTGAGTGTGCGGAAGGCGCAGGTGCCAGCTCCAGACAGAAGCGATCCCCCGGTTCAGTTTCTATTTGCCAGACGCATTGGAAATGTTTTCCACTGGCATTCGCGCCAAGAGTCGCAGGTTGCTTAACTCAGGAGCTCTGAGAATGGAACGGCAAGAGGTGTTCCGCTTTCGTCATAAACAGTGCTCCAGAGCGCTTGGCAACGGGCACAACGAAACGTGTGTGCGGGATAGTGACCATTCCCGCCTAGTGCTGGCAATGCACGAGCACTGCCAAAAGGCACAGGAAGGCGCTTAGCATCCGGCTTGTGCGCAAAGCTTTCAGACTGCCAGAGGACCGTAGCTGTGGTAAGCCGGTTTGCTCATTTGACGTTAGATGTCACCTGCAAGAACTTCACCCGCATCTGGTTTATGCTGCTACCCGTTGTTAGGCGACAACAAGGGCACATGTAGCAAATGCTTTTTCCTGGCCCATTTTGCTAGGCCACGCTCTTCTGTGGCTCTTTAGTGCTTGCCAAACTCCTCTGTGCCTGCTGCTGCTTCCATCTGACAAGGAGCACAGCCTTCTGACAGCTGCTTTCAACTTGCTTAAGAAGGAGCTTGGCCATTGGAATGTGCGGCAAATCTGAGTGTGCGGAAGGCGCAGGTGCTAGCTCCAGACAAAAGCGATCCCCCGGTTCAGTTTGTATTTGCCAGACGCATTGGAAATGTTTTCCACTGGCATTCGCGCCAAGAGTCGCAGGTTGCTTAACTCAGGAGCTCTGAGAATGGAACGGCAAGAGGTGTTCCGCTTTCGTCATAAACAGTGCTCCAGAGCGCTTGGCAACGGGCACAACGAAACGTGTGTGCGGGATAGTGACCATTCCCGCCTAGTGCTGGCAATGCACGAGCACTGCCAAAAGGCACAGGAAGGCGCTTAGCATCCGGCTTGTGCGCAAAGCTTTCAGACTGCCAGAGGACCGTAGCTGTGGTAAGCCGGTTTGCTCATTTGACGTTAGATGTCACCTGCAAGAACTTCACCCGCATCTGGTTTATGCTGCTACCCGTTGTTAGGCGACAACAAGGGCACATGTAGCAAATGCTTTTTCCTGGCCCATTTTGCTAGGCCACGCTCTTCTGTGGCTCTTTAGTGCTTGCCAAACTCCTCTGTGCCTGCCCCTGCTTCCATCTGACAAGGAGCACAGCCTTCTGACAGCTGCTTTCAACTTGCCTAAGAAGGAGCTTGGCCATTGGAATGTGCGGCAAATCTGAGTGTGCGGAAGGCGCAGGTGCCAGCTCCAGACAGAAGCGATCCCCCGGTTCAGTTTCTATTTGCCAGACGCATTGGAAATGTTTTCCACTGGCATTCGCGCCAAGAGTCGCAGGTTGCTTAACTCAGGAGCTCTGAGAATGGAACGGCAAGAGGTGTTCCGCTTTCGTCATAAACAGTGCTCCAGAGCGCTTGGCAACGGGCACAACGAAACGTGTGTGCGGGATAGTGACCATTCCCGCCTAGTGCTGGCAATGCACGAGCACTGCCAAAAGGCACAGGAAGGCGCTTAGCATCCGGCTTGTGCGCAAAGCTTTCAGACTGCCAGAGGACCGTAGCTGTGGTAAGCCGGTTTGCTCATTTGACGTTAGATGTCACCTGCAAGAACTTCACCCGCATCTGGTTTATGCTGCTACCCGTTGTTAGGCGACAACAAGGGCACATGTAGCAAATGCTTTTTCCTGGCCCATTTTGCTAGGCCACGCTCTTCTGTGGCTCTTTAGTGCTTGCCAAACTCCTCTGTGCCTGCTGCTGCTTCCATCTGACAAGGAGCACAGCCTTCTGACAGCTGCTTTCAACTTGCCTAAGAAGGAGCTTGGCCATTGGAATGTGCGGCAAATCTGAGTGTGCGGAAGGCGCAGGTGCCAGCTCCAGACAAAAGCGATCCCCCGGTTCAGTTTCTATTTGCCAGACGCATTGGAAATGTTTTCCACTGGCATTCGCGCCAAGAGTCGCAGGTTGCTTAACTCAGGAGCTCTGAGAATGGAACGGCAAGAGGTGTTCCGCTTTCGTCATAAACAGTGCTCCAGAGCGCTTGGCAACGGGCACAACGAAACGTGTGTGCGGGATAGTGACCATTCCCGCCTACTGCTGGCAATGCACGAGCACTGCCAAAAGGCACAGGAAGGCGCTTAGCATCCGGCTTGTGCGCAAAGCTTTCAGACTGCCAGAGGACCGTAGCTGTGGTAAGCCGGTTTGCTCATTTGACGTTAGATGTCACCTGCAAGAACTTCACCCGCATCTGGTTTATGCTGCTACCCGTTGTTAGGCGACAACAAGGGCACATGTAGCAAATGCTTTTTCCTGGCCCATTTTGCTAGGCCACGCTCTTCTGTGGCTCTTTAGTGCTTGCCAAACTCCTCTGTGCCTGCTGCTGCTTCCATCTGACAAGGAGCACAGCCTTCTGACAGCTGCTTTCAACTTGCTTAAGAAGGAGCTTGGCCATTGGAATGTGCGGCAAATCTGAGTGTGCGGAAGGCGCAGGTGCTAGCTCCAGACAAAAGCGATCCCCCGGTTCAGTTTGTATTTGCCAGACGCATTGGAAATGTTTTCCACTGGCATTCGCGCCAAGAGTCGCAGGTTGCTTAACTCAGGAGCTCTGAGAATGGAACGGCAAGAGGTGTTCCGCTTTCGTCATAAACAGTGCTCCAGAGCGCTTGGCAACGGGCACAACGAAACGTGTGTGCGGGATAGTGACCATTCCCGCCTAGTGCTGGCAATGCACGAGCACTGCCAAAAGGCACAGGAAGGCGCTTAGCATCCGGCTTGTGCGCAAAGCTTTCAGACTGCCAGAGGACCGTAGCTGTGGTAAGCCGGTTTGCTCATTTGACGTTAGATGTCACCTGCAAGAACTTCACCCGCATCTGGTTTATGCTGCTACCCGTTGTTAGGCGACAACAAGGGCACATGTAGCAAATGCTTTTTCCTGGCCCATTTTGCTAGGCCACGCTCTTCTGTGGCTCTTTAGTGCTTGCCAAACTCCTCTGTTCCTGCTGCTGCTTCCATCTGACAAGGAGCACAGCCTTCTGACAGCTGCTTTCAACTTGCTTAAGAAGGAGCTTGGCCATTGGAATGTGCGGCAAATCTGAGTGTGCGGAAGGCGCAGGTGCCAGCTCCAGACAGAAGCGATCCCCCGGTTCAGTTTCTATTTGCCAGACGCATTGGAAATGTTTTCCACTGGCATTCGCGCCAAGAGTCGCAGGTTGCTTAACTCAGGAGCTCTGAGAATGGAACGGCAAGAGGTGTTCCGCTTTCGTCATAAACAGTGCTCCAGAGCGCTTGGCAACGGGCACAACGAAACGTGTGTGCGGGATAGTGACCATTCCCGCCTAGTGCTGGCAATGCACGAGCACTGCCAAAAGGCACAGGAAGGCGCTTAGCATCCGGCTTGTGCGCAAAGCTTTCAGACTGCCAGAGGACCGTAGCTGTGGTAAGCCGGTTTGCTCATTTGACGTTAGATGTCACCTGCAAGAACTTCACCCGCATCTGGTTTATGCTGCTACCCGTTGTTAGGCGACAACAAGGGCACATGTAGCAAATGCTTTTTCCTGGCCCATTTTGCTAGGCCACGCTCTTCTGTGGCTCTTTAGTGCTTGCCAAACTCCTCTGTGCCTGCTGCTGCTTCCATCTGACAAGGAGCACAGCCTTCTGACAGCTGCTTTCAACTTGCCTAAGAAGGAGCTTGGCCATTGGAATGTGCGGCAAATCTGAGTGTGCGGAAGGCGCAGGTGCCAGCTCCAGACAGAAGCGATCCCCCGGTTCAGTTTCTATTTGCCAGACGCATTGGAAATGTTTTCCACTGGCATTCGCGCCAAGAGTCGCAGGTTGCTTAACTCAGGAGCTCTGAGAATGGAACGGCAAGAGGTGTTCCGCTTTCGTCATAAACAGTGCTCCAGAGCGCTTGGCAACGGGCACAACGAAACGTGTGTACGGGATAGTGACCATTCCCGCCTAGTGCTGGCAATGCACGAGCACTGCCAAAAGGCACAGGAAGGCGCTTAGCATCCGGCTTGTGCGCAAAGCTTTCAGACTGCCAGAGGACCGTAGCTGTGGTAAGCCGGTTTGCTCATTTGACGTTAGATGTCACCTGCAAGAACTTCACCCGCATCTGGTTTATGCTGCTACCCGTTGTTAGGCGACAACAAGGGCACATGTAGCAAATGCTTTTTCCTGGCCCATTTTGCTAGGCCACGCTCTTCTGTGGCTCTTTAGTGCTTGCCAAACTCCTCTGTGCCTGCTGCTGCTTCCATCTGACAAGGAGCACAGCCTTCTGACAGCTGCTTTCAACTTGCTTAAGAAGGAGCTTGGCCATTGGAATGTGCGGCAAATCTGAGTGTGCGGAAGGCGCAGGTGCCAGCTCCAGACAGAAGCGATCCCCCGGTTCAGTTTCTATTTGCCAGACGCATTGGAAATGTTTTCCACTGGCATTCGCGCCAAGAGTCGCAGGTTGCTTAACTCAGGAGCTCTGAGAATGGAACGGCAACAGGTGTTCCGCTTTCGTCATAAACAGTGCTCCAGAGCGCTTGGCAACGGGCACAACGAAACGTGTGTGCGGGATAGTGACCATTCCCGCCAAGTGCTGGCAATGCATGAGCACTGCCAAAAAGCACAGGAAGGCGCTTAGCATCCGGCTTGTGCGCAAAGCTTTCAGACTGCCAGAGGACCGTAGCTGTGGTAAGCCGGTTTGCTCATTTGACGTTAGATGTCACCTGCAAGAACTTCACCCGCATCTGGTTTATGCTGCTACCCGTTGTTAGGTGACAACAAGGGCACATGTAGCAAATGCTTTTTCCTGGCCCATTTTGCTAGGCCACGCTCTTCTGTGGCTCTTTAGTGCTTGCCAAACTCCTCTGTGCCTGCTGCTGCTTCCATCTGACAAGGAGCACAGCCTTCTGACAGCTGCTTTCAACTTGCCTAAGAAGGAGCTTGGCCATTGGAATGTGCGGCAAATCTGAGTGTGCGGAAGGCGCAGGTGCTAGCTCCAGACAAAAGCGATCCCCCGGTTCAGTTTCTATTTGCCAGACGCATTGGAAATGTTTTCCACTGGCATTCGCGCCAAGAGTCGCAGGTTGCTTAACTCAGGAGCTCTGAGAATGGAACGGCAAGAGGTGTTCCGCTTTCGTCATAAACAGTGCTCCAGAGCGCTTGGCAACGGGCACAACGAAACGTGTGTGCGGGATAGTGACCATTCCCGCCTAGTGCTGGCAATGCACGAGCACTGCCAAAAGGCACAGGAAGGCGCTTAGCATCCGGCTTGTGCGCAAAGCTTTCAGACTGCCAGAGGACCGTAGCTGTGGTAAGCCGGTTTGCTCATTTGACGTTAGATGTCACCTGCAAGAACTTCACCCGCATCTGGTTTATGCTGCTACCCGTTGTTAGGCGACAACAAGGGCACATGTAGCAAATGCTTTTTCCTGGCCCATTTTGCTAGGCCACGCTCTTCTGTGGCTCTTTAGTGCTTGCCAAACTCCTCTGTGCCTGCTGCTGCTTCCATCTGACAAGGAGCACAGCCTTCTGACAGCTGCTTTCAACTTGCCTAAGAAGGAGCTTGGCCATTGGAATGTGCGGCAAATCTGAGTGTGCGGAAGGCGCAGGTGCCAGCTCCAGACAGAAGCGATCCCCCGGTTCAGTTTCTATTTGCCAGACGCATTGGAAATGTTTTCCACTGGCATTCGCGCCAAGAGTCGCAGGTTGCTTAACTCAGGAGCTCTGAGAATGGAACGGCAAGAGGTGTTCCGCTTTCGTCATAAACAGTGCTCCAGAGCGCTTGGCAACGGGCACAACGAAACGTGTGTGCGGGATAGTGACCATTCCCACCTAGTGCTGGCAATGCACGAGCACTGCCAAAAGGCACAGGAAGGCGCTTAGCATCCGGCTTGTGCGCAAAGCTTTCAGACTGCCAGAGGACCGTAGCTGTGGTAAGCCGGTTTGCTCATTTGACGTTAGATGTCACCTGCAAGAACTTCACCCGCATCTGGTTTATGCTGCTACCCGTTGTTAGGCGACAACAAGGGCACATGTAGCAAATGCTTTTTCTTGGCCCATTTTGCTAGGCCACGCTCTTCTGTGGCTCTTTAGTGCTTGCCAAACTCCTCTGTGCCTGCTGCTGCTTCCATCTGACAAGGAGCACAGCCTTCTGACAGCTGCTTTCAACTTGCTTAAGAAGGAGCTTGGCCATTGGAATGTGCGGCAAATCTGAGTGTGCGGAAGGCGCAGGTGCTAGCTCCAGACAAAAGCGATCCCCCGGTTCAGTTTCTATTTGCCAGACGCATTGGAAATGTTTTCCACTGGCATTCGCGCCAAGAGTCGCAGGTTGCTTAACTCAGGAGCTCTGAGAATGGAACGGCAAGAGGTGTTCCGCTTTCGTCATAAACAGTGCTCCAGAGCGCTTGGCAACGGGCACAACGAAACGTGTGTGCGGGATAGTGACCATTCCCGCCAAGTGCTGGCAATGCACGAGCACTGCCAAAAGGCACAGGAAGGCGCTTAGCATCCGGCTTGTGCGCAAAGCTTTCAGACTGCCAGAGGACCGTAGCTGTGGTAAGCCGGTTTGCTCATTTGACGTTAGATGTCACCTGCAAGAACTTCACCCGCATCTGGTTTATGCTGCTACCCGTTGTTAGGCGACAACAAGGGCACATGTAGCAAATGCTTTTTCCTGGCCCATTTTGCTAGGCCACGCTCTTCTGTGGCTCTTTAGTGCTTGCCAAACTCCTCTGTGCCTGCTGCTGCTTCCATCTGACAAGGAGCACAGCCTTCTGACAGCTGCTTTCAACTTGCCTAAGAAGGAGCTTGGCCATTGGAATGTGCGGCAAATCTGAGTGTGCGGAAGGCGCAGGTGCTAGCTCCAGACAAAAGCGATCCCCCGGTTCAGTTTCTATTTGCCAGACGCATTGGAAATGTTTTCCACTGGCATTCGCGCCAAGAGTCGCAGGTTGCTTAACTCAGGAGCTCTGAGAATGGAACGGCAACAGGTGTTCCGCTTTCGTCATAAACAGTGCTCCAGAGCGCTTGGCAACGGGCACAACGAAACGTGTGTGCGGGATAGTGACCATTCCCGCCTAGTGCTGGCAATGCACGAGCACTGCCAAAAGGCACAGGAAGGCGCTTAGCATCCGGCTTGTGCGCAAAGCTTTCAGACTGCCAGAGGACCGTAGCTGTGGTAAGCCGGTTTGCTCATTTGACGTTAGATGTCACCTGCAAGAACTTCACCCGCATCTGGTTTATGCTGCTACCCGTTGTTAGGCGACAACAAGGGCACATGTAGCAAATGCTTTTTCCTGGCCCATTTTGCTAGGCCACGCTCTTCTGTGGCTCTTTAGTGCTTGCCAAACTCCTCTGTGCCTGCTGCTGCTTCCATCTGACAAGGAGCACAGCCTTCTGACAGCTGCTTTCAACTTGCCTAAGAAGGAGCTTGGCCATTGGAATGTGCGGCAAATCTGAGTGTGCGGAAGGCGCAGGTGCCAGCTCCAGACAGAAGCGATCCCCCGGTTCAGTTTCTATTTGCCAGACACATTGGAAATGTTTTCCACTGGCATTCGCGCCAAGAGTCGCAGGTTGCTTAACTCAGGAGCTCTGAGAATGGAACGGCAAGAGGTGTTCCGCTTTCGTCATAAACAGTGCTCCAGAGCGCTTGGCAACGGGCACAACGAAACGTGTGTGCGGGATAGTGACCATTCCCGCCTAGTGCTGGCAATGCACGAGCACTGCCAAAAGGCAAAGGAAGGCGCTTAGCATCCGGCTTGTGCGCAAAGCTTTCAGACTGCCAGAGGACCGTAGCTGTGGTAAGCCGGTTTGCTCATTTGACGTTAGATGTCACCTGCAAGAACTTCACCCGCATCTGGTTTATGCTGCTACCCGTTGTTAGGCGACAACAAGGGCACATGTAGCAAATGCTTTTTCCTGGCCCATTTTGCTAGGCCACGCTCTTCTGTGGCTCTTTAGTGCTTGCCAAACTCCTCTGTGCCTGCTGCTGCTTCCATCTGACAAGGAGCACAGCCTTCTGACAGCTGCTTTCAACTTGCCTAAGAAGGAGCTTGGCCATTGGAATGTGCGGCAAATCTGAGTGTGCGGAAGGCGCAGGTGCCAGCTCCAGACAAAAGCGATCCCCCGGTTCAGTTTCTATTTGCCAGACGCATTGGAAATGTTTTCCACTGGCATTCGCGCCAAGAGTCGCAGGTTGCTTAACTCAGGAGCTCTGAGAATGGAACGGCAAGAGGTGTTCCGCTTTCGTCATAAACAGTGCTCCAGAGCGCTTGGCAACGGGCACAACGAAACGTGTGTGCGGGATAGTGACCATTCCCGCCTAGTGCTGGCAATGCACGAGCACTGCCAAAAGGCAAAGGAAGGCGCTTAGCATCCGGCTTGTGCGCAAAGCTTTCAGACTGCCAAAGGACCGTAGCTGTGGTAAGCCGGTTTGCTCATTTGACGTTAGATGTCACCTGCAAGAACTTCACCCGCATCTGGTTTATGCTGCTACCCGTTGTTAGGCGACAACAAGGGCACATGTAGCAAATGCTTTTTCCTCGCCCATTTTGCTAGGCCACGCTCTTCTGTGGCTCTTTAGTGCTTGCCAAACTCCTCTGTGCCTGCCCCTGCTTCCATCTGACAAGGAGCACAGCCTTCTGACAGCTGCTTTCAACTTGCTTAAGAAGGAGCTTGGCCATTGGAATGTGCGGCAAATCTGAGTGTGCGGAAGGCGCAGGTGCCAGCTCCAGACAAAAGCGATCCCCCGGTTCAGTTTCTATTTGCCAGACGCATTGGAAATGTTTTCCACTGGCATTCGCGCCAGGAGTCGCAGGTTGCTTAACTCAGGAGCTCTGAGAATGGAACGGCAAGAGGTGTTCCGCTTTCGTCATAAACAGTGCTCCAGAGCGCTTGGCAACGGGCACAACGAAACGTGTGTGCGGGATAGTGACCATTCCCGCCTAGTGCTGGCAATGCACGAGCACTGCCAAAAGGCACAGGAAGGCGCTTAGCATCCGGCTTGTGCGCAAAGCTTTCAGACTGCCAGAGGACCGTAGCTGTGGTAAGCCGGTTTGCTCATTTGACGTTAGATGTCACCTGCAAGAACTTCACCCGCATCTGGTTTATGCTGCTACCCGTTGTTAGGCGACAACAAGGGCACATGTAGCAAATGCTTTTTCCTGGCCCATTTTGCTAGGCCACGCTCTTCTGTGGCTCTTTAGTGCTTGCCAAACTCCTCTGTGCCTGCTGCTGCTTCCATCTGACAAGGAGCACAGCCTTCTGACAGCTGCTTTCAACTTGCCTAAGAAGGAGCTTGGCCATTGGAATGTGCGGCAAATCTGAGTGTGCGGAAGGCGCAGGTGCCAGCTCCAGACAAAAGCGATCCCCCGGTTCAGTTTCTATTTGCCAGACGCATTGGAAATGTTTTCCACTGGCATTCGCGCCAAGAGTCGCAGGTTGCTTAACTCAGGAGCTCTGAGAATGGAACGGCAAGAGGTGTTCCGCTTTCGTCATAAACAGTGCTCCAGAGCGCTTGGCAACGGGCACAACGAAACGTGTGTGCGGGATAGTGACCATTCCCGCCTAGTGCTGGCAATGCACGAGCACTGCCAAAAGGCACAGGAAGGCGCTTAGCATCCGGCTTGTGCGCAAAGCTTTCAGACTGCCAGAGGACCGTAGCTGTGGTAAGCCGGTTTGCTCATTTGACGTTAGATGTCACCTGCAAGAACTTCACCCGCATCTGGTTTATGCTGCTACCCGTTGTTAGGCGACAACAAGGGCACATGTAGCAAATGCTTTTTCCTGGCCCATTTTGCTAGGCCACGCTCTTCTGTGGCTCTTTAGTGCTTGCCAAACTCCTCTGTGCCTGCTGCTGCTTCCATCTGACAAGGAGCACAGCCTTCTGACAGCTGCTTTCAACTTGCCTAAGAAGGAGCTTGGCCATTGGAATGTGCGGCAAATCTGAGTGTGCGGAAGGCGCAGGTGCCAGCTCCAGACAAAAGCGATCCCCCGGTTCAGTTTCTATTTGCCAGACGCATTGGAAATGTTTTCCACTGGCATTCGCGCCAAGAGTCGCAGGTTGCTTAACTCAGGAGCTCTGAGAATGGAACGGCAAGAGGTGTTCCGCTTTCGTCATAAACAGTGCTCCAGAGCGCTTGGCAACGGGCACAACGAAACGTGTGTGCGGGATAGTGACCATTCCCGCCTAGTGCTGGCAATGCACGAGCACTGCCAAAGGCACAGGAAGGCGCTTAGCATCCGGCTTGTGCGCAAAGCTTTCAGACTGCCAGAGGACCGTAGCTGTGGTAAGCCGGTTTGCTCATTTGACGTTAGATGTCACCTGCAAGAACTTCACCGGCATCTGGTTTATGCTGCTACCCGTTGTTAGGCGACAACAAGGGCACATGTAGCAAATGCTTTTTCCTGGCCCATTTTGCTAGGCCACGCTCTTCTGTGGCTCTTTAGTGCTTGCCAAACTCCTCTGTGCCTGCTGCTGCTTCCATCTGACAAGGAGCACAGCCTTCTGACAGCTGCTTTCAACTTGCCTAAGAAGGAGCTTGGCCATTGGAATGTGCGGCAAATCTGAGTGTGCGGAAGGCGCAGGTGCTAGCTCCAGACAAAAGCGATCCCCCGGTTCAGTTTGTATTTGCCAGACGCATTGGAAATGTTTTCCACTGGCATTCGCGCCAAGAGTCGCAGGTTGCTTAACTCAGGAGCTCTGAGAATGGAACGGCAACAGGTGTTCCGCTTTCGTCATAAACAATGCTCCAGAGCGCTTGGCAACGGGCACAACGAAACGTGTGTGCGGGATAGTGACCATTCCCGCCAAGTGCTGGCAATGCACGAGCACTGCCAAAAGGCACAGGAAGGCGCTTAGCATCCGGCTTGTGCGCAAAGCTTTCAGACTGCCAGAGGACCGTAGCTGTGGTAAGCCGGTTTGCTCATTTGACGTTAGATGTCACCTGCAAGAACTTCACCGGCATCTGGTTTATGCTGCTACCCGTTGTTAGGCGACAACAAGGGCACATGTAGCAAATGCTTTTTCCTGGCCCATTTTGCTAGGCCACGCTCTTCTGTGGCTCTTTAGTGCTTGCCAAACTCCTCTGTGCCTGCTGCTGCTTCCATCTGACAAGGAGCACAGCCTTCTGACAGCTGCTTTCAACTTGCCTAAGAAGGAGCTTGGCCATTGGAATGTGCGGCAAATCTGAGTGTGCGGAAGGCGCAGGTGCTAGCTCCAGACAAAAGCGATCCCCCGGTTCAGTTTGTATTTGCCAGACGCATTGGAAATGTTTTCCACTGGCATTCGCGCCAAGAGTCGCAGGTTGCTTAACTCAGGAGCTCTGAGAATGGAACGGCAAGAGGTGTTCCGCTTTCGTCATAAACAGTGCTCCAGAGCGCTTGGCAACGGGCACAACGAAACGTGTGTGCGGGATAGTGACCATTCCCGCCTAGTGCTGGCAATGCACGAGCACTGCCAAAAGGCACAGGAAGGCGCTTAGCATCCGGCTTGTGCGCAAAGCTTTCAGACTGCCAGAGGACCGTAGCTGTGGTAAGCCGGTTTGCTCATTTGACGTTAGATGTCACCTGCAAGAACTTCACCCGCATCTGGTTTATGCTGCTACCCGTTGTTAGGCGACAACAAGGGCACATGTAGCAAATGCTTTTTCCTGGCCCATTTTGCTAGGCCACGCTCTTCTGTGGCTCTTTAGTGCTTGCCAAACTCCTCTGTGCCTGCTGCTGCTTCCATCTGACAAGGAGCACAGCCTTCTGACAGCTGCTTTCAACTTGCCTAAGAAGGAGCTTGGCCATTGGAATGTGCGGCAAATCTGAGTGTGCGGAAGGCGCAGGTGCCAGCTCCAGACAGAAGCGATCCCCCGGTTCAGTTTCTATTTGCCAGACGCATTGGAAATGTTTTCCACTGGCATTCGCGCCAAGAGTCGCAGGTTGCTTAACTCAGGAGCTCTGAGAATGGAACGGCAAGAGGTGTTCCGCTTTCGTCATAAACAGTGCTCCAGAGCGCTTGGCAACGGGCACAACGAAACGTGTGTGCGGGATAGTGACCATTCCCGCCTAGTGCTGGCAATGCACGAGCACTGCCAAAAGGCACAGGAAGGCGCTTAGCATCCGGCTTGTGCGCAAAGCTTTCAGACTGCCAGAGGACCGTAGCTGTGGTAAGCCGGTTTGCTCATTTGACGTTAGATGTCACCTGCAAGAACTTCACCCGCATCTGGTTTATGCTGCTACCCGTTGTTAGGCGACAACAAGGGCACATGTAGCAAATGCTTTTTCCTGGCCCATTTTGCTAGGCCACGCTCTTCTGTGGCTCTTTAGTGCTTGCCAAACTCCTCTGTGCCTGCTGCTGCTTCCATCTGACAAGGAGCACAGCCTTCTGACAGCTGCTTTCAACTTGCCTAAGAAGGAGCTTGGCCATTGGAATGTGCGGCAAATCTGAGTGTGCGGAAGGCGCAGGTGCCAGCTCCAGACAGAAGCGATCCCCCGGTTCAGTTTCTATTTGCCAGACGCATTGGAAATGTTTTCCACTGGCATTCGCGCCAAGAGTCGCAGGTTGCTTAACTCAGGAGCTCTGAGAATGGAACGGCAAGAGGTGTTCCGCTTTCGTCATAAACAGTGCTCCAGAGCGCTTGGCAACGGGCACAACGAAACGTGTGTGCGGGATAGTGACCATTCCCGCCTAGTGCTGGCAATGCACGAGCACTGCCAAAAGGCAAAGGAAGGCGCTTAGCATCCGGCTTGTGCGCAAAGCTTTCAGACTGCCAAAGGACCGTAGCTGTGGTAAGCCGGTTTGCTCATTTGACGTTAGATGTCACCTGCAAGAACTTCACCCGCATCTGGTTTATGCTGCTACCCGTTGTTAGGCGACAACAAGGGCACATGTAGCAAATGCTTTTTCCTGGCCCATTTTGCTAGGCCACGCTCTTCTGTGGCTCTTTAGTGCTTGCCAAACTCCTCTGTGCCTGCTGCTGCTTCCATCTGACAAGGAGCACAGCCTTCTGACAGCTGCTTTCAACTTGCCTAAGAAGGAGCTTGGCCATTGGAATGTGCGGCAAATCTGAGTGTGCGGAAGGCGCAGGTGCTAGCTCCAGACAAAAGCGATCCCCCGGTTCAGTTTGTATTTGCCAGACGCATTGGAAATGTTTTCCACTGGCATTCGCGCCAAGAGTCGCAGGTTGCTTAACTCAGGAGCTCTGAGAATGGAACGGCAAGAGGTGTTCCGCTTTCGTCATAAACAGTGCTCCAGAGCGCTTGGCAACGGGCACAACGAAACGTGTGTGCGGGATAGTGACCATTCCCGCCTAGTGCTGGCAATGCACGAGCACTGCCAAAAGGCACAGGAAGGCGCTTAGCATCCGGCTTGTGCGCAAAGCTTTCAGACTGCCAGAGGACCGTAGCTGTGGTAAGCCGGTTTGCTCATTTGACGTTAGATGTCACCTGCAAGAACTTCACCCGCATCTGGTTTATGCTGCTACCCGTTGTTAGGCGACAACAAGGGCACATGTAGCAAATGCTTTTTCCTGGCCCATTTTGCTAGGCCACGCTCTTCTGTGGCTCTTTAGTGCTTGCCAAACTCCTCTGTGCCTGCTGCTGCTTCCATCTGACAAGGAGCACAGCCTTCTGACAGCTGCTTTCAACTTGCCTAAGAAGGAGCTTGGCCATTGGAATGTGCGGCAAATCTGAGTGTGCGGAAGGCGCAGGTGCCAGCTCCAGACAAAAGCGATCCCCCGGTTCAGTTTCTATTTGCCAGACGCATTGGAAATGTTTTCCACTGGCATTCGCGCCAAGAGTCGCAGGTTGCTTAACTCAGGAGCTCTGAGAATGGAACGGCAAGGTGTTCCGCTTTCGTCATAAACAGTGCTCCAGAGCGCTTGGCAACGGGCACAACGAAACGTGTGTGCGGGATAGTGACCATTCACGCCTAGTACTGGCATGCACGAGCACTGCCAAAAGGCACAGGAAGGCGCTTAGCATCCGGCTTGTGCGCAAAGCTTTCAGACTGCCAGAGGACCGTAGCTGTGGTAAGCCGGTTTGCTCATTTGACGTTAGATGTCACCTGCAAGAACTTCACCCGCATCTGGTTTATGCTGCTACCCGTTGTTAGGCGACAACAAGGGCACATGTAGCAAATGCTTTTTCCTGGCCCATTTTGCTAGGCCACGCTCTTCTGTGGCTCTTTAGTGCTTGCCAAACTCCTCTGTGCCTGCTGCTGCTTCCATCTGACAAGGAGCACAGCCTTCTGACAGCTGCTTTCAACTTGCCTAAGAAGGAGCTTGGCCATTGGAATGTGCGGCAAATCTGAGTGTGCGGAAGGCGCAGGTGCCAGCTCCAGACAAAAGCGATCCCCCGGTTCAGTTTCTATTTGCCAGACGCATTGGAAATGTTTTCCACTGGCATTCGCGCCAAGAGTCGCAGGTTGCTTAACTCAGGAGCTCTGAGAATGGAACGGCAAGAGGTGTTCCGCTTTCGTCATAAACAGTGCTCCAGAGCGCTTGGCAACGGGCACAACGAAACGTGTGTGCGGGATAGTGACCATTCCCGCCTAGTGCTGGCAATGCACGAGCACTGCCAAAAGGCACAGGAAGGCGCTTAGCATCCGGCTTGTGCGCAAAGCTTTCAGACTGCCAGAGGACCGTAGCTGTGGTAAGCCGGTTTGCTCATTTGACGTTAGATGTCACCTGCAAGAACTTCACCGGCATCTGGTTTATGCTGCTACCCGTTGTTAGGCGACAACAAGGGCACATGTAGCAAATGCTTTTTCCTGGCCCATTTTGCTAGGCCACGCTCTTCTGTGGCTCTTTAGTGCTTGCCAAACTCCTCTGTGCCTGCTGCTGCTTCCATCTGACAAGGAGCACAGCCTTCTGACAGCTGCTTTCAACTTGCCTAAGAAGGAGCTTGGCCATTGGAATGTGCGGCAAATCTGAGTGTGCGGAAGGCGCAGGTGCCAGCTCCAGACAGAAGCGATCCCCTGGTTCAGTTTCTATTTGCCAGACGCATTGGAAATGTTTTCCACTGGCATTCGCGCCAAGAGTCGCAGGTTGCTTAACTCAGGAGCTCTGAGAATGGAACGGCAAGAGGTGTTCCGCTTTCGTCATAAACAGTGCTCCAGAGCGCTTGGCAACGGGCACAACGAAACGTGTGTGCGGGATAGTGACCATTCCCGCCTAGTGCTGGCAATGCACGAGCACTGCCAAAAGGCACAGGAAGGCGCTTAGCATCCGGCTTGTGCGCAAAGCTTTCAGACTGCCAGAGGACCGTAGCTGTGGTAAGCCGGTTTGCTCATTTGACGTTAGATGTCACCTGCAAGAACTTCACCCGCATCTGGTTTATGCTGCTACCCGTTGTTAGGCGACAACAAGGGCACATGTAGCAAATGCTTTTTCCTGGCCCATTTTGCTAGGCCACGCTCTTCTGTGGCTCTTTAGTGCTTGCCAAACTCCTCTGTGCCTGCTGCTGCTTCCATCTGACAAGGAGCACAGCCTTCTGACAGCTGCTTTCAACTTGCCTAAGAAGGAGCTTGGCCATTGGAATGTGCGGCAAATCTGAGTGTGCGGAAGGCGCAGGTGCCAGCTCCAGACAGAAGCGATCCCCCGGTTCAGTTTCTATTTGCCAGACGCATTGGAAATGTTTTCCACTGGCATTCGCGCCAAGAGTCGCAGGTTGCTTAACTCAGGAGCTCTGAGAATGGAACGGCAAGAGGTGTTCCGCTTTCGTCATAAACAGTGCTCCAGAGCGCTTGGCAACGGGCACAACGAAACGTGTGTGCGGGATAGTGACCATTCCCGCCTAGTGCTGGCAATGCACGAGCACTGCCAAAAGGCACAGGAAGGCGCTTAGCATCCGGCTTGTGCGCAAAGCTTTCAGACTGCCAGAGGACCGTAGCTGTGGTAAGCCGGTTTGCTCATTTGACGTTAAATGTCACCTGCAAGAACTTCACCCGCATCTGGTTTATGCTGCTACCCGTTGTTAGGCGACAACAAGGGCACATGTAGCAAATGCTTTTTCCTGGCCCATTTTGCTAGGCCACGCTCTTCTGTGGCTCTTTAGTGCTTGCCAAACTCCTCTGTGCCTGCTGCTGCTTCCATCTGACAAGGAGCACAGCCTTCTGACAGCTGCTTTCAACTTGCCTAAGAAGGAGCTTGGCCATTGGAATGTGCGGCAAATCTGAGTGTGCGGAAGGCGCAGGTGCCAGCTCCAGACAGAAGCGATCCCCCGGTTCAGTTTCTATTTGCCAGACGCATTGGAAATGTTTTCCACTGGCATTCGCGCCAAGAGTCGCAGGTTGCTTAACTCAGGAGCTCTGAGAATGGAACGGCAAGAGGTGTTCCGCTTTCGTCATAAACAGTGCTCCAGAGCGCTTGGCAACGGGCACAACGAAACGTGTGTGCGGGATAGTGACCATTCCCGCCTAGTGCTGGCAATGCACGAGCACTGCCAAAAGGCACAGGAAGGCGCTTAGCATCCGGCTTGTGCGCAAAGCTTTCAGACTGCCAGAGGACCGTAGCTGTGGTAAGCCGGTTTGCTCATTTGACGTTAGATGTCACCTGCAAGAACTTCACCGGCATCTGGTTTATGCTGCTACCCGTTGTTAGGCGACAACAAGGGCACATGTAGCAAATGCTTTTTCCTGGCCCATTTTGCTAGGCCACGCTCTTCTGTGGCTCTTTAGTGCTTGCCAAACTCCTCTGTGCCTGCTGCTGCTTCCATCTGACAAGGAGCACAGCCTTCTGACAGCTGCTTTCAACTTGCCTAAGAAGGAGCTTGGCCATTGGAATGTGCGGCAAATCTGAGTGTGCGGAAGGCGCAGGTGCCAGCTCCAGACAGAAGCGATCCCCCGGTTCAGTTTCTATTTGCCAGACGCATTGGAAATGTTTTCCACTGGCATTCGCGCCAAGAGTCGCAGGTTGCTTAACTCAGGAGCTCTGAGAATGGAACGGCAAGAGGTGTTCCGCTTTCGTCATAAACAGTGCTCCAGAGCGCTTGGCAACGGGCACAACGAAACGTGTGTGCGGGATAGTGACCATTCCCGCCTAGTGCTGGCAATGCACGAGCACTGCCAAAAGGCACAGGAAGGCGCTTAGCATCCGGCTTGTGCGCAAAGCTTTCAGACTGCCAGAGGACCGTAGCTGTGGTAAGCCGGTTTGCTCATTTGACGTTAGATGTCACCTGCAAGAACTTCACCCGCATCTGGTTTATGCTGCTACCCGTTGTTAGGCGACAACAAGGGCACATGTAGCAAATGCTTTTTCCTGGCCCATTTTGCTAGGCCACGCTCTTCTGTGGCTCTTTAGTGCTTGCCAAACTCCTCTGTGCCTGCTGCTGCTTCCATCTGACAAGGAGCACAGCCTTCTGACAGCTGCTTTCAACTTGCCTAAGAAGGAGCTTGGCCATTGGAATGTGCGGCAAATCTGAGTGTGCGGAAGGCGCAGGTGCCAGCTCCAGACAGAAGCGATCCCCCGGTTCAGTTTCTATTTGCCAGACGCATTGGAAATGTTTTCCACTGGCATTCGCGCCAAGAGTCGCAGGTTGCTTAACTCAGGAGCTCTGAGAATGGAACGGCAAGAGGTGTTCCGCTTTCGTCATAAACAGTGCTCCAGAGCGCTTGGCAACGGGCACAACGAAACGTGTGTGCGGGATAGTGACCATTCCCGCCTAGTGCTGGCAATGCACGAGCACTGCCAAAAGGCACAGGAAGGCGCTTAGCATCCGGCTTGTGCGCAAAGCTTTCAGACTGCCAGAGGACCGTAGCTGTGGTAAGCCGGTTTGCTCATTTGACGTTAGATGTCACCTGCAAGAACTTCACCCGCATCTGGTTTATGCTGCTACCCGTTGTTAGGCGACAACAAGGGCACATGTAGCAAATGCTTTTTCCTGGCCCATTTTGCTAGGCCACGCTCTTCTGTGGCTCTTTAGTGCTTGCCAAACTCCTCTGTGCCTGCTGCTGCTTCCATCTGACAAGGAGCACAGCCTTCTGACAGCTGCTTTCAACTTGCTTAAGAAGGAGCTTGGCCATTGGAATGTGCGGCAAATCTGAGTGTGCGGAAGGCGCAGGTGCCAGCTCCAGACAAAAGCGATCCCCCGGTTCAGTTTCTATTTGCCAGACGCATTGGAAATGTTTTCCACTGGCATTCGCGCCAGGAGTCGCAGGTTGCTTAACTCAGGAGCTCTGAGAATGGAACGGCAAGAGGTGTTCCGCTTTCGTCATAAACAGTGCTCCAGAGCGCTTGGCAACGGGCACAACGAAACGTGTGTGCGGGATAGTGACCATTCCCGCCTAGTGCTGGCAATGCACGAGCACTGCCAAAAGGCACAGGAAGGCGCTTAGCATCCGGCTTGTGCGCAAAGCTTTCAGACTGCCAGAGGACCGTAGCTGTGGTAAGCCGGTTTGCTCATTTGACGTTAGATGTCACCTGCAAGAACTTCACCCGCATCTGGTTTATGCTGCTACCCGTTGTTAGGCGACAACAAGGGCACATGTAGCAAATGCTTTTTCTTGGCCCATTTTGCAAGGCCACGCTCTTCTGTGGCTCTTTAGTGCTTGCCAAACTCCTCTGTGCCTGCTGCTGCTTCCATCTGACAAGGAGCACAGCCTTCTGACAGCTGCTTTCAACTTGCTTAAGAAGGAGCTTGGCCATTGGAATGTGCGGCAAATCTGAGTGTGCGGAAGGCGCAGGTGCCAGCTCCAGACAAAAGCGATCCCCCGGTTCAGTTTGTATTTGCCAGACGCATTGGAAATGTTTTCCACTGGCATTCGCGCCAAGAGTCGCAGGTTGCTTAACTCAGGAGCTCTGAGAATGGAACGGCAAGAGGTGTTCCGCTTTCGTCATAAACAGTGCTCCAGAGCGCTTGGCAACGGGCACAACGAAACGTGTGTGCGGGATAGTGACCATTCCCGCCTAGTGCTGGCAATGCACGAGCACTGCCAAAAGGCACAGGAAGGCGCTTAGCATCCGGCTTGTGCGCAAAGCTTTCAGACTGCCAGAGGACCGTAGCTGTGGTAAGCCGGTTTGCTCATTTGACGTTAGATGTCACCTGCAAGAACTTCACCCGCATCTGGTTTATGCTGCTACCCGTTGTTAGGCGACAACAAGGGCACATGTAGCAAATGCTTTTTCCTGGCCCATTTTGCTAGGCCACGCTCTTCTGTGGCTCTTTAGTGCTTGCCAAACTCCTCTGTGCCTGCCCCTGCTTCCATCTGACAAGGAGCACAGCCTTCTGACAGCTGCTTTCAACTTGCCTAAGAAGGAGCTTGGCCATTGGAATGTGCGGCAAATCTGAGTGTGCGGAAGGCGCAGGTGCCAGCTCCAGACAGAAGCGATCCCCCGGTTCAGTTTCTATTTGCCAGACGCATTGGAAATGTTTTCCACTGGCATTCGCACCAAGAGTCGCAGGTTGCTTAACTCAGGAGCTCTGAGAATGGAACGGCAAGAGGTGTTCCGCTTTCGTCATAAACAGTGCTCCAGAGCGCTTGGCAACGGGCACAACGAAACGTGTGTGCGGGATAGTGACCATTCCCGCCTAGTGCTGGCAATGCACGAGCACTGCCAAAAGGCACAGGAAGGCGCTTAGCATCCGGCTTGTGCGCAAAGCTTTCAGACTGCCAGAGGACCGTAGCTGTGGTAAGCCGGTTTGCTCATTTGACGTTAGATGTCACCTGCAAGAACTTCACCCGCATCTGGTTTATGCTGCTACCCGTTGTTAGGCGACAACAAGGGCACATGTAGCAAATGCTTTTTCCTGGCCCATTTTGCTAGGCCACGCTCTTCTGTGGCTCTTTAGTGCTTGCCAAACTCCTCTGTGCCTGCTGCTGCTTCCATCTGACAAGGAGCACAGCCTTCTGACAGCTGCTTTCAACTTGCCTAAGAAGGAGCTTGGCCATTGGAATGTGCGGCAAATCTGAGTGTGCGGAAGGCGCAGGTGCCAGCTCCAGACAGAAGCGATCCCCCGGTTCAGTTTCTATTTGCCAGACGCATTGGAAATGTTTTCCACTGGCATTCGCACCAAGAGTCGCAGGTTGCTTAACTCAGGAGCTCTGAGAATGGAACGGCAAGAGGTGTTCCGCTTTCGTCATAAACAGTGCTCCAGAGCGCTTGGCAACGGGCACAACGAAACGTGTGTGCGGGATAGTGACCATTCCCGCCTAGTGCTGGCAATGCACGAGCACTGCCAAAAGGCACAGGAAGGCGCTTAGCATCCGGCTTGTGCGCAAAGCTTTCAGACTGCCAGAGGACCGTAGCTGTGGTAAGCCGGTTTGCTCATTTGACGTTAGATGTCACCTGCAAGAACTTCACCCGCATCTGGTTTATGCTGCTACCCGTTGTTAGGCGACAACAAGGGCACATGTAGCAAATGCTTTTTCCTGGCCCATTTTGCTAGGCCACGCTCTTCTGTGGCTCTTTAGTGCTTGCCAAACTCCTCTGTGCCTGCTGCTGCTTCCATCTGACAAGGAGCACAGCCTTCTGACAGCTGCTTTCAACTTGCCTAAGAAGGAGCTTGGCCATTGGAATGTGCGGCAAATCTGAGTGTGCGGAAGGCGCAGGTGCCAGCTCCAGACAAAAGCGATCCCCCGGTTCAGTTTCTATTTGCCAGACGCATTGGAAATGTTTTCCACTGGCATTCGCGCCAAGAGTCGCAGGTTGCTTAACTCAGGAGCTCTGAGAATGGAACGGCAAGAGGTGTTCCGCTTTCGTCATAAACAGTGCTCCAGAGCGCTTGGCAACGGGCACAACGAAACGTGTGTGCGGGATAGTGACCATTCCCGCCTAGTGCTGGCAATGCACGAGCACTGCCAAAAGGCACAGGAAGGCGCTTAGCATCCGGCTTGTGCGCAAAGCTTTCAGACTGCCAGAGGACCGTAGCTGTGGTAAGCCGGTTTGCTCATTTGACGTTAGATGTCACCTGCAAGAACTTCACCCGCATCTGGTTTATGCTGCTACCCGTTGTTAGGCGACAACAAGGGCACATGTAGCAAATGCTTTTTCCTGGCCCATTTTGCTAGGCCACGCTCTTCTGTGGCTCTTTAGTGCTTGCCAAACTCCTCTGTGCCTGCTGCTGCTTCCATCTGACAAGGAGCACAGCCTTCTGACAGCTGCTTTCAACTTGCCTAAGAAGGAGCTTGGCCATTGGAATGTGCGGCAAATCTGAGTGTGCGGAAGGCGCAGGTGCCAGCTCCAGACAGAAGCGATCCCCTGGTTCAGTTTCTATTTGCCAGACGCATTGGAAATGTTTTCCACTGGCATTCGCGCCAAGAGTCGCAGGTTGCTTAACTCAGGAGCTCTGAGAATGGAACGGCAAGAGGTGTTCCGCTTTCGTCATAAACAGTGCTCCAGAGCGCTTGGCAACGGGCACAACGAAACGTGTGTGCGGGATAGTGACCATTCCCGCCTAGTGCTGGCAATGCACGAGCACTGCCAAAAGGCACAGGAAGGCGCTTAGCATCCGGCTTGTGCGCAAAGCTTTCAGACTGCCAGAGGACCGTAGCTGTGGTAAGCCGGTTTGCTCATTTGACGTTAGATGTCACCTGCAAGAACTTCACCCGCATCTGGTTTATGCTGCTACCCGTTGTTAGGCGACAACAAGGGCACATGTAGCAAATGCTTTTTCCTCGCCCATTTTGCTAGGCCACGCTCTTCTGTGGCTCTTTAGTGCTTGCCAAACTCCTCTGTGCCTGCTGCTGCTTCCATCTGACAAGGAGCACAGCCTTCTGACAGCTGCTTTCAACTTGCCTAAGAAGGAGCTTGGCCATTGGAATGTGCGGCAAATCTGAGTGTGCGGAAGGCGCAGGTGCCAGCTCCAGACAAAAGCGATCCCCCGGTTCAGTTTCTATTTGCCAGACGCATTGGAAATGTTTTCCACTGGCATTCGCGCCAAGAGTCGCAGGTTGCTTAACTCAGGAGCTCTGAGAATGGAACGGCAAGAGGTGTTCCGCTTTCGTCATAAACAGTGCTCCAGAGCGCTTGGCAACGGGCACAACGAAACGTGTGTGCGGGATAGTGACCATTCACGCCTAGTACTGGCATGCACGAGCACTGCCAAAAGGCACAGGAAGGCGCTTAGCATCCGGCTTGTGCGCAAAGCTTTCAGACTGCCAGAGGACCGTAGCTGTGGTAAGCCGGCTTGCTCATTTGACGTTAGATGTCACCTGCAAGAACTTCACCCGCATCTGGTTTATGCTGCTACCCGTTGTTAGGCGACAACAAGGGCACATGTAGCAAATGCTTTTTCCTGGCCCATTTTGTTACGTCACGCTCTTCTGTGGCTCTTTAGTGCTTGCCAAACTCCTCTGTGCCTGCTGCTGCTTCCCTCTGACAAGGAGCACAGCCTTCTGACAGCTGCTTTCAACTTGCCTAAGAAGGAGCTTGGCCATTGGAATGTGCGGCAAATCTGAGTGTGCGGAAGGCGCAGGTGCCAGCTCCAGACAAAAGCGATCCCCCGGTTCAGTTTCTATTTGCCAGACGCATTGGAAATGTTTTCCACTGGCATTCGCGCCAAGAGTCGCAGGTTGCTTAACTCAGGAGCTCTGAGAATGGAACGGCAAGAGGTGTTCCGCTTTCGTCATAAACAGTGCTCCAGAGCGCTTGGCAACGGGCACAACGAAACGTGTGTGCGGGATAGTGACCATTCCCGCCTAGTGCTGGCAATGCACGAGCACTGCCAAAAGGCACAGGAAGGCGCTTAGCATCCGGCTTGTGCGCAAAGCTTTCAGACTGCCAGAGGACCGTAGCTGTGGTAAGCCGGTTTGCTCATTTGACGTTAGATGTCACCTGCATGAACTTCACCCGCATCTGGTTTATGCTGCTACCCGTTGTTAGGCGACAACAAGGGCACATGTAGCAAATGCTTTTTCCTGGCCCATTTTGCTAGGCCACGCTCTTCTGTGGCTCTTTAGTGCTTGCCAAACTCCTCTGTGCCTGCTGCTGCTTCCATCTGACAAGGAGCACAGCCTTCTGACAGCTGCTTTCAACTTGCCTAAGAAGGAGCTTGGCCATTGGAATGTGCGGCAAATCTGAGTGTGCGGAAGGCGCAGGTGCCAGCTCCAGACAAAAGCGATCCCCCGGTTCAGTTTGTATTTGCCAGACGCATTGGAAATGTTTTCCACTGGCATTCGCGCCAAGAGTCGCAGGTTGCTTAACTCAGGAGCTCTGAGAATGGAACGGCAAGAGGTGTTCCGCTTTCGTCATAAACAGTGCTCCAGAGCGCTTGGCAACGGGCACAACGAAACGTGTGTGCGGGATAGTGACCATTCCCGCCTAGTGCTGGCAATGCACGAGCACTGCCAAAAGGCACAGGAAGGCGCTTAGCATCCGGCTTGTGCGCAAAGCTTTCAGACTGCCAGAGGACCGTAGCTGTGGTAAGCCGGTTTGCTCATTTGACGTTAGATGTCACCTGCAAGAACTTCACCCGCATCTGGTTTATGCTGCTACCCGTTGTTAGGCGACAACAAGGGCACATGCAGCAAATGCTTTTTCCTGGCCCATTTTGCTAGGCCACGCTCTTCTGTGGCTCTTTAGTGCTTGCCAAACTCCTCTGTGCCTGCTGCTGCTTCCATCTGACAAGGAGCACAGCCTTCTGACAGCTGCTTTCAACTTGCCTAAGAAGGAGCTTGGCCATTGGAATGTGGGGCAAATCTGAGTGTGCGGAAGGCGCAGGTGCCAGCTCCAGACAGAAGCGATCCCCTGGTTCAGTTTCTATTTGCCAGACGCATTGGAAATGTTTTCCACTGGCATTCGCGCCAAGAGTCGCAGGTTGCTTAACTCAGGAGCTCTGAGAATGGAACGGCAAGAGGTGTTCCGCTTTCGTCATAAACAGTGCTCCAGAGCGCTTGGCAACGGGCACAACGAAACGTGTGTGCGGGATAGTGACCATTCCCGCCTAGTGCTGGCAATGCACGAGCACTGCCAAAAGGCACAGGAAGGCGCTTAGCATCCGGCTTGTGCGCAAAGCTTTCAGACTGCCAGAGGACCGTAGCTGTGGTAAGCCGGTTTGCTCATTTGACGTTAGATGTCACCTGCAAGAACTTCACCCGCATCTGGTTTATGCTGCTACCCGTTGTTAGGCGACAACAAGGGCACATGTAGCAAATGCTTTTTCCTGGCCCATTTTGCTAGGCCACGCTCTTCTGTGGCTCTTTAGTGCTTGCCAAACTCCTCTGTGCCTGCTGCTGCTTCCATCTGACAAGGAGCACAGCCTTCTGACAGCTGCTTTCAACTTGCCTAAGAAGGAGCTTGGCCATTGGAATGTGCGGCAAATCTGAGTGTGCGGAAGGCGCAGGTGCCAGCTCCAGACAAAAGCGATCCCCCGGTTCAGTTTCTATTTGCCAGACGCATTGGAAATGTTTTCCACTGGCATTCGCGCCAAGAGTCGCAGGTTGCTTAACTCAGGAGCTCTGAGAATGGAACGGCAAGAGGTGTTCCGCTTTCGTCATAAACAGTGCTCCAGAGCGCTTGGCAACGGGCACAACGAAACGTGTGTGCGGGATAGTGACCATTCCCGCCTAGTGCTGGCAATGCACGAGCACTGCCAAAAGGCACAGGAAGGCGCTTAGCATCCGGCTTGTGCGCAAAGCTTTCAGACTGCCAGAGGACCGTAGCTGTGGTAAGCCGGTTTGCTCATTTGACGTTAGATGTCACCTGCAAGAACTTCACCCGCATCTGGTTTATGCTGCTACCCGTTGTTAGGCGACAACAAGGGCACATGTAGCAAATGCTTTTTCCTGGCCCATTTTGCTAGGCCACGCTCTTCTGTGGCTCTTTAGTGCTTGCCAAACTCCTCTGTGCCTGCCCCTGCTTCCATCTGACAAGGAGCACAGCCTTCTGACAGCTGCTTTCAACTTGCCTAAGAAGGAGCTTGGCCATTGGAATGTGCGGCAAATCTGAGTGTGCGGAAGGCGCAGGTGCCAGCTCCAGACAGAAGCGATCCCCCGGTTCAGTTTCTATTTGCCAGACGCATTGGAATTGTTTTCCACTGGCATTCGCACCAAGAGTCGCAGGTTGCTTAACTCAGGAGCTCTGAGAATGGAACGGCAAGAGGTGTTCCGCTTTCGTCATAAACAGTGCTCCAGAGCGCTTGGCAACGGGCACAACGAAACGTGTGTGCGGGATAGTGACCATTCCCGCCTAGTGCTGGCAATGCACGAGCACTGCCAAAAGGCACAGGAAGGCGCTTAGCATCCGGCTTGTGCGCAAAGCTTTCAGACTGCCAGAGGACCGTAGCTGTGGTAAGCCGGTTTGCTCATTTGACGTTAGATGTCACCTGCAAGAACTTCACCCGCATCTGGTTTATGCTGCTACCCGTTGTTAGGCGACAACAAGGGCACATGTAGCAAATGCTTTTTCCTGGCCCATTTTGCTAGGCCACGCTCTTCTGTGGCTCTTTAGTGCTTGCCAAACTCCTCTGTGCCTGCTGCTGCTTCCATCTGACAAGGAGCACAGCCTTCTGACAGCTGCTTTCAACTTGCTTAAGAAGGAGCTTGGCCATTGGAATGTGCGGCAAATCTGAGTGTGCGGAAGGCGCAGGTGCCAGCTCCAGACAAAAGCGATCCCCCGGTTCAGTTTCTATTTGCCAGACGCATTGGAAATGTTTTCCACTGGCATTCGCGCCAGGAGTCGCAGGTTGCTTAACTCAGGAGCTCTGAGAATGGAACGGCAAGAGGTGTTCCGCTTTCGTCATAAACAGTGCTCCAGAGCGCTTGGCAACGGGCACAACGAAACGTGTGTGCGGGATAGTGACCATTCCCGCCTAGTGCTGGCAATGCACGAGCACTGCCAAAAGGCACAGGAAGGCGCTTAGCATCCGGCTTGTGCGCAAAGCTTTCAGACTGCCAGAGGACCGTAGCTGTGGTAAGCCGGTTTGCTCATTTGACGTTAGATGTCACCTGCAAGAACTTCACCCGCATCTGGTTTATGCTGCTACCCGTTGTTAGGCGACAACAAGGGCACATGTAGCAAATGCTTTTTCCTCGCCCATTTTGCTAGGCCACGCTCTTCTGTGGCTCTTTAGTGCTTGCCAAACTCCTCTGTGCCTGTTGCTGCTTCCATCTGACAAGGAGCACAGCCTTCTGACAGCTGCTTTCAACTTGCCTAAGAAGGAGCTTGGCCATTGGAATGTGCGGCAAATCTGAGTGTGCGGAAGGCGCAGGTGCCAGCTCCAGACAAAAGCGATCCCCCGGTTCAGTTTGTATTTGCCAGACGCATTGGAAATGTTTTCCACTGGCATTCGCGCCAAGAGTCGCAGGTTGCTTAACTCAGGAGCTCTGAGAATGGAACGGCAAGAGGTGTTCCGCTTTCGTCATAAACAGTGCTCCAGAGCGCTTGGCAACGGGCACAACGAAACGTGTGTGCGGGATAGTGACCATTCCCGCCTAGTGCTGGCAATGCACGAGCACTGCCAAAAGGCACAGGAAGGCGCTTAGCATCCGGCTTGTGCGCAAAGCTTTCAGACTGCCAGAGGACCGTAGCTGTGGTAAGCCGGTTTGCTCATTTGACGTTAGATGTCACCTGCAAGAACTTCACCCGCATCTGGTTTATGCTGCTACCCGTTGTTAGGCGACAACAAGGGCACATGTAGCAAATGCTTTTTCCTGGCCCATTTTGCTAGGCCACGCTCTTCTGTGGCTTTTTAGTGCTTGCCAAACTCCTCTGTGCCTGCTGCTGCTTCCATCTGACAAGGAGCACAGCCTTCTGACAGCTGCTTTCAACTTGCCTAAGAAGGAGCTTGGCCATTGGAATGTGCGGCAAATCTGAGTGTGCGGAAGGCGCAGGTGCCAGCTCCAGACAGAAGCGATCCCCCGGTTCAGTTTCTATTTGCCAGACGCATTGGAAATGTTTTCCACTGGCATTCGCGCCAAGAGTCGCAGGTTGCTTAACTCAGGAGCTCTGAGAATGGAACGGCAAGAGGTGTTCCGCTTTCGTCATAAACAGTGCTCCAGAGCGCTTGGCAACGGGCACAACGAAACGTGTGTGCGGGATAGTGACCATTCACGCCTAGTACTGGCATGCACGAGCACTGCCAAAAGGCACAGGAAGGCGCTTAGCATCCGGCTTGTGCGCAAAGCTTTCAGACTGCCAGAGGACCGTAGCTGTGGTAAGCCGGCTTGCTCATTTGACGTTAGATGTCACCTGCAAGAACTTCACCCGCATCTGGTTTATGCTGCTACCCGTTGTTAGGCGACAACAAGGGCACATGTAGCAAATGCTTTTTCCTGGCCCATTTTGTTACGTCACGCTCTTCTGTGGCTCTTTAGTGCTTGCCAAACTCCTCTGTGCCTGCTGCTGCTTCCCTCTGACAAGGAGCACAGCCTTCTGACAGCTGCTTTCAACTTGCCTAAGAAGGAGCTTGGCCATTGGAATGTGCGGCAAATCTGAGTGTGCGGAAGGCGCAGGTGCCAGCTCCAGACAAAAGCGATCCCCCGGTTCAGTTTCTATTTGCCAGACGCATTGGAAATGTTTTCCACTGGCATTCGCGCCAAGAGTCGCAGGTTGCTTAACTCAGGAGCTCTGAGAATGGAACGGCAAGAGGTGTTCCGCTTTCGTCATAAACAGTGCTCCAGAGCGCTTGGCAACGGGCACAACGAAACGTGTGTGCGGGATAGTGACCATTCCCGCCTAGTGCTGGCAATGCACGAGCACTGCCAAAAGGCACAGGAAGGCGCTTAGCATCCGGCTTGTGCGCAAAGCTTTCAGACTGCCAGAGGACCGTAGCTGTGGTAAGCCGGTTTGCTCATTTGACGTTAGATGTCACCTGCATGAACTTCACCCGCATCTGGTTTATGCTGCTACCCGTTGTTAGGCGACAACAAGGGCACATGTAGCAAATGCTTTTTCCTGGCCCATTTTGCTAGGCCACGCTCTTCTGTGGCTCTTTAGTGCTTGCCAAACTCCTCTGTGCCTGCTGCTGCTTCCATCTGACAAGGAGCACAGCCTTCTGACAGCTGCTTTCAACTTGCCTAAGAAGGAGCTTGGCCATTGGAATGTGCGGCAAATCTGAGTGTGCGGAAGGCGCAGGTGCCAGCTCCAGACAAAAGCGATCCCCCGGTTCAGTTTCTATTTGCCAGACGCATTGGAAATGTTTTCCACTGGCATTCGCGCCAAGAGTCGCAGGTTGCTTAACTCAGGAGCTCTGAGAATGGAACGGCAAGAGGTGTTCCGCTTTCGTCATAAACAGTGCTCCAGAGCGCTTGGCAACGGGCACAACGAAACGTGTGTGCGGGATAGTGACCATTCCCGCCTAGTGCTGGCAATGCACGAGCACTGCCAAAAGGCACAGGAAGGCGCTTAGCATCCGGCTTGTGCGCAAAGCTTTCAGACTGCCAGAGGACCGTAGCTGTGGTAAGCCGGTTTGCTCATTTGACGTTAGATGTCACCTGCAAGAACTTCACCCGCATCTGGTTTATGCTGCTACCCGTTGTTAGGCGACAACAAGGGCACATGTAGCAAATGCTTTTTCCTGGCCCATTTTGCTAGGCCACGCTCTTCTGTGGCTCTTTAGTGCTTGCCAAACTCCTCTGTGCCTGCCCCTGCTTCCATCTGACAAGGAGCACAGCCTTCTGACAGCTGCTTTCAACTTGCCTAAGAAGGAGCTTGGCCATTGGAATGTGCGGCAAATCTGAGTGTGCGGAAGGCGCAGGTGCCAGCTCCAGACAGAAGCGATCCCCCGGTTCAGTTTCTATTTGCCAGACGCATTGGAAATGTTTTCCACTGGCATTCGCACCAAGAGTCGCAGGTTGCTTAACTCAGGAGCTCTGAGAATGGAACGGCAAGAGGTGTTCCGCTTTCGTCATAAACAGTGCTCCAGAGCGCTTGGCAACGGGCACAACGAAACGTGTGTGCGGGATAGTGACCATTCCCGCCTAGTGCTGGCAATGCACGAGCACTGCCAAAAGGCACAGGAAGGCGCTTAGCATCCGGCTTGTGCGCAAAGCTTTCAGACTGCCAGAGGACCGTAGCTGTGGTAAGCCGGTTTGCTCATTTGACGTTAGATGTCACCTGCAAGAACTTCACCCGCATCTGGTTTATGCTGCTACCCGTTGTTAGGCGACAACAAGGGCACATGTAGCAAATGCTTTTTCCTGGCCCATTTTGCTAGGCCACGCTCTTCTGTGGCTCTTTAGTGCTTGCCAAACTCCTCTGTGCCTGCCCCTGCTTCCATCTGACAAGGAGCACAGCCTTCTGACAGCTGCTTTCAACTTGCCTAAGAAGGAGCTTGGCCATTGGAATGTGCGGCAAATCTGAGTGTGCGGAAGGCGCAGGTGCCAGCTCCAGACAGAAGCGATCCCCCGGTTCAGTTTCTATTTGCCAGACGCATTGGAAATGTTTTCCACTGGCATTCGCACCAAGAGTCGCAGGTTGCTTAACTCAGGAGCTCTGAGAATGGAACGGCAAGAGGTGTTCCGCTTTCGTCATAAACAGTGCTCCAGAGCGCTTGGCAACGGGCACAACGAAACGTGTGTGCGGGATAGTGACCATTCCCGCCTAGTGCTGGCAATGCACGAGCACTGCCAAAAGGCACAGGAAGGCGCTTAGCATCCGGCTTGTGCGCAAAGCTTTCAGACTGCCAGAGGACCGTAGCTGTGGTAAGCCGGTTTGCTCATTTGACGTTAGATGTCACCTGCAAGAACTTCACCCGCATCTGGTTTATGCTGCTACCCGTTGTTAGGCGACAACAAGGGCACATGTAGCAAATGCTTTTTCCTGGCCCATTTTGCTAGGCCACGCTCTTCTGTGGCTCTTTAGTGCTTGCCAAACTCCTCTGTGCCTGCTGCTGCTTCCATCTGACAAGGAGCACAGCCTTCTGACAGCTGCTTTCAACTTGCCTAAGAAGGAGCTTGGCCATTGGAATGTGCGGCAAATCTGAGTGTGCGGAAGGCGCAGGTGCCAGCTCCAGACAAAAGCGATCCCCCGGTTCAGTTTCTATTTGCCAGACGCATTGGAAATGTTTTCCACTGGCATTCGCGCCAGGAGTCGCAGGTTGCTTAACTCAGGAGCTCTGAGAATGGAACGGCAAGAGGTGTTCCGCTTTCGTCATAAACAGTGCTCCAGAGCGCTTGGCAACGGGCACAACGAAACGTGTGTGCGGGATAGTGACCATTCCCGCCTAGTGCTGGCAATGCACGAGCACTGCCAAAAGGCACAGGAAGGCGCTTAGCATCCGGCTTGTGCGCAAAGCTTTCAGACTGCCAGAGGACCGTAGCTGTGGTAAGCCGGTTTGCTCATTTGACGTTAGATGTCACCTGCAAGAACTTCACCCGCATCTGGTTTATGCTGCTACCCGTTGTTAGGCGACAACAAGGGCACATGTAGCAAATGCTTTTTCCTGGCCCATTTTGCTAGGCCACGCTCTTCTGTGGCTCTTTAGTGCTTGCCAAACTCCTCTGTGCCTGTTGCTGCTTCCATCTGACAAGGAGCACAGCCTTCTGACAGCTGCTTTCAACTTGCCTAAGAAGGAGCTTGGCCATTGGAATGTGCGGCAAATCTGAGTGTGCGGAAGGCGCAGGTGCCAGCTCCAGACAAAAGCGATCCCCCGGTTCAGTTTCTATTTGCCAGACGCATTGGAAATGTTTTCCACTGGCATTCGCGCCAAGAGTCGCAGGTTGCTTAACTCAGGAGCTCTGAGAATGGAACGGCAAGAGGTGTTCCGCTTTCGTCATAAACAGTGCTCCAGAGCGCTTGGCAACGGGCACAACGAAACGTGTGTGCGGGATAGTGACCATTCCCGCCTAGTGCTGGCAATGCACGAGCACTGCCAAAAGGTACAGGAAGGCGCTTAGCATCCGGCTTGTGCGCAAAGCTTTCAGACTGCCAGAGGACCGTAGCTGTGGTAAGCCGGCTTGCTCATTTGACGTTAGATGTCACCTGCAAGAACTTCACCCGCATCTGGTTTATGCTGCTACCCGTTGTTAGGCGACAACAAGGGCACATGTAGCAAATGCTTTTTCCGGGCCCATTTTGCTAGGCCACGCTCTTCTGTGGCTCTTTAGTGCTTGCCAAACTCCTCTGTGCCTGCTGCTGCTTCCATCTGACAAGGAGCACAGCCTTCTGACAGCTGCTTTCAACTTGCCTAAGAAGGAGCTTGGCCATTGGAATGTGCGGCAAATCTGAGTGTGCGGAAGGCGCAGGTGCCAGCTCCAGACAAAAGCGATCCCCCAGTTCAGTTTCTATTTGCCAGACGCATTGGAAATGTTTTCCACTGGCATTCGCGCCAAGAGTCGCAGGTTGCTTAACTCAGGAGCTCTGAGAATGGAACGGCAAGAGGTGTTCCGCTTTCGTCATAAACAGTGCTCCAGAGTGCTTGGCAACGGGCACAACGAAACGTGTGTGCGGGATAGTGACCATTCCCGCCTAGTGCTGGCAATGCACGAGCACTGCCAAAAGGCACAGGAAGGCGCTTAGCATCCGGCTTGTGCGCAAAGCTTTCAGACTGCCAGAGGACCGTAGCTGTGGTAAGCCGGTTTGCTCATTTGACGTTAGATGTCACCTGCAAGAACTTCACCCGCATCTGGTTTATGCTGCTACCCGTTGTTAGGCGACAACAAGGGCACATGTAGCAAATGCTTTTTCCTGGCCCATTTTGCTAGGCCACGCTCTTCTGTGGCTCTTTAGTGCTTGCCAAACTCCTCTGTGCCTGCTGCTGCTTCCATCTGACAAGGAGCACAGCCTTCTGACAGCTGCTTTCAACTTGCCTAAGAAGGAGCTTGGCCATTGGAATGTGCGGCAAATCTGAGTGTGCGGAAGGCGCAGGTGCCAGCTCCAGACAAAAGCGATCCCCCGGTTCAGTTTCTATTTGCCAGACGCATTGGAAATGTTTTCCACTGGCATTCGCGCCAAGAGTCGCAGGTTGCTTAACTCAGGAGCTCTGAGAATGGAACGGCAAGAGGTGTTCCGCTTTCGTCATAAACAGTGCTCCAGAGCGCTTGGCAACGGGCACAACGAAACGTGTGTGCGGGATAGTGACCATTCCCGCCTAGTGCTGGCAATGCACGAGTACTGCCAAAAGGCACAGGAAGGCGCTTAGCATCCGGCTTGTGCGCAAAGCTTTCAGACTGCCAGAGGACCGTAGCTGTGGTAAGCCGGTTTGCTCATTTGACGTTAGATGTCACCTGCAAGAACTTCACCCGCATCTGGTTTATGCTGCTACCCGTTGTTAGGCGACAACAAGGGCACATGTAGCAAATGCTTTTTCCTGGCCCATTTTGCTAGGCCACGCTCTTCTGTGGCTCTTTAGTGCTTGCCAAACTCCTCTGTGCCTGCCCCTGCTTCCATCTGACAAGGAGCACAGCCTTCTGACAGCTGCTTTCAACTTGCCTAAGAAGGAGCTTGGCCATTGGAATGTGCGGCAAATCTGAGTGTGCGGAAGGCGCAGGTGCCAGCTCCAGACAGAAGCGATCCCCCGGTTCAGTTTCTATTTGCCAGACGCATTGGAAATGTTTTCCACTGGCATTCGCACCAAGAGTCGCAGGTTGCTTAACTCAGGAGCTCTGAGAATGGAACGGCAAGAGGTGTTCCGCTTTCGTCATAAACAGTGCTCCAGAGCGCTTGGCAACGGGCACAACGAAACGTGTGTGCGGGATAGTGACCATTCCCGCCTAGTGCTGGCAATGCACGAGCACTGCCAAAAGGCACAGGAAGGCGCTTAGCATCCGGCTTGTGCGCAAAGCTTTCAGACTGCCAGAGGACCGTAGCTGTGGTAAGCCGGTTTGCTCATTTGACGTTAGATGTCACCTGCAAGAACTTCACCCGCATCTGGTTTATGCTGCTACCCGTTGTTAGGCGACAACAAGGGCACATGTAGCAAATGCTTTTTCCTGGCCCATTTTGCTAGGCCACGCTCTTCTGTGGCTCTTTAGTGCTTGCCAAACTCCTCTGTGCCTGTTGCTGCTTCCATCTGACAAGGAGCACAGCCTTCTGACAGCTGCTTTCAACTTGCCTAAGAAGGAGCTTGGCCATTGGAATGTGCGGCAAATCTGAGTGTGCGGAAGGCGCAGGTGCCAGCTCCAGACAAAAGCGATCCCCCGGTTCAGTTTCTATTTGCCAGACGCATTGGAAATGTTTTCCACTGGCATTCGCGCCAGGAGTCGCAGGTTGCTTAACTCAGGAGCTCTGAGAATGGAACGGCAAGAGGTGTTCCGCTTTCGTCATAAACAGTGCTCCAGAGCGCTTGGCAACGGGCACAACGAAACGTGTGTGCAGGATAGTGACCATTCCCGCCTAGTGCTGGCAATGCACGAGCACTGCCAAAAGGCACAGGAAGGCGCTTAGCATCCGGCTTGTGCGCAAAGCTTTCAGACTGCCAGAGGACCGTAGCTGTGGTAAGCCGGTTTGCTCATTTGACGTTAGATGTCACCTGCAAGAACTTCACCGGCATCTGGTTTATGCTGCTACCCGTTGTTAGGCGACAACAAGGGCACATGTAGCAAATGCTTTTTCCTGGCCCATTTTGCTAGGCCACGCTCTTCTGTGGCTCTTTAGTGCTTGCCAAACTCCTCTGTGCCTGCTGCTGCTTCCATCTGACAAGGAGCACAGCCTTCTGACAGCTGCTTTCAACTTGCCTAAGAAGGAGCTTGGCCATTGGAATGTGCGGCAAATCTGAGTGTGCGGAAGGCGCAGGTGCCAGCTCCAGACAAAAGCGATCCCCCGGTTCAGTTTCTATTTGCCAGACGCATTGGAAATGTTTTCCACTGGCATTCGCGCCAGGAGTCGCAGGTTGCTTAACTCAGGAGCTCTGAGAATGGAACGGCAAGAGGTGTTCCGCTTTCGTCATAAACAGTGCTCCAGAGCGCTTGGCAACGGGCACAACGAAACGTGTGTGCAGGATAGTGACCATTCCCGCCTAGTGCTGGCAATGCACGAGCACTGCCAAAAGGCACAGGAAGGCGCTTAGCATCCGGCTTGTGCGCAAAGCTTTCAGACTGCCAGAGGACCGTAGCTGTGGTAAGCCGGTTTGCTCATTTGACGTTAGATGTCACCTGCAAGAACTTCACCCGCATCTGGTTTATGCTGCTACCCGTTGTTAGGCGACAACAAGGGCACATGTAGCAAATGCTTTTTCCTGGCCCATTTTGCTAGGCCACGCTCTTCTGTGGCTCTTTAGTGCTTGCCAAACTCCTCTGTGCCTGTTGCTGCTTCCATCTGACAAGGAGCACAGCCTTCTGACAGCTGCTTTCAACTTGCCTAAGAAGGAGCTTGGCCATTGGAATGTGCGGCAAATCTGAGTGTGCGGAAGGCGCAGGTGCCAGCTCCAGACAAAAGCGATCCCCCGGTTCAGTTTCTATTTGCCAGACGCATTGGAAATGTTTTCCACTGGCATTCGCGCCAAGAGTCGCAGGTTGCTTAACTCAGGAGCTCTGAGAATGGAACGGCAAGAGGTGTTCCGCTTTCGTCATAAACAGTGCTCCAGAGCGCTTGGCAACGGGCACAACGAAACGTGTGTGCGGGATAGTGACCATTCCCGCCTAGTGCTGGCAATGCACGAGCACTGCCAAAAGGCACAGGAAGGCGCTTAGCATCCGGCTTGTGCGCAAAGCTTTCAGACTGCCAGAGGACCGTAGCTGTGGTAAGCCGGTTTGCTCATTTGACGTTAGATGTCACCTGCAAGAACTTCACCGGCATCTGGTTTATGCTGCTACCCGTTGTTAGGCGACAACAAGGGCACATGTAGCAAATGCTTTTTCCTGGCCCATTTTGCTAGGCCACGCTCTTCTGTGGCTCTTTAGTGCTTGCCAAACTCCTCTGTGCCTGCTGCTGCTTCCATCTGACAAGGAGCACAGCCTTCTGACAGCTGCTTTCAACTTGCCTAAGAAGGAGCTTGGCCATTGGAATGTGCGGCAAATCTGAGTGTGCGGAAGGCGCAGGTGCCAGCTCCAGACAGAAGCGATCCCCCGGTTCAGTTTCTATTTGCCAGACGCATTGGAAATGTTTTCCACTGGCATTCGCGCCAAGAGTCGCAGGTTGCTTAACTCAGGAGCTCTGAGAATGGAACGGCAAGAGGTGTTCCGCTTTCGTCATAAACAGTGCTCCAGAGCGCTTGGCAACGGGCACAACGAAACGTGTGTGCGGGATAGTGACCATTCCCGCCTAGTGCTGGCAATGCACGAGCACTGCCAAAAGGCACAGGAAGGCGCTTAGCATCCGGCTTGTGCGCAAAGCTTTCAGACTGCCAGAGGACCGTAGCTGTGGTAAGCCGGCTTGCTCATTTGACGTTAGATGTCACCTGCAAGAACTTCACCCGCATCTGGTTTATGCTGCTACCCGTTGTTAGGCGACAACAAGGGCACATGTAGCAAATGCTTTTTCCGGGCCCATTTTGCTAGGCCACGCTCTTCTGTGGCTCTTTAGTGCTTGCCAAACTCCTCTGTGCCTGCTGCTGCTTCCATCTGACAAGGAGCACAGCCTTCTGACAGCTGCTTTCAACTTGCCTAAGAAGGAGCTTGGCCATTGGAATGTGCGGCAAATCTGAGTGTGCGGAAGGCGCAGGTGCCAGCTCCAGACAAAAGCGATCCCCCGGTTCAGTTTCTATTTGCCAGACGCATTGGAAATGTTTTCCACTGGCATTCGCGCCAGGAGTCGCAGGTTGCTTAACTCAGGAGCTCTGAGAATGGAACGGCAAGAGGTGTTCCGCTTTCGTCATAAACAGTGCTCCAGAGCGCTTGGCAACGGGCACAACGAAACGTGTGTGCGGGATAGTGACCATTCCCGCCTAGTGCTGGCAATGCACGAGCACTGCCAAAAGGCACAGGAAGGCGCTTAGCATCCGGCTTGTGCGCAAAGCTTTCAGACTGCCAGAGGACCGTAGCTGTGGTAAGCCGGTTTGCTCATTTGACGTTAGATGTCACCTGCAAGAACTTCACCCGCATCTGGTTTATGCTGCTACCCGTTGTTAGGCGACAACAAGGGCACATGTAGCAAATGCTTTTTCCTGGCCCATTTTGCTAGGCCACGCTCTTCTGTGGCTCTTTAGTGCTTGCCAAACTCCTCTGTGCCTGCTGCTGCTTCCATCTGACAAGGAGCACAGCCTTCTGACAGCTGCTTTCAACTTGCCTAAGAAGGAGCTTGGCCATTGGAATGTGCGGCAAATCTGAGTGTGCGGAAGGCGCAGGTGCCAGCTCCAGACAGAAGCGATCCCCCGGTTCAGTTTGTATTTGCCAGACGCATTGGAAATGTTTTCCACTGGCATTCGCGCCAAGAGTCGCAGGTTGCTTAACTCAGGAGCTCTGAGAATGGAACGGCAAGAGGTGTTCCGCTTTCGTCATAAACAGTGCTCCAGAGCGCTTGGCAACGGGCACAACGAAACGTGTGTGCGGGATAGTGACCATTCCCGCCTAGTGCTGGCAATGCACGAGCACTGCCAAAAGGCACAGGAAGGCGCTTAGCATCCGGCTTGTGCGCAAAGCTTTCAGACTGCCAGAGGACCGTAGCTGTGGTAAGCCGGTTTGCTCATTTGACGTTAGATGTCACCTGCAAGAACTTCACCCGCATCTGGTTTATGCTGCTACCCGTTGTTAGGCGACAACAAGGGCACATGTAGCAAATGCTTTTTCCTGGCCCATTTTGCTAGGCCACGCTCTTCTGTGGCTTTTTAGTGCTTGCCAAACTCCTCTGTGCCTGCTGCTGCTTCCATCTGACAAGGAGCACAGCCTTCTGACAGCTGCTTTCAACTTGCCTAAGAAGGAGCTTGGCCATTGGAATGTGCGGCAAATCTGAGTGTGCGGAAGGCGCAGGTGCCAGCTCCAGACAGAAGCGATCCCCCGGTTCAGTTTCTATTTGCCAGACGCATTGGAAATGTTTTCCACTGGCATTCGCGCCAAGAGTCGCAGGTTGCTTAACTCAGGAGCTCTGAGAATGGAACGGCAAGAGGTGTTCCGCTTTCGTCATAAACAGTGCTCCAGAGCGCTTGGCAACGGGCACAACGAAACGTGTGTGCGGGATAGTGACCATTCCCGCCTAGTGCTGGCAATGCACGAGCACTGCCAAAAGGCACAGGAAGGCGCTTAGCATCCGGCTTGTGCGCAAAGCTTTCAGACTGCCAGAGGACCGTAGCTGTGGTAAGCCGGTTTGCTCATTTGACGTTAGATGTCACCTGCAAGAACTTCACCCGCATCTGGTTTATGCTGCTACCCGTTGTTAGGCGACAACAAGGGCATATGTAGCAAATGCTTTTTCCTGGCCCATTTTGCTAGGCCACGCTCTTCTGTGGCTCTTTAGTGCTTGCCAAACTCCTCTGTGCCTGCTGCTGCTTCCATCTGACAAGGAGCACAGCCTTCTGACAGCTGCTTTCAACTTGCCTAAGAAGGAGCTTGGCCATTGGAATGTGCGGCAAATCTGAGTGTGCGGAAGGCGCAGGTGCCAGCTCCAGACAGAAGCGATCCCCCGGTTCAGTTTCTATTTGCCAGACGCATTGGAAATGTTTTCCACTGGCATTCGCGCCAAGAGTCGCAGGTTGCTTAACTCAGGAGCTCTGAGAATGGAACGGCAAGAGGTGTTCCGCTTTCGTCATAAACAGTGCTCCAGAGCGCTTGGCAACGGGCACAACGAAACGTGTGTGCGGGATAGTGACCATTCACGCCTAGTACTGGCATGCACGAGCACTGCCAAAAGGCACAGGAAGGCGCTTAGCATCCGGCTTGTGCGCAAAGCTTTCAGACTGCCAGAGGACCGTAGCTGTGGTAAGCCGGCTTGCTCATTTGACGTTAGATGTCACCTGCAAGAACTTCACCCGCATCTGGTTTATGCTGCTACCCGTTGTTAGGCGACAACAAGGGCACATGTAGCAAATGCTTTTTCCTGGCCCATTTTGCTAGGCCACGCTCTTCTGTGGCTCTTTAGTGCTTGCCAAACTCCTCTGTGCCTGCTGCTGCTTCCATCTGACAAGGAGCACAGCCTTCTGACAGCTGCTTTCAACTTGCCTAAGAAGGAGCTTGGCCATTGGAATGTGCGGCAAATCTGAGTGTGCGGAAGGCGCAGGTGCCAGCTCCAGACAAAAGCGATCCCCCGGTTCAGTTTGTATTTGCCAGACGCATTGGAAATGTTTTCCACTGGCATTCGCGCCAAGAGTCGCAGGTTGCTTAACTCAGGAGCTCTGAGAATGGAACGGCAAGAGGTGTTCCGCTTTCGTCATAAACAGTGCTCCAGAGCGCTTGGCAACGGGCACAACGAAACGTGTGTGCGGGATAGTGACCATTCCCGCCTAGTGCTGGCAATGCACGAGCACTGCCAAAAGGCACAGGAAGGCGCTTAGCATCCGGCTTGTGCGCAAAGCTTTCAGACTGCCAGAGGACCGTAGCTGTGGTAAGCCGGTTTGCTCATTTGACGTTAGATGTCACCTGCAAGAACTTCACCCGCATCTGGTTTATGCTGCTACCCGTTGTTAGGCGACAACAAGGGCACATGTAGCAAATGCTTTTTCCTGGCCCATTTTGCTAGGCCACGCTCTTCTGTGGCTCTTTAGTGCTTGCCAAACTCCTCTGTGCCTGCTGCTGCTTCCATCTGACAAGGAGCACAGCCTTCTGACAGCTGCTTTCAACTTGCTTAAGAAGGAGCTTGGCCATTGGAATGTGCGGCAAATCTGAGTGTGCGGAAGGCGCAGGTGCCAGCTCCAGACAAAAGCGATCCCCCGGTTCAGTTTCTATTTGCCAGACGCATTGGAAATGTTTTCCACTGGCATTCGCGCCAAGAGTCGCAGGTTGCTTAACTCAGGAGCTCTGAGAATGGAACGGCAAGAGGTGTTCCGCTTTCGTCATAAACAGTGCTCCAGAGCGCTTGGCAACGGGCACAACGAAACGTGTGTGCGGGATAGTGACCATTCCCGCCTAGTGCTGGCAATGCACGAGCACTGCCAAAAGGCACAGGAAGGCGCTTAGCATCCGGCTTGTGCGCAAAGCTTTCAGACTGCCAGAGGACCGTAGCTGTGGTAAGCCGGTTTGCTCATTTGACGTTAGATGTCACCTGCAAGAACTTCACCCGCATCTGGTTTATGCTGCTACCCGTTGTTAGGCGACAACAAGGGCACATGTAGCAAATGCTTTTTCCTCGCCCATTTTGCTAGGCCACGCTCTTCTGTGGCTCTTTAGTGCTTGCCAAACTCCTCTGTGCCTGCTGCTGCTTCCATCTGACAAGGAGCACAGCCTTCTGACAGCTGCTTTCAACTTGCTTAAGAAGGAGCTTGGCCATTGGAATGTGCGGCAAATCTGAGTGTGCGGAAGGCGCAGGTGCCAGCTCCAGACAAAAGCGATCCCCCGGTTCAGTTTCTATTTGCCAGACGCATTGGAAATGTTTTCCACTGGCATTCGCGCCAAGAGTCGCAGGTTGCTTAACTCAGGAGCTCTGAGAATGGAACGGCAAGAGGTGTTCCGCTTTCGTCATAAACAGTGCTCCAGAGCGCTTGGCAACGGGCACAACGAAACGTGTGTGCGGGATAGTGACCATTCCCGCCTAGTGCTGGCAATGCACGAGCACTGCCAAAAGGCACAGGAAGGCGCTTAGCATCCGGGTTGTGCGCAAAGCTTTCAGACTGCCAGAGGACCGTAGCTGTGGTAAGCCGGTTTGCTCATTTGACGTTAGATGTCACCTGCAAGAACTTCACCCGCATCTGGTTTATGCTGCTACCCGTTGTTAGGCGACAACAAGGGCACATGTAGCAAATGCTTTTTCCTCGCCCATTTTGCTAGGCCACGCTCTTCTGTGGCTCTTTAGTGCTTGCCAAACTCCTCTGTGCCTGCTGCTGCTTCCATCTGACAAGGAGCACAGCCTTCTGACAGCTGCTTTCAACTTGCCTAAGAAGGAGCTTGGCCATTGGAATGTGCGGCAAATCTGAGTGTGCGGAAGGCGCAGGTGCCAGCTCCAGACAAAAGCGATCCCCCGGTTCAGTTTCTATTTGCCAGACGCATTGGAAATGTTTTCCACTGGCATTCGCGCCAAGAGTCGCAGGTTGCTTAACTCAGGAGCTCTGAGAATGGAACGGCAAGAGGTGTTCCGCTTTCGTCATAAACAGTGCTCCAGAGCGCTTGGCAACGGGCACAACGAAACGTGTGTGCGGGATAGTGACCATTCCCGCCTAGTGCTGGCAATGCACGAGCACTGCCAAAAGGCACAGGAAGGCGCTTAGCATCCGGCTTGTGCGCAAAGCTTTCAGACTGCCAGAGGACCGTAGCTGTGGTAAGCCGGTTTGCTCATTTGACGTTAGATGTCACCTGCAAGAACTTCACCCGCATCTGCTTTATGCTGCTACCCGTTGTTAGGCGACAACAAGGGCACATGTAGCAAATGCTTTTTCCTGGCCCATTTTGCTAGGCCACGCTCTTCTGTGGCTTTTTAGTGCTTGCCAAACTCCTCTGTGCCTGCTGCTGCTTCCATCTGACAAGGAGCACAGCCTTCTGACAGCTGCTTTCAACTTGCCTAAGAAGGAGCTTGGCCATTGGAATGTGCGGCAAATCTGAGTGTGCGGAAGGCGCAGGTGCCAGCTCCAGACAGAAGCGATCCCCCGGTTCAGTTTCTATTTGCCAGACGCATTGGAAATGTTTTCCACTGGCATTCGCGCCAAGAGTCGCAGGTTGCTTAACTCAGGAGCTCTGAGAATGGAACGGCAAGAGGTGTTCCGCTTTCGTCATAAACAGTGCTCCAGAGCGCTTGGCAACGGGCACAACGAAACGTGTGTGCGGGATAGTGACCATTCCCGCCTAGTGCTGGCAATGCACGAGCACTGCCAAAAGGCACAGGAAGGCGCTTAGCATCCGGCTTGTGCGCAAAGCTTTCAGACTGCCAGAGGACCGTAGCTGTGGTAAGCCGGTTTGCTCATTTGACGTTAGATGTCACCTGCAAGAACTTCACCCGCATCTGGTTTATGCTGCTACCCATTGTTAGGCGACAACAAGGGCACATGTAGCAAATGCTTTTTCCTGGCCCATTTTGCTAGGCCACACTCTTCTGTGGCTCTTTAGTGCTTGCCAAACTCCTCTGTGCCTGCTGCTGCTTCCATCTGACAAGGAGCACAGCCTTCTGACAGCTGCTTTCAACTTGCTTAAGAAGGAGCTTGGCCATTGGAATGTGCGGCAAATCTGAGTGTGCGGAAGGCGCAGGTGCCAGCTCCAGACAAAAGCGATCCCCCGGTTCAGTTTCTATTTGCCAGACGCATTGGAAATGTTTTCCACTGGCATTCGCGCCAGGAGTCGCAGGTTGCTTAACTCAGGAGCTCTGAGAATGGAACGGCAAGAGGTGTTCCGCTTTCGTCATAAACAGTGCTCCAGAGCGCTTGGCAACGGGCACAACGAAACGTGTGTGCGGGATAGTGACCATTCCCGCCTAGTGCTGGCAATGCACGAGCACTGCCAAAAGGCACAGGAAGGCGCTTAGCATCCGGCTTGTGCGCAAAGCTTTCAGACTGCCAGAGGACCGTAGCTGTGGTAAGCCGGTTTGCTCATTTGACGTTAGATGTCACCTGCAAGAACTTCACCCGCATCTGGTTTATGCTGCTACCCGTTGTTAGGCGACAACAAGGGCACATGTAGCAAATGCTTTTTCCTGGCCCATTTTGCTAGGCCACGCTCTTCTGTGGCTCTTTAGTGCTTGCCAAACTCCTCTGTGCCTGTTGCTGCTTCCATCTGACAAGGAGCACAGCCTTCTGACAGCTGCTTTCAACTTGCCTAAGAAGGAGCTTGGCCATTGGAATGTGCGGCAAATCTGAGTGTGCGGAAGGCGCAGGTGCCAGCTCCAGACAAAAGCGATCCCCCGGTTCAGTTTCTATTTGCCAGACGCATTGGAAATGTTTTCCACTGGCATTCGCGCCAAGAGTCGCAGGTTGCTTAACTCAGGAGCTCTGAGAATGGAACGGCAAGAGGTGTTCCGCTTTCGTCATAAACAGTGCTCCAGAGCGCTTGGCAACGGGCACAACGAAACGTGTGTGCGGGATAGTGACCATTCCCGCCTAGTGCTGGCAATGCACGAGCACTGCCAAAAGGCACAGGAAGGCGCTTAGCATCCGGCTTGTGCGCAAAGCTTTCAGACTGCCAGAGGACCGTAGCTGTGGTAAGCCGGTTTGCTCATTTGACGTTAGATGTCACCTGCAAGAACTTCACCCGCATCTGGTTTATGCTGCTACCCGTTGTTAGGCGACAACAAGGGCACATGTAGCAAATGCTTTTTCCTGGCCCATTTTGCTAGGCCACGCTCTTCTGTGGCTCTTTAGTGCTTGCCAAACTCCTCTGTGCCTGTTGCTGCTTCCATCTGACAAGGAGCACAGCCTTCTGACAGCTGCTTTCAACTTGCCTAAGAAGGAGCTTGGCCATTGGAATGTGCGGCAAATCTGAGTGTGCGGAAGGCGCAGGTGCCAGCTCCAGACAGAAGCGATCCCCCGGTTCAGTTTCTATTTGCCAGACGCATTGGAAATGTTTTCCACTGGCATTCGCGCCAAGAGTCGCAGGTTGCTTAACTCAGGAGCTCTGAGAATGGAACGGCAAGAGGTGTTCTGCTTTCGTCATAAACAGTGCTCCAGAGCGCTTGGCAACGGGCACAACGAAACGTGTGTGCGGGATAGTGACCATTCCCGCCTAGTGCTGGCAATGCACGAGCACTGCCAAAAGGCACAGGAAGGCGCTTAGCATCCGGCTTGTGCGCAAAGCTTTCAGACTGCCAGAGGACCGTAGCTGTGGTAAGCCGGTTTGCTCATTTGACGTTAGATGTCACCTGCAAGAACTTCACCCGCATCTGGTTTATGCTGCTACCCGTTGTTAGGCGACAACAAGGGCACATGTAGCAAATGCTTTTTCCTGGCCCATTTTGCTAGGCCACGCTCTTCTGTGGCTCTTTAGTGCTTGCCAAACTCCTCTGTGCCTGCCCCTGCTTCCATCTGACAAGGAGCACAGCCTTCTGACAGCTGCTTTCAACTTGCCTAAGAAGGAGCTTGGCCATTGGAATGTGCGGCAAATCTGAGTGTGCGGAAGGCGCAGGTGCCAGCTCCAGACAGAAGCGATCCCCCGGTTCAGTTTCTATTTGCCAGACGCATTGGAAATGTTTTCCACTGGCATTCGCGCCAAGAGTCGCAGGTTGCTTAACTCAGGAGCTCTGAGAATGGAACGGCAAGAGGTGTTCCGCTTTCGTCATAAACAGTGCTCCAGAGCGCTTGGCAACGGGCACAACGAAACGTGTGTGCGGGATAGTGACCATTCCCGCCTAGTGCTGGCAATGCACGAGCACTGCCAAAAGGCACAGGAAGGCGCTTAGCATCCGGCTTGTGCGCAAAGCTTTCAGACTGCCAGAGGACCGTAGCTGTGGTAAGCCGGTTTGCTCATTTGACGTTAGATGTCACCTGCAAGAACTTCACCCGCATCTGGTTTATGCTGCTACCCGTTGTTAGGCGACAACAAGGGCACATGTAGCAAAATGCTTTTTCCTCGCCCATTTTGCTAGGCCACGCTCTTCTGTGGCTCTTTAGTGCTTGCCAAACTCCTCTGTGCCTGCTGCTGCTTCCATCTGAAAAGGAGCACAGCCTTCTGACAGCTGCTTTCAACTTGCCTAAGAAGGAGCTTGGCCATTGGAATGTGCGGCAAATCTGAGTGTGCGGAAGGCGCAGGTGCCAGCTCCAGACAAAAGCGATCCCCCGGTTCAGTTTCTATTTGCCAGACGCATTGGAAATGTTTTCCACTGGCATTCGCGCCAAGAGTCGCAGGTTGCTTAACTCAGGAGCTCTGAGAATGGAACGGCAAGAGGTGTTCCGCTTTCGTCATAAACAGTGCTCCAGAGCGCTTGGCAACGGGCACAACGAAACGTGTGTGCGGGATAGTGACCATTCCCGCCTAGTGCTGGCAATGCACGAGCACTGCCAAAAGGCACAGGAAGGCGCTTAGCATCCGGCTTGTGCGCAAAGCTTTCAGACTGCCAGAGGACCGTAGCTGTGGTAAGCCGGTTTGCTCATTTGACGTTAGATGTCACCTGCAAGAACTTCACCGGCATCTGGTTTATGCTGCTACCCGTTGTTAGGCGACAACAAGGGCACATGTAGCAAATGCTTTTTCCTCGCCCATTTTGCTAGGCCACGCTCTTCTGTGGCTTTTTAGTGCTTGCCAAACTCCTCTGTGCCTGCTGCTGCTTCCATCTGACAAGGAGCACAGCCTTCTGACAGCTGCTTTCAACTTGCCTAAGAAGGAGCTTGGCCATTGGAATGTGCGGCAAATCTGAGTGTGCGGAAGGCGCAGGTGCCAGCTCCAGACAGAAGCGATCCCCCGGTTCAGTTTCTATTTGCCAGACGCATTGGAAATGTTTTCCACTGGCATTCGCGCCAAGAGTCGCAGGTTGCTTAACTCAGGAGCTCTGAGAATGGAACGGCAAGAGGTGTTCCGCTTTCGTCATAAACAGTGCTCCAGAGCGCTTGGCAACGGGCACAACGAAACGTGTGTGCGGGATAGTGACCATTCCCGCCTAGTGCTGGCAATGCACGAGCACTGCCAAAAGGCACAGGAAGGCGCTTAGCATCCGGCTTGTGCGCAAAGCTTTCAGACTGCCAGAGGACCGTAGCTGTGGTAAGCCGGTTTGCTCATTTGACGTTAGATGTCACCTGCAAGAACTTCACCCGCATCTGGTTTATGCTGCTACCCGTTGTTAGGCGACAACAAGGGCACATGTAGCAAATGCTTTTTCTTGGCCCATTTTGCTAGGCCACGCTCTTCTGTGGCTCTTTAGTGCTTGCCAAACTCCTCTGTGCCTGCTGCTGCTTCCATCTGACAAGGAGCACAGCCTTCTGACAGCTGCTTTCAACTTGCTTAAGAAGGAGCTTGGCCATTGGAATGTGCGGCAAATCTGAGTGTGCGGAAGGCGCAGGTGCCAGCTCCAGACAAAAGCGATCCCCCGGTTCAGTTTGTATTTGCCAGACGCATTGGAAATGTTTTCCACTGGCATTCGCGCCAAGAGTCGCAGGTTGCTTAACTCAGGAGCTCTGAGAATGGAACGGCAAGAGGTGTTCCGCTTTCGTCATAAACAGTGCTCCAGAGCGCTTGGCAACGGGCACAACGAAACGTGTGTGCGGGATAGTGACCATTCCCGCCTAGTGCTGGCAATGCACGAGCACTGCCAAAAGGCACAGGAAGGCGCTTAGCATCCGGCTTGTGCGCAAAGCTTTCAGACTGCCAGAGGACCGTAGCTGTGGTAAGCCGGTTTGCTCATTTGACGTTAGATGTCACCTGCAAGAACTTCACCCGCATCTGGTTTATGCTGCTACCCGTTGTTAGGCGACAACAAGGGCACATGTAGCAAATGCTTTTTCCTGGCCCATTTTGCTAGGCCACGCTCTTCTGTGGCTTTTTAGTGCTTGCCAAACTCCTCTGTGCCTGCTGCTGCTTCCATCTGACAAGGAGCACAGCCTTCTGACAGCTGCTTTCAACTTGCCTAAGAAGGAGCTTGGCCATTGGAATGTGCGGCAAATCTGAGTGTGCGGAAGGCGCAGGTGCTAGCTCCAGACAAAAGCGATCCCCCGGTTCAGTTTCTATTTGCCAGACGCATTGGAAATGTTTTCCACTGGCATTCGCGCCAAGAGTCGCAGGTTGCTTAACTCAGGAGCTCTGAGAATGGAACGGCAAGAGGTGTTCCGCTTTCGTCATAAACAGTGCTCCAGAGCGCTTGGCAACGGGCACAACGAAACGTGTGTGCGGGATAGTGACCATTCCCGCCTAGTGCTGGCAATGCACGAGCACTGCCAAAAGGCACAGGAAGGCGCTTAGCATCCGGCTTGTGCGCAAAGCTTTCAGACTGCCAGAGGACCGTAGCTGTGGTAAGCCGGTTTGCTCATTTGACGTTAGATGTCACCTGCAAGAACTTCACCCGCATCTGGTTTATGCTGCTACCCGTTGTTAGGCGACAACAAGGGCACATGTAGCAAATGCTTTTTCCTGGCCCATTTTGCTAGGCCACGCTCTTCTGTGGCTCTTTAGTGCTTGCCAAACTCCTCTGTGCCTGCTGCTGCTTCCATCTGACAAGGAGCACAGCCTTCTGACAGCTGCTTTCAACTTGCCTAAGAAGGAGCTTGGCCATTGGAATGTGCGGCAAATCTGAGTGTGCGGAAGGCGCAGGTGCCAGCTCCAGACAGAAGCGATCCCCCGGTTCAGTTTCTATTTGCCAGACGCATTGGAAATGTTTTCCACTGGCATTCGCGCCAAGAGTCGCAGGTTGCTTAACTCAGGAGCTCTGAGAATGGAACGGCAAGAGGTGTTCCGCTTTCGTCATAAACAGTGCTCCAGAGCGCTTGGCAACGGGCACAACGAAACGTGTGTGCGGGATAGTGACCATTCCCGCCTAGTGCTGGCAATGCACGAGCACTGCCAAAAGGCACAGGAAGGCGCTTAGCATCCGGCTTGTGCGCAAAGCTTTCAGACTGCCAGAGGACCGTAGCTGTGGTAAGCCGGTTTGCTCATTTGACGTTAGATGTCACCTGCAAGAACTTCACCCGCATCTGGTTTATGCTGCTACCCGTTGTTAGGCGACAACAAGGGCACATGTAGCAAATGCTTTTTCCTGGCCCATTTTGCTAGGCCACACTCTTCTGTGGCTCTTTAGTGCTTGCCAAACTCCTCTGTGCCTGCTGCTGCTTCCATCTGACAAGGAGCACAGCCTTCTGACAGCTGCTTTCAACTTGCTTAAGAAGGAGCTTGGCCATTGGAATGTGCGGCAAATCTGAGTGTGCGGAAGGCGCAGGTGCCAGCTCCAGACAAAAGCGATCCCCCGGTTCAGTTTCTATTTGCCAGACGCATTGGAAATGTTTTCCACTGGCATTCGCGCCAAGAGTCGCAGGTTGCTTAACTCAGGAGCTCTGAGAATGGAACGGCAAGAGGTGTTCCGCTTTCGTCATAAACAGTGCTCCAGAGCGCTTGGCAACGGGCACAACGAAACGTGTGTGCGGGATAGTGACCATTCCCGCCTAGTGCTGGCAATGCACGAGCACTGCCAAAAGGCACAGGAAGGCGCTTAGCATCCGGCTTGTGCGCAAAGCTTTCAGACTGCCAGAGGACCGTAGCTGTGGTAAGCCGGTTTGCTCATTTGACGTTAGATGTCACCTGCAAGAACTTCACCCGCATCTGGTTTATGCTGCTACCCGTTGTTAGGCGACAACAAGGGCACATGTAGCAAATGCTTTTTCCTCGCCCATTTTGCTAGGCCACGCTCTTCTGTGGCTCTTTAGTGCTTGCCAAACTCCTCTGTGCCTGCTGCTGCTTCCATCTGACAAGGAGCACAGCCTTCTGACAGCTGCTTTCAACTTGCTTAAGAAGGAGCTTGGCCATTGGAATGTGCGGCAAATCTGAGTGTGCGGAAGGCGCAGGTGCCAGCTCCAGACAAAAGCGATCCCCCGGTTCAGTTTCTATTTGCCAGACGCATTGGAAATGTTTTCCACTGGCATTCGCGCCAAGAGTCGCAGGTTGCTTAACTCAGGAGCTCTGAGAATGGAACGGCAAGAGGTGTTCCGCTTTCGTCATAAACAGTGCTCCAGAGCGCTTGGCAACGGGCACAACGAAACGTGTGTGCGGGATAGTGACCATTCCCGCCTAGTGCTGGCAATGCACGAGCACTGCCAAAAGGCACAGGAAGGCGCTTAGCATCCGGGTTGTGCGCAAAGCTTTCAGACTGCCAGAGGACCGTAGCTGTGGTAAGCCGGTTTGCTCATTTGACGTTAGATGTCACCTGCAAGAACTTCACCCGCATCTGGTTTATGCTGCTACCCGTTGTTAGGCGACAACAAGGGCACATGTAGCAAATGCTTTTTCCTGGCCCATTTTGCTAGGCCACGCTCTTCTGTGGCTCTTTAGTGCTTGCCAAACTCCTCTGTGCCTGCTGCTGCTTCCATCTGACAAGGAGCACAGCCTTCTGACAGCTGCTTTCAACTTGCCTAAGAAGGAGCTTGGCCATTGGAATGTGCGGCAAATCTGAGTGTGCGGAAGGCGCAGGTGCCAGCTCCAGACAGAAGCGATCCCCCGGTTCAGTTTCTATTTGCCAGACGCATTGGAAATGTTTTCCACTGGCATTCGCGCCAAGAGTCGCAGGTTGCTTAACTCAGGAGCTCTGAGAATGGAACGGCAAGAGGTGTTCCGCTTTCGTCATAAACAGTGCTCCAGAGCGCTTGGCAACGGGCACAACGAAACGTGTGTGCGGGATAGTGACCATTCCCGCCTAGTGCTGGCAATGCACGAGCACTGCCAAAAGGCACAGGAAGGCGCTTAGCATCCGGCTTGTGCGCAAAGCTTTCAGACTGCCAGAGGACCGTAGCTGTGGTAAGCCGGTTTGCTCATTTGACGTTAGATGTCACCTGCAAGAACTTCACCCGCATCTGGTTTATGCTGCTACCCATTGTTAGGCGACAACAAGGGCACATGTAGCAAATGCTTTTTCCTGGCCCATTTTGCTAGGCCACACTCTTCTGTGGCTCTTTAGTGCTTGCCAAACTCCTCTGTGCCTGCTGCTGCTTCCATCTGACAAGGAGCACAGCCTTCTGACAGCTGCTTTCAACTTGCTTAAGAAGGAGCTTGGCCATTGGAATGTGCGGCAAATCTGAGTGTGCGGAAGGCGCAGGTGCCAGCTCCAGACAAAAGCGATCCCCCGGTTCAGTTTCTATTTGCCAGACGCATTGGAAATGTTTTCCACTGGCATTCGCGCCAGGAGTCGCAGGTTGCTTAACTCAGGAGCTCTGAGAATGGAACGGCAAGAGGTGTTCCGCTTTCGTCATAAACAGTGCTCCAGAGCGCTTGGCAACGGGCACAACGAAACGTGTGTGCGGGATAGTGACCATTCCCGCCTAGTGCTGGCAATGCACGAGCACTGCCAAAAGGCACAGGAAGGCGCTTAGCATCCGGCTTGTGCGCAAAGCTTTCAGACTGCCAGAGGACCGTAGCTGTGGTAAGCCGGTTTGCTCATTTGACGTTAGATGTCACCTGCAAGAACTTCACCCGCATCTGGTTTATGCTGCTACCCGTTGTTAGGCGACAACAAGGGCACATGTAGCAAATGCTTTTTCCTGGCCCATTTTGCTAGGCCACGCTCTTCTGTGGCTCTTTAGTGCTTGCCAAACTCCTCTGTGCCTGCCCCTGCTTCCATCTGACAAGGAGCACAGCCTTCTGACAGCTGCTTTCAACTTGCCTAAGAAGGAGCTTGGCCATTGGAATGTGCGGCAAATCTGAGTGTGCGGAAGGCGCAGGTGCCAGCTCCAGACAAAAGCGATCCCCCGGTTCAGTTTCTATTTGCCAGACGCATTGGAAATGTTTTCCACTGGCATTCGCGCCAAGAGTCGCAGGTTGCTTAACTCAGGAGCTCTGAGAATGGAACGGCAAGAGGTGTTCCGCTTTCGTCATAAACAGTGCTCCAGAGCGCTTGGCAACGGGCACAACGAAACGTGTGTGCGGGATAGTGACCATTCCCGCCTAGTGCTGGCAATGCACGAGCACTGCCAAAAGGCACAGGAAGGCGCTTAGCATCCGGCTTGTGCGCAAAGCTTTCAGACTGCCAGAGGACCGTAGCTGTGGTAAGCCGGTTTGCTCATTTGACGTTAGATGTCACCTGCAAGAACTTCACCCGCATCTGGTTTATGCTGCTACCCGTTGTTAGGCGACAACAAGGGCACATGTAGCAAATGCTTTTTCCTGGCCCATTTTGCTAGGCCACGCTCTTCTGTGGCTCTTTAGTGCTTGCCAAACTCCTCTGTGCCTGCTGCTGCTTCCATCTGACAAGGAGCACAGCCTTCTGACAGCTGCTTTCAACTTGCTTAAGAAGGAGCTTGGCCATTGGAATGTGCGGCAAATCTGAGTGTGCGGAAGGCGCAGGTGCCAGCTCCAGACAAAAGCGATCCCCCGGTTCAGTTTGTATTTGCCAGACGCATTGGAAATGTTTTCCACTGGCATTCGCGCCAAGAGTTGCAGGTTGCTTAACTCAGGAGCTCTGAGAATGGAACGGCAAGAGGTGTTCCGCTTTCGTCATAAACAGTGCTCCAGAGCGCTTGGCAACGGGCACAACGAAACGTGTGTGCGGGATAGTGACCATTCCCGCCTAGTGCTGGCAATGCACGAGCACTGCCAAAAGGCACAGGAAGGCGCTTAGCATCCGGCTTGTGCGCAAAGCTTTCAGACTGCCAGAGGACCGTAGCTGTGGTAAGCCGGTTTGCTCATTTGACGTTAGATGTCACCTGCAAGAACTTCACCCGCATCTGGTTTATGCTGCTACCCGTTGTTAGGCGACAACAAGGGCACATGTAGCAAATGCTTTTTCCTGGCCCATTTTGCTAGGCCACGCTCTTCTGTGGCTCTTTAGTGCTTGCCAAACTCCTCTGTGCCTGCTGCTGCTTCCATCTGACAAGGAGCACAGCCTTCTGACAGCTGCTTTCAACTTGCTTAAGAAGGAGCTTGGCCATTGGAATGTGCGGCAAATCTGAGTGTGCGGAAGGCGCAGGTGCCAGCTCCAGACAAAAGCGATCCCCCGGTTCAGTTTCTATTTGCCAGACGCATTGGAAATGTTTTCCACTGGCATTCGCGCCAAGAGTCGCAGGTTGCTTAACTCAGGAGCTCTGAGAATGGAACGGCAAGAGGTGTTCCGCTTTCGTCATAAACAGTGCTCCAGAGCACTTGGCAACGGGCACAACGAAACGTGTGTGCGGGATAGTGACCATTCCCGCCTAGTGCTGGCAATGCACGAGCACTGCCAAAAGGCACAGGAAGGCGCTTAGCATCCGGCTTGTGCGCAAAGCTTTCAGACTGCCAGAGGACCGTAGCTGTGGTAAGCCGGTTTGCTCATTTGACGTTAGATGTCACCTGCAAGAACTTCACCCGCATCTGGTTTATGCTGCTACCCGTTGTTAGGCGACAACAAGGGCACATGTAGCAAATGCTTTTTCCTGGCCCATTTTGCTAGGCCACGCTCTTCTGTGGCTCTTTAGTGCTTGCCAAACTCCTCTGTGCCTGCCCCTGCTTCCATCTGACAAGGAGCACAGCCTTCTGACAGCTGCTTTCAACTTGCCTAAGAAGGAGCTTGGCCATTGGAATGTGCGGCAAATCTGAGTGTGCGGAAGGCGCAGGTGCCAGCTCCAGACAGAAGCGATCCCCCGGTTCAGTTTCTATTTGCCAGACGCATTGGAAATGTTTTCCACTGGCATTCGCACCAAGAGTCGCAGGTTGCTTAACTCAGGAGCTCTGAGAATGGAACGGCAAGAGGTGTTCCGCTTTCGTCATAAACAGTGCTCCAGAGCGCTTGGCAACGGGCACAACGAAACGTGTGTGCGGGATAGTGACCATTCCCGCCTAGTGCTGGCAATGCACGAGCACTGCCAAAAGGCACAGGAAGGCGCTTAGCATCCGGCTTGTGCGCAAAGCTTTCAGACTGCCAGAGGACCGTAGCTGTGGTAAGCCGGTTTGCTCATTTGACGTTAGATGTCACCTGCAAGAACTTCACCCGCATCTGGTTTATGCTGCTACCCGTTGTTAGGCGACAACAAGGGCACATGTAGCAAATGCTTTTTCTTGGCCCATTTTGCTAGGCCACGCTCTTCTGTGGCTCTTTAGTGCTTGCCAAACTCCTCTGTGCCTGCTGCTGCTTCCATCTGACAAGGAGCACAGCCTTCTGACAGCTGCTTTCAACTTGCTTAAGAAGGAGCTTGGCCATTGGAATGTGCGGCAAATCTGAGTGTGCGGAAGGCGCAGGTGCCAGCTCCAGACAAAAGCGATCCCCCGGTTCAGTTTCTATTTGCCAGACGCATTGGAAATGTTTTCCACTGGCATTCGCGCCAGGAGTCGCAGGTTGCTTAACTCAGGAGCTCTGAGAATGGAACGGCAAGAGGTGTTCCGCTTTCGTCATAAACAGTGCTCCAGAGCGCTTGGCAACGGGCACAACGAAACGTGTGTGCGGGATAGTGACCATTCCCGCCTAGTGCTGGCAATGCACGAGCACTGCCAAAAGGCACAGGAAGGCGCTTAGCATCCGGCTTGTGCGCAAAGCTTTCAGACTGCCAGAGGACCGTAGCTGTGGTAAGCCGGTTTGCTCATTTGACGTTAGATGTCACCTGCAAGAACTTCACCCGCATCTGGTTTATGCTGCTACCCGTTGTTAGGCGACAACAAGGGCACATGTAGCAAATGCTTTTTCCTGGCCCATTTTGCTAGGCCACGCTCTTCTGTGGCTCTTTAGTGCTTGCCAAACTCCTCTGTGCCTGTTGCTGCTTCCATCTGACAAGGAGCACAGCCTTCTGACAGCTGCTTTCAACTTGCCTAAGAAGGAGCTTGGCCATTGGAATGTGCGGCAAATCTGAGTGTGCGGAAGGCGCAGGTGCCAGCTCCAGACAAAAGCGATCCCCCGGTTCAGTTTGTATTTGCCAGACGCATTGGAAATGTTTTCCACTGGCATTCGCGCCAAGAGTCGCAGGTTGCTTAACTCAGGAGCTCTGAGAATGGAACGGCAAGAGGTGTTCCGCTTTCGTCATAAACAGTGCTCCAGAGCGCTTGGCAACGGGCACAACGAAACGTGTGTGCGGGATAGTGACCATTCCCGCCTAGTGCTGGCAATGCACGAGCACTGCCAAAAGGCACAGGAAGGCGCTTAGCATCCGGCTTGTGCGCAAAGCTTTCAGACTGCCAGAGGACCGTAGCTGTGGTAAGCCGGCTTGCTCATTTGACGTTAGATGTCACCTGCAAGAACTTCACCCGCATCTGGTTTATGCTGCTACCCGTTGTTAGGCGACAACAAGGGCACATGTAGCAAATGCTTTTTCCGGGCCCATTTTGCTAGGCCACGCTCTTCTGTGGCTCTTTAGTGCTTGCCAAACTCCTCTGTGCCTGCTGCTGCTTCCATCTGACAAGGAGCACAGCCTTCTGACAGCTGCTTTCAACTTGCCTAAGAAGGAGCTTGGCCATTGGAATGTGCGGCAAATCTGAGTGTGCGGAAGGCGCAGGTGCCAGCTCCAGACAAAAGCGATCCCCCAGTTCAGTTTGTATTTGCCAGACGCATTGGAAATGTTTTCCACTGGCATTCGCGCCAAGAGTCGCAGGTTGCTTAACTCAGGAGCTCTGAGAATGGAACGGCAAGAGGTGTTCCGCTTTCGTCATAAACAGTGCTCCAGAGCGCTTGGCAACGGGCACAACGAAACGTGTGTGCGGGATAGTGACCATTCCCGCCTAGTGCTGGCAATGCACGAGCACTGCCAAAAGGCACAGGAAGGCGCTTAGCATCCGGCTTGTGCGCAAAGCTTTCAGACTGCCAGAGGACCGTAGCTGTGGTAAGCCGGTTTGCTCATTTGACGTTAGATGTCACCTGCAAGAACTTCACCCGCATCTGGTTTATGCTGCTACCCGTTGTTAGGCGACAACAAGGGCACATGTAGCAAATGCTTTTTCCTGGCCCATTTTGCTAGGCCACGCTCTTCTGTGGCTCTTTAGTGCTTGCCAAACTCCTCTGTGCCTGCTGCTGCTTCCATCTGACAAGGAGCACAGCCTTCTGACAGCTGCTTTCAACTTGCCTAAGAAGGAGCTTGGCCATTGGAATGTGCGGCAAATCTGAGTGTGCGGAAGGCGCAGGTGCCAGCTCCAGACAGAAGCGATCCCCCGGTTCAGTTTCTATTTGCCAGACGCATTGGAAATGTTTTCCACTGGCATTCGCGCCAAGAGTCGCAGGTTGCTTAACTCAGGAGCTCTGAGAATGGAACGGCAAGAGGTGTTCCGCTTTCGTCATAAACAGTGCTCCAGAGCGCTTGGCAACGGGCACAACGAAACGTGTGTGCGGGATAGTGACCATTCCCGCCTAGTGCTGGCAATGCACGAGCACTGCCAAAAGGCACAGGAAGGCGCTTAGCATCCGGCTTGTGCGCAAAGCTTTCAGACTGCCAGAGGACCGTAGCTGTGGTAAGCCGGTTTGCTCATTTGACGTTAGATGTCACCTGCAAGAACTTCACCCGCATCTGGTTTATGCTGCTACCCGTTGTTAGGCGACAACAAGGGCACATGTAGCAAAATGCTTTTTCCTGGCCCATTTTGCTAGGCCACGCTCTTCTGTGGCTCTTTAGTGCTTGCCAAACTCCTCTGTGCCTGCTGCTGCTTCCATCTAAAAAGGAGCACAGCCTTCTGACAGCTGCTTTCAACTTGCCTAAGAAGGAGCTTGGCCATTGGAATGTGCGGCAAATCTGAGTGTGCGGAAGGCGCAGGTGCCAGCTCCAGACAAAAGCGATCCCCCGGTTCAGTTTCTATTTGCCAGACGCATTGGAAATGTTTTCCACTGGCATTCGCGCCAAGAGTCGCAGGTTGCTTAACTCAGGAGCTCTGAGAATGGAACGGCAAGAGGTGTTCCGCTTTCGTCATAAACAGTGCTCCAGAGCGCTTGGCAACGGGCACAACGAAACGTGTGTGCGGGATAGTGACCATTCCCGCCTAGTGCTGGCAATGCACGAGCACTGCCAAAAGGCACAGGAAGGCGCTTAGCATCCGGCTTGTGCGCAAAGCTTTCAGACTGCCAGAGGACCGTAGCTGTGGTAAGCCGGTTTGCTCATTTGACGTTAGATGTCACCTGCAAGAACTTCACCGGCATCTGGTTTATGCTGCTACCCGTTGTTAGGCGACAACAAGGGCACATGTAGCAAATGCTTTTTCCTGGCCCATTTTGCTAGGCCACGCTCTTCTGTGGCTTTTTAGTGCTTGCCAAACTCCTCTGTGCCTGCTGCTGCTTCCATCTGACAAGGAGCACAGCCTTCTGACAGCTGCTTTCAACTTGCCTAAGAAGGAGCTTGGCCATTGGAATGTGCGGCAAATCTGAGTGTGCGGAAGGCGCAGGTGCCAGCTCCAGACAGAAGCGATCCCCCGGTTCAGTTTCTATTTGCCAGACGCATTGGAAATGTTTTCCACTGGCATTCGCGCCAAGAGTCGCAGGTTGCTTAACTCAGGAGCTCTGAGAATGGAACGGCAAGAGGTGTTCCGCTTTCGTCATAAACAGTGCTCCAGAGCGCTTGGCAACGGGCACAACGAAACGTGTGTGCGGGATAGTGACCATTCCCGCCTAGTGCTGGCAATGCACGAGCACTGCCAAAAGGCACAGGAAGGCGCTTAGCATCCGGCTTGTGCGCAAAGCTTTCAGACTGCCAGAGGACCGTAGCTGTGGTAAGCCGGTTTGCTCATTTGACGTTAGATGTCACCTGCAAGAACTTCACCCGCATCTGGTTTATGCTGCTACCCGTTGTTAGGCGACAACAAGGGCACATGTAGCAAATGCTTTTTCTTGGCCCATTTTGCTAGGCCACGCTCTTCTGTGGCTCTTTAGTGCTTGCCAAACTCCTCTGTGCCTGCTGCTGCTTCCATCTGACAAGGAGCACAGCCTTCTGACAGCTGCTTTCAACTTGCTTAAGAAGGAGCTTGGCCATTGGAATGTGCGGCAAATCTGAGTGTGCGGAAGGCGCAGGTGCCAGCTCCAGACAAAAGCGATCCCCCGGTTCAGTTTGTATTTGCCAGACGCATTGGAAATGTTTTCCACTGGCATTCGCGCCAAGAGTCGCAGGTTGCTTAACTCAGGAGCTCTGAGAATGGAACGGCAAGAGGTGTTCCGCTTTCGTCATAAACAGTGCTCCAGAGCGCTTGGCAACGGGCACAACGAAACGTGTGTGCGGGATAGTGACCATTCCCGCCTAGTGCTGGCAATGCACGAGCACTGCCAAAAGGCACAGGAAGGCGCTTAGCATCCGGCTTGTGCGCAAAGCTTTCAGACTGCCAGAGGACCGTAGCTGTGGTAAGCCGGTTTGCTCATTTGACGTTAGATGTCACCTGCAAGAACTTCACCCGCATCTGGTTTATGCTGCTACCCGTTGTTAGGCGACAACAAGGGCACATGTAGCAAATGCTTTTTCCTGGCCCATTTTGCTAGGCCACGCTCTTCTGTGGCTCTTTAGTGCTTGCCAAACTCCTCTGTGCCTGCTGCTGCTTCCATCTGACAAGGAGCACAGCCTTCTGACAGCTGCTTTCAACTTGCCTAAGAAGGAGCTTGGCCATTGGAATGTGCGGCAAATCTGAGTGTGCGGAAGGCGCAGGTGCCAGCTCCAGACAGAAGCGATCCCCCGGTTCAGTTTCTATTTGCCAGACGCATTGGAAATGTTTTCCACTGGCATTCGCGCCAAGAGTCGCAGGTTGCTTAACTCAGGAGCTCTGAGAATGGAACGGCAAGAGGTGTTCCGCTTTCGTCATAAACAGTGCTCCAGAGCGCTTGGCAACGGGCACAACGAAACGTGTGTGCGGGATAGTGACCATTCCCGCCTAGTGCTGGCAATGCACGAGCACTGCCAAAAGGCACAGGAAGGCGCTTAGCATCCGGCTTGTGCGCAAAGCTTTCAGACTGCCAGAGGACCGTAGCTGTGGTAAGCCGGTTTGCTCATTTGACGTTAGATGTCACCTGCAAGAACTTCACCCGCATCTGGTTTATGCTGCTACCCGTTGTTAGGCGACAACAAGGGCACATGTAGCAAATGCTTTTTCCTGGCCCATTTTGCTAGGCCACACTCTTCTGTGGCTCTTTAGTGCTTGCCAAACTCCTCTGTGCCTGTTGCTGCTTCCATCTGACAAGGAGCACAGCCTTCTGACAGCTGCTTTCAACTTGCTTAAGAAGGAGCTTGGCCATTGGAATGTGCGGCAAATCTGAGTGTGCGGAAGGCGCAGGTGCCAGCTCCAGACAAAAGCGATCCCCCGGTTCAGTTTCTATTTGCCAGACGCATTGGAAATGTTTTCCACTGGCATTCGCGCCAAGAGTCGCAGGTTGCTTAACTCAGGAGCTCTGAGAATGGAACGGCAAGAGGTGTTCCGCTTTCGTCATAAACAGTGCTCCAGAGCGCTTGGCAACGGGCACAACGAAACGTGTGTGCGGGATAGTGACCATTCCCGCCTAGTGCTGGCAATGCACGAGCACTGCCAAAAGGCACAGGAAGGCGCTTAGCATCCGGCTTGTGCGCAAAGCTTTCAGACTGCCAGAGGACCGTAGCTGTGGTAAGCCGGTTTGCTCATTTGACGTTAGATGTCACCTGCAAGAACTTCACCGGCATCTGGTTTATGCTGCTACCCGTTGTTAGGCGACAACAAGGGCACATGTAGCAAATGCTTTTTCCTGGCCCATTTTGCTAGGCCACGCTCTTCTGTGGCTTTTTAGTGCTTGCCAAACTCCTCTGTGCCTGCTGCTGCTTCCATCTGACAAGGAGCACAGCCTTCTGACAGCTGCTTTCAACTTGCCTAAGAAGGAGCTTGGCCATTGGAATGTGCGGCAAATCTGAGTGTGCGGAAGGCGCAGGTGCCAGCTCCAGACAGAAGCGATCCCCCGGTTCAGTTTCTATTTGCCAGACGCATTGGAAATGTTTTCCACTGGCATTCGCGCCAAGAGTCGCAGGTTGCTTAACTCAGGAGCTCTGAGAATGGAACGGCAAGAGGTGTTCCGCTTTCGTCATAAACAGTGCTCCAGAGCGCTTGGCAACGGGCACAACGAAACGTGTGTGCGGGATAGTGACCATTCCCGCCTAGTGCTGGCAATGCACGAGCACTGCCAAAAGGCACAGGAAGGCGCTTAGCATCCGGCTTGTGCGCAAAGCTTTCAGACTGCCAGAGGACCGTAGCTGTGGTAAGCCGGTTTGCTCATTTGACGTTAGATGTCACCTGCAAGAACTTCACCCGCATCTGGTTTATGCTGCTACCCGTTGTTAGGCGACAACAAGGGCACATGTAGCAAATGCTTTTTCCTCGCCCATTTTGCTAGGCCACGCTCTTCTGTGGCTCTTTAGTGCTTGCCAAACTCCTCTGTGCCTGCTGCTGCTTCCATCTGACAAGGAGCACAGCCTTCTGACAGCTGCTTTCAACTTGCTTAAGAAGGAGCTTGGCCATTGGAATGTGCGGCAAATCTGAGTGTGCGGAAGGCGCAGGTGCCAGCTCCAGACAAAAGCGATCCCCCGGTTCAGTTTGTATTTGCCAGACGCATTGGAAATGTTTTCCACTGGCATTCGCGCCAAGAGTCGCAGGTTGCTTAACTCAGGAGCTCTGAGAATGGAACGGCAAGAGGTGTTCCGCTTTCGTCATAAACAGTGCTCCAGAGCGCTTGGCAACGGGCACAACGAAACGTGTGTGCGGGATAGTGACCATTCCCGCCTAGTGCTGGCAATGCACGAGCACTGCCAAAAGGCACAGGAAGGCGCTTAGCATCCGGCTTGTGCGCAAAGCTTTCAGACTGCCAGAGGACCGTAGCTGTGGTAAGCCGGTTTGCTCATTTGACGTTAGATGTCACCTGCAAGAACTTCACCCGCATCTGGTTTATGCTGCTACCCGTTGTTAGGCGACAACAAGGGCACATGTAGCAAATGCTTTTTCCTGGCCCATTTTGCTAGGCCACGCTCTTCTGTGGCTTTTTAGTGCTTGCCAAACTCCTCTGTGCCTGCTGCTGCTTCCATCTGACAAGGAGCACAGCCTTCTGACAGCTGCTTTCAACTTGCCTAAGAAGGAGCTTGGCCATTGGAATGTGCGGCAAATCTGAGTGTGCGGAAGGCGCAGGTGCCAGCTCCAGACAGAAGCGATCCCCCGGTTCAGTTTCTATTTGCCAGACGCATTGGAAATGTTTTCCACTGGCATTCGCGCCAAGAGTCGCAGGTTGCTTAACTCAGGAGCTCTGAGAATGGAACGGCAAGAGGTGTTCCGCTTTCGTCATAAACAGTGCTCCAGAGCGCTTGGCAACGGGCACAACGAAACGTGTGTGCGGGATAGTGACCATTCCCGCCTAGTGCTGGCAATGCACGAGCACTGCCAAAAGGCACAGGAAGGCGCTTAGCATCCGGCTTGTGCGCAAAGCTTTCAGACTGCCAGAGGACCGTAGCTGTGGTAAGCCGGTTTGCTCATTTGACGTTAGATGTCACCTGCAAGAACTTCACCGGCATCTGGTTTATGCTGCTACCCGTTGTTAGGCGACAACAAGGGCACATGTAGCAAATGCTTTTTCCTGGCCCATTTTGCTAGGCCACGCTCTTCTGTGGCTCTTTAGTGCTTGCCAAACTCCTCTGTGCCTGCTGCTGCTTCCATCTGACAAGGAGCACAGCCTTCTGACAGCTGCTTTCAACTTGCTTAAGAAGGAGCTTGGCCATTGGAATGTGCGGCAAATCTGAGTGTGCGGAAGGCGCAGGTGCCAGCTCCAGACAAAAGCGATCCCCCGGTTCAGTTTCTATTTGCCAGACGCATTGGAAATGTTTTCCACTGGCATTCGCGCCAAGAGTCGCAGGTTGCTTAACTCAGGAGCTCTGAGAATGGAACGGCAAGAGGTGTTCCGCTTTCGTCATAAACAGTGCTCCAGAGCGCTTGGCAACGGGCACAACGAAACGTGTGTGCGGGATAGTGACCATTCCCGCCTAGTGCTGGCAATGCACGAGCACTGCCAAAAGGCACAGGAAGGCGCTTAGCATCCGGCTTGTGCGCAAAGCTTTCAGACTGCCAGAGGACCGTAGCTGTGGTAAGCCGGTTTGCTCATTTGACGTTAGATGTCACCTGCAAGAACTTCACCCGCATCTGGTTTATGCTGCTACCCGTTGTTAGGCGACAACAAGGGCACATGTAGCAAATGCTTTTTCCTGGCCCATTTTGCTAGGCCACGCTCTTCTGTGGCTCTTTAGTGCTTGCCAAACTCCTCTGTGCCTGTTGCTGCTTCCATCTGACAAGGAGCACAGACTTCTGACAGCTGCTTTCAACTTGCCTAAGAAGGAGCTTGGCCATTGGAATGTGCGGCAAATCTGAGTGTGCGGAAGGCGCAGGTGCCAGCTCCAGACAGAAGCGATCCCCCGGTTCAGTTTCTATTTGCCAGACGCATTGGAAATGTTTTCCACTGGCATTCGCGCCAAGAGTCGCAGGTTGCTTAACTCAGGAGCTCTGAGAATGGAACGGCAAGAGGTGTTCTGCTTTCGTCATAAACAGTGCTCCAGAGCGCTTGGCAACGGGCACAACGAAACGTGTGTGCGGGATAGTGACCATTCCCGCCTAGTGCTGGCAATGCACGAGCACTGCCAAAAGGCACAGGAAGGCGCTTAGCATCCGGCTTGTGCGCAAAGCTTTCAGACTGCCAGAGGACCGTAGCTGTGGTAAGCCGGTTTGCTCATTTGACGTTAGATGTCACCTGCAAGAACTTCACCCGCATCTGGTTTATGCTGCTACCCGTTGTTAGGCGACAACAAGGGCACATGTAGCAAATGCTTTTTCCTGGCCCATTTTGCTAGGCCACGCTCTTCTGTGGCTTTTTAGTGCTTGCCAAACTCCTCTGTGCCTGCTGCTGCTTCCATCTGACAAGGAGCACAGCCTTCTGACAGCTGCTTTCAACTTGCCTAAGAAGGAGCTTGGCCATTGGAATGTGCGGCAAATCTGAGTGTGCGGAAGGCGCAGGTGCCAGCTCCAGACAGAAGCGATCCCCCGGTTCAGTTTCTATTTGCCAGATGCATTGGAAATGTTTTCCACTGGCATTCGCGCCAAGAGTCGCAGGTTGCTTAACTCAGGAGCTCTGAGAATGGAACGGCAAGAGGTGTTCCGCTTTCGTCATAAACAGTGCTCCAGAGCGCTTGGCAACGGGCACAACGAAACGTGTGTGCGGGATAGTGACCATTCCCGCCTAGTGCTGGCAATGCACGAGCACTGCCAAAAGGCACAGGAAGGCGCTTAGCATCCGGCTTGTGCGCAAAGCTTTCAGACTGCCAGAGGACCGTAGCTGTGGTAAGCCGGCTTGCTCATTTGACGTTAGATGTCACCTGCAAGAACTTCACCCGCATCTGGTTTATGCTGCTACCCGTTGTTAGGCGACAACAAGGGCACATGTAGCAAATGCTTTTTCCTGGCCCATTTTGCTAGGCCACGCTCTTCTGTGGCTCTTTAGTGCTTGCCAAACTCCTCTGTGCCTGCTGCTGCTTCCATCTGACAAGGAGCACAGCCTTCTGACAGCTGCTTTCAACTTGCCTAAGAAGGAGCTTGGCCATTGGAATGTGCGGCAAATCTGAGTGTGCGGAAGGCGCAGGTGCCAGCTCCAGACAAAAGCGATCCCCCGGTTCAGTTTCTATTTGCCAGACGCATTGGAAATGTTTTCCACTGGCATTCGCGCCAAGAGTCGCAGGTTGCTTAACTCAGGAGCTCTGAGAATGGAACGGCAAGAGGTGTTCCGCTTTCGTCATAAACAGTGCTCCAGAGCGCTTGGCAACGGGCACAACGAAACGTGTGTGCGGGACAGTGACCATTCCCGCCTAGTGCTGGCAATGCACGAGCACTGCCAAAAGGCACAGGAAGGCGCTTAGCATCCGGCTTGTGCGCAAAGCTTTCAGACTGCCAGAGGACCGTAGCTGTGGTAAGCCGGGTTGCTCATTTGACGTTAGATGTCACCTGCAAGAACTTCACCCGCATCTGGTTTATGCTGCTACCCGTTGTTAGGCGACAACAAGGGCACATGTAGCAAATGCTTTTTCCTGGCCCATTTTGCTAGGCCACGCTCTTCTGTGGCTTTTTAGTGCTTGCCAAACTCCTCTGTGCCTGCTGCTGCTTCCATCTGACAAGGAGCACAGCCTTCTGACAGCTGCTTTCAACTTGCCTAAGAAGGAGCTTGGCCATTGGAATGTGCGGCAAATCTGAGTGTGCGGAAGGCGCAGGTGCCAGCTCCAGACAGAAGCGATCCCCCGGTTCAGTTTCTATTTGCCAGACGCATTGGAAATGTTTTCCACTGGCATTCGCGCCAAGAGTCGCAGGTTGCTTAACTCAGGAGCTCTGAGAATGGAACGGCAAGAGGTGTTCCGCTTTCGTCATAAACAGTGCTCCAGAGCGCTTGGCAACGGGCACAACGAAACGTGTGTGCGGGATAGTGACCATTCCCGCCTAGTGCTGGCAATGCACGAGCACTGCCAAAAGGCACAGGAAGGCGCTTAGCATCCGGCTTGTGCGCAAAGCTTTCAGACTGCCAGAGGACCGTAGCTGTGGTAAGCCAGTTTGCTCATTTGACGTTAGATGTCACCTGCAAGAACTTCACCCGCATCTGGTTTATGCTGCTACCCGTTGTTAGGCGACAACAAGGGCACATGTAGCAAATGCTTTTTCCTGGCCCATTTTGCTAGGCCACGCTCTTCTGTGGCTCTTTAGTGCTTGCCAAACTCCTCTGTGCCTGCTGCTGCTTCCATCTGACAAAGAGCACAGCCTTCTGACAGCTGCTTTCAACTTGCCTAAGAAGGAGCTTGGCCATTGGAATGTGCGGCAAATCTGAGTGTGCGGAAGGCGCAGGTGCCAGCTCCAGACAGAAGCGATCCCCCGGTTCAGTTTCTATTTGCCAGACGCATTGGAAATGTTTTCCACTGGCATTCGCGCCAAGAGTCGCAGGTTGCTTAACTCAGGAGCTCTGAGAATGGAACGGCAAGAGGTGTTCCGCTTTCGTCATAAACAGTGCTCCAGAGCGCTTGGCAACGGGCACAACGAAACGTGTGTGCGGGATAGTGACCATTCCCGCCTAGTGCTGGCAATGCACGAGCACTGCCAAAAGGCACAGGAAGGCGCTTAGCATCCGGCTTGTGCGCAAAGCTTTCAGACTGCCAGAGGACCGTAGCTGTGGTAAGCCGGTTTGCTCATTTGACGTTAGATGTCACCTGCAAGAACTTCACCCGCATCTGGTTTATGCTGCTACCCGTTGTTAGGCGACAACAAGGGCACATGTAGCAAATGCTTTTTCCTGGCCCATTTTGCTAGGCCACGCTCTTCTGTGGCTCTTTAGTGCTTGCCAAACTCCTCTGTGCCTGTTGCTGCTTCCATCTGACAAGGAGCACAGCCTTCTGACAGCTGCTTTCAACTTGCCTAAGAAGGAGCTTGGCCATTGGAATGTGCGGCAAATCTGAGTGTGCGGAAGGCGCAGGTGCCAGCTCCAGACAGAAGCGATCCCCCGGTTCAGTTTCTATTTGCCAGACGCATTGGAAATGTTTTCCACTGGCATTCGCGCCAAGAGTCGTGGTTGCTTAACTCAGGAGCTCTGAGAATGGAACGGCAAGAGGTGTTCCGCTTTCGTCATAAACAGTGCTCCAGAGCGCTTGGCAACGGGCACAACGAAACGTGTGTGCGGGATAGTGACCATTCCCGCCTAGTGCTGGCAATGCACGAGCACTGCCAAAAGGCACAGGAAGGCGCTTAGCATCCGGCTTGTGCGCAAAGCTTTCAGACTGCCAGAGGACCGTAGCTGTGGTAAGCCGGCTTGCTCATTTGACGTTAGATGTCACCTGCAAGAACTTCACCCGCATCTGGTTTATGCTGCTACCCGTTGTTAGGCGACAACAAGGGCACATGTAGCAAATGCTTTTTCCTGGCCCATTTTGCTAGGCCACGCTCTTCTGTGGCTCTTTAGTGCTTGCCAAACTCCTCTGTGCCTGCTGCTGCTTCCATCTGACAAGGAGCACAGCCTTCTGACAGCTGCTTTCAACTTGCTTAAGAAGGAGCTTGGCCATTGGAATGTGCGGCAAATCTGAGTGTGCGGAAGGCGCAGGTGCCAGCTCCAGACAAAAGCGATCCCCCGGTTCAGTTTCTATTTGCCAGACGCATTGGAAATGTTTTCCACTGGCATTCGCGCCAGGAGTCGCAGGTTGCTTAACTCAGGAGCTCTGAGAATGGAACGGCAAGAGGTGTTCCGCTTTCGTCATAAACAGTGCTCCAGAGCGCTTGGCAACGGGCACAACGAAACGTGTGTGCGGGATAGTGACCATTCCCGCCTAGTGCTGGCAATGCACGAGCACTGCCAAAAGGCACAGGAAGGCGCTTAGCATCCGGCTTGTGCGCAAAGCTTTCAGACTGCCAGAGGACCGTAGCTGTGGTAAGCCGGTTTGCTCATTTGACGTTAGATGTCACCTGCAAGAACTTCACCCGCATCTGGTTTATGCTGCTACCCGTTGTTAGGCGACAACAAGGGCACATGTAGCAAATGCTTTTTCCTGGCCCATTTTGCTAGGCCACGCTCTTCTGTGGCTCTTTAGTGCTTGCCAAACTCCTCTGTGCCTGCTGCTGCTTCCATCTGACAAGGAGCACAGCCTTCTGACAGCTGCTTTCAACTTGCCTAAGAAGGAGCTTGGCCATTGGAATGTGCGGCAAATCTGAGTGTGCGGAAGGCGCAGGTGCCAGCTCCAGACAAAAGCGATCCCCCGGTTCAGTTTCTATTTGCCAGACGCATTGGAAATGTTTTCCACTGGCATTCGCGCCAAGAGTCGCAGGTTGCTTAACTCAGGAGCTCTGAGAATGGAACGGCAAGAGGTGTTCCGCTTTCGTCATAAACAGTGCTCCAGAGCGCTTGGCAACGGGCACAACGAAACGTGTGTGCGGGATAGTGACCATTCCCGCCTAGTGCTGGCAATGCACGAGCACTGCCAAAAGGCACAGGAAGGCGCTTAGCATCCGGCTTGTGCGCAAAGCTTTCAGACTGCCAGAGGACCGTAGCTGTGGTAAGCCGGTTTGCTCATTTGACGTTAGATGTCACCTGCAAGAACTTCACCCGCATCTGGTTTATGCTGCTACCCGTTGTTAGGCGACAACAAGGGCACATGTAGCAAATGCTTTTTCCTGGCCCATTTTGCTAGGCCACGCTCTTCTGTGGCTCTTTAGTGCTTGCCAAACTCCTCTGTGCCTGCTGCTGCTTCCATCTGACAAGGAGCACAGCCTTCTGACAGCTGCTTTCAACTTGCCTAAGAAGGAGCTTGGCCATTGGAATGTGCGGCAAATCTGAGTGTGCGGAAGGCGCAGGTGCCAGCTCCAGACAGAAGCGATCCCCCGGTTCAGTTTCTATTTGCCAGACGCATTGGAAATGTTTTCCACTGGCATTCGCGCCAAGAGTCGCAGGTTGCTTAACTCAGGAGCTCTGAGAATGGAACGGCAAGAGGTGTTCCGCTTTCGTCATAAACAGTGCTCCAGAGCGCTTGGCAACGGGCACAACGAAACGTGTGTGCGGGATAGTGACCATTCCCGCCTAGTGCTGGCAATGCACGAGCACTGCCAAAAGGCACAGGAAGGCGCTTAGCATCCGGCTTGTGCGCAAAGCTTTCAGACTGCCAGAGGACCGTAGCTGTGGTAAGCCGGCTTGCTCATTTGACGTTAGATGTCACCTGCAAGAACTTCACCCGCATCTGGTTTATGCTGCTACCCGTTGTTAGGCGACAACAAGGGCACATGTAGCAAATGCTTTTTCCTGGCCCATTTTGCTAGGCCACGCTCTTCTGTGGCTTTTTAGTGCTTGCCAAACTCCTCTGTGCCTGCTGCTGCTTCCATCTGACAAGGAGCACAGCCTTCTGACAGCTGCTTTCAACTTGCCTAAGAAGGAGCTTGGCCATTGGAATGTGCGGCAAATCTGAGTGTGCGGAAGGCGCAGGTGCCAGCTCCAGACAGAAGCGATCCCCCGGTTCAGTTTCTATTTGCCAGACGCATTGGAAATGTTTTCCACTGGCATTCGCGCCAAGAGTCGCAGGTTGCTTAACTCAGGAGCTCTGAGAATGGAACGGCAAGAGGTGTTCCGCTTTCGTCATAAACAGTGCTCCAGAGCGCTTGGCAACGGGCACAACGAAACGTGTGTGCGGGATAGTGACCATTCCCGCCTAGTGCTGGCAATGCACGAGCACTGCCAAAAGGCACAGGAAGGCGCTTAGCATCCGGCTTGTGCGCAAAGCTTTCAGACTGCCAGAGGACCGTAGCTGTGGTAAGCCGGCTTGCTCATTTGACGTTAGATGTCACCTGCAAGAACTTCACCCGCATCTGGTTTATGCTGCTACCCGTTGTTAGGCGACAACAAGGGCACATGTAGCAAATGCTTTTTCCTGGCCCATTTTGCTAGGCCACGCTCTTCTGTGGCTCTTTAGTGCTTGCCAAACTCCTCTGTGCCTGCTGCTGCTTCCATCTGACAAGGAGCACAGCCTTCTGACAGCTGCTTTCAACTTGCCTAAGAAGGAGCTTGGCCATTGGAATGTGCGGCAAATCTGAGTGTGCGGAAGGCGCAGGTGCCAGCTCCAGACAAAAGTGATCCCCCGGTTCAGTTTCTATTTGCCAGACGCATTGGAAATGTTTTCCACTGGCATTCGCGCCAAGAGTCGCAGGTTGCTTAACTCAGGAGCTCTGAGAATGGAACGGCAAGAGGTGTTCCACTTTCGTCATAAACAGTGCTCCAGAGCGCTTGGCAACGGGCACAACGAAACGTGTGTGCGGGATAGTGACCATTCCCGCCTAGTGCTGGCAATGCACGAGCACTGCCAAAAGGCAAAGGAAGGTGCTTAGCATCCGGCTTGTGCGCAAAGCTTTCAGACTGCCAAAGGACCGTAGCTGTGGTAAGCCGGTTTGCTCATTTGACGTTAGATGTCACCTGCAAGAACTTCACCCGCATCTGGTTTATGCTGCTACCCGTTGTTAGGCGACAACAAGGGCACATGTAGCAAATGCTTTTTCCTGGCCCATTTTGCTAGGCCACGCTCTTCTGTGGCTCTTTAGTGCTTGCCAAACTCCTCTGTGCCTGCTGCTGCTTCCATCTGACAAGGAGCACAGCCTTCTGACAGCTGCTTTCAACTTGCTTAAGAAGGAGCTTGGCCATTGGAATGTGCGGCAAATCTGAGTGTGCGGAAGGCGCAGGTGCCAGCTCCAGACAGAAGCGATCCCCCGGTTCAGTTTCTATTTGCCAGACGCATTGGAAATGTTTTCCACTGGCATTCGCGCCAGGAGTCGCAGGTTGCTTAACTCAGGAGCTCTGAGAATGGAACGGCAAGAGGTGTTCCGCTTTCGTCATAAACAGTGCTCCAGAGCGCTTGGCAACGGGCACAACGAAACGTGTGTGCGGGATAGTGACCATTCCCGCCTAGTGCTGGCAATGCACGAGCACTGCCAAAAGGCACAGGAAGGCGCTTAGCATCCGGCTTGTGCGCAAAGCTTTCAGACTGCCAGAGGACCGTAGCTGTGGTAAGCCGGTTTGCTCATTTGACGTTAGATGTCACCTGCAAGAACTTCACCCGCATCTGGTTTATGCTGCTACCCGTTGTTAGGCGACAACAAGGGCACATGTAGCAAATGCTTTTTCCTGGCCCATTTTGCTAGGCCACGCTCTTCTGTGGCTCTTTAGTGCTTGCCAAACTCCTCTGTGCCTGCTGCTGCTTCCATCTGACAAGGAGCACAGCCTTCTGACAGCTGCTTTCAACTTGCTTAAGAAGGAGCTTGGCCATTGGAATGTGCGGCAAATCTGAGTGTGCGGAAGGCGCAGGTGCCAGCTCCAGACAAAAGCGATCCCCCGGTTCAGTTTCTATTTGCCAGACGCATTGGAAATGTTTTCCACTGGCATTCGCGCCAAGAGTCGCAGGTTGCTTAACTCAGGAGCTCTGAGAATGGAACGGCAAGAGGTGTTCCGCTTTCGTCATAAACAGTGCTCCAGAGCGCTTGGCAACGGGCACAACGAAACGTGTGTGCGGGATAGTGACCATTCCCGCCTAGTGCTGGCAATGCACGAGCACTGCCAAAAGGCACAGGAAGGCGCTTAGCATCCGGCTTGTACGCAAAGCTTTCAGACTGCCAGAGGACCGTAGCTGTGGTAAGCCGGTTTGCTCATTTGACGTTAGATGTCACCTGCAAGAACTTCACCCGCATCTGGTTTATGCTGCTACCCGTTGTTAGGCGACAACAAGGGCACATGTAGCAAATGCTTTTTCCTGGCCCATTTTGCTAGGCCACGCTCTTCTGTGGCTCTTTAGTGCTTGCCAAACTCCTCTGTGCCTGCTGCTGCTTCCATCTGACAAGGAGCACAGCCTTCTGACAGCTGCTTTCAACTTGCCTAAGAAGGAGCTTGGCCATTGGAATGTGCGGCAAATCTGAGTGTGCGGAAGGCGCAGGTGCCAGCTCCAGACAGAAGCGATCCCCCGGTTCAGTTTCTATTTGCCAGACGCATTGGAAATGTTTTCCACTGGCATTCGCGCCAAGAGTCGCAGGTTGCTTAACTCAGGAGCTCTGAGAATGGAACGGCAAGAGGTGTTCCGCTTTCGTCATAAACAGTGCTCCAGAGCGCTTGGCAACGGGCACAACGAAACGTGTGTGCGGGATAGTGACCATTCCCGCCTAGTGCTGGCAATGCACGAGCACTGCCAAAAGGTACAGGAAGGCGCTTAGCATCCGGCTTGTGCGCAAAGCTTTCAGACTGCCAGAGGACCGTAGCTGTGGTAAGCCGGTTTGCTCATTTGACGTTAGATGTCACCTGCAAGAACTTCACCCGCATCTGGTTTATGCTGCTACCCGTTGTTAGGCGACAACAAGGGCACATGTAGCAAATGCTTTTTCCTGGCCCATTTTGCTAGGCCACGCTCTTCTGTGGCTCTTTAGTGCTTGCCAAACTCCTCTGTGCCTGTTGCTGCTTCCATCTGACAAGGAGCACAGCCTTCTGACAGCTGCTTTCAACTTGCCTAAGAAGGAGCTTGGCCATTGGAATGTGCGGCAAATCTGAGTGTGCGGAAGGCGCAGGTGCCAGCTCCAGACAAAAGCGATCCCCCGGTTCAGTTTCTATTTGCCAGACGCATTGGAAATGTTTTCCACTGGCATTCGCGCCAAGAGTCGCAGGTTGCTTAACTCAGGAGCTCTGAGAATGGAACGGCAAGAGGTGTTCCGCTTTCGTCATAAACAGTGCTCCAGAGCGCTTGGCAACGGGCACAACGAAACGTGTGTGCGGGATAGTGACCATTCCCGCCTAGTGCTGGCAATGCACGAGCACTGCCAAAAGGCACAGGAAGGCGCTTAGCATCCGGCTTGTGCGCAAAGCTTTCAGACTGCCAGAGGACCGTAGCTGTGGTAAGCCGGCTTGCTCATTTGACGTTAGATGTCACCTGCAAGAACTTCACCCGCATCTGGTTTATGCTGCTACCCGTTGTTAGGCGACAACAAGGGCACATGTAGCAAATGCTTTTTCCTGGCCCATTTTGCTAGGCCACGCTCTTCTGTGGCTCTTTAGTGCTTGCCAAACTCCTCTGTGCCTGCTGCTGCTTCCATCTGACAAGGAGCACAGCCTTCTGACAGCTGCTTTCAACTTGCCTAAGAAGGAGCTTGGCCATTGGAATGTGCGGCAAATCTGAGTGTGCGGAAGGCGCAGGTGCCAGCTCCAGACAGAAGCGATCCCCCGGTTCAGTTTGTATTTGCCAGACGCATTGGAAATGTTTTCCACTGGCATTCGCGCCAAGAGTCGCAGGTTGCTTAACTCAGGAGCTCTGAGAATGGAACGGCAAGAGGTGTTCCGCTTTCGTCATAAACAGTGCTCCAGAGCGCTTGGCAACGGGCACAACGAAACGTGTGTGCGGGATAGTGACCATTCCCGCCTAGTGCTGGCAATGCACGAGCACTGCCAAAAGGCACAGGAAGGCGCTTAGCATCCGGCTTGTGCGCAAAGCTTTCAGACTGCCAGAGGACCGTAGCTGTGGTAAGCCGGCTTGCTCATTTGACGTTAGATGTCACCTGCAAGAACTTCACCCGCATCTGGTTTATGCTGCTACCCGTTGTTAGGCGACAACAAGGGCACATGTAGCAAATGCTTTTTCCTGGCCCATTTTGCTAGGCCACGCTCTTCTGTGGCTCTTTAGTGCTTGCCAAACTCCTCTGTGCCTGCTGCTGCTTCCATCTGACAAGGAGCACAGCCTTCTGACAGCTGCTTTCAACTTGCCTAAGAAGGAGCTTGGCCATTGGAATGTGCGGCAAATCTGAGTGTGCGGAAGGCGCAGGTGCCAGCTCCAGACAAAAGTGATCCCCCGGTTCAGTTTCTATTTGCCAGACGCATTGGAAATGTTTTCCACTGGCATTCGCGCCAAGAGTCGCAGGTTGCTTAACTCAGGAGCTCTGAGAATGGAACGGCAAGAGGTGTTCCGCTTTCGTCATAAACAGTGCTCCAGAGCGCTTGGCAACGGGCACAACGAAACGTGTGTGCGGGATAGTGACCATTCCCGCCTAGTGCTGGCAATGCACGAGCACTGCCAAAAGGCAAAGGAAGGCGCTTAGCATCCGGCTTGTGCGCAAAGCTTTCAGACTGCCAAAGGACCGTAGCTGTGGTAAGCCGGTTTGCTCATTTGACGTTAGATGTCACCTGCAAGAACTTCACCCGCATCTGGTTTATGCTGCTACCCGTTGTTAGGCGACAACAAGGGCACATGTAGCAAATGCTTTTTCTTGGCCCATTTTGCTAGGCCACGCTCTTCTGTGGCTCTTTAGTGCTTGCCAAACTCCTCTGTGCCTGCTGCTGCTTCCATCTGACAAGGAGCACAGCCTTCTGACAGCTGCTTTCAACTTGCTTAAGAAGGAGCTTGGCCATTGGAATGTGCGGCAAATCTGAGTGTGCGGAAGGCGCAGGTGCCAGCTCCAGACAAAAGCGATCCCCCGGTTCAGTTTCTATTTGCCAGACGCATTGGAAATGTTTTCCACTGGCATTCGCGCCAGGAGTCGCAGGTTGCTTAACTCAGGAGCTCTGAGAATGGAACGGCAAGAGGTGTTCCGCTTTCGTCATAAACAGTGCTCCAGAGCGCTTGGCAACGGGCACAACGAAACGTGTGTGCGGGATAGTGACCATTCCCGCCTAGTGCTGGCAATGCACGAGCACTGCCAAAAGGCACAGGAAGGCGCTTAGCATCCGGCTTGTGCGCAAAGCTTTCAGACTGCCAGAGGACCGTAGCTGTGGTAAGCCGGTTTGCTCATTTGACGTTAGATGTCACCTGCAAGAACTTCACCCGCATCTGGTTTATGCTGCTACCCGTTGTTAGGCGACAACAAGGGCACATGTAGCAAATGCTTTTTCTTGGCCCATTTTGCAAGGCCACGCTCTTCTGTGGCTCTTTAGTGCTTGCCAAACTCCTCTGTGCCTGCTGCTGCTTCCATCTGACAAGGAGCACAGCCTTCTGACAGCTGCTTTCAACTTGCTTAAGAAGGAGCTTGGCCATTGGAATGTGCGGCAAATCTGAGTGTGCGGAAGGCGCAGGTGCCAGCTCCAGACAAAAGCGATCCCCCGGTTCAGTTTCTATTTGCCAGACGCATTGGAAATGTTTTCCACTGGCATTCGCGCCAAGAGTCGCAGGTTGCTTAACTCAGGAGCTCTGAGAATGGAACGGCAAGAGGTGTTCCGCTTTCGTCATAAACAGTGCTCCAGAGCGCTTGGCAACGGGCACAACGAAACGTGTGTGCGGGATAGTGACCATTCCCGCCTAGTGCTGGCAATGCACGAGCACTGCCAAAAGGCACAGGAAGGCGCTTAGCATCCGGCTTGTGCGCAAAGCTTTCAGACTGCCAGAGGACCGTAGCTGTGGTAAGCCGGCTTGCTCATTTGACGTTAGATGTCACCTGCAAGAACTTCACCCGCATCTGGTTTATGCTGCTACCCGTTGTTAGGCGACAACAAGGGCACATGTAGCAAATGCTTTTTCCTGGCCCATTTTGCTAGGCCACGCTCTTCTGTGGCTCTTTAGTGCTTGCCAAACTCCTCTGTGCCTGCTGCTGCTTCCATCTGACAAGGAGCACAGCCTTCTGACAGCTGCTTTCAACTTGCCTAAGAAGGAGCTTGGCCATTGGAATGTGCAGCAAATCTGAGTGTGCGGAAGGCGCAGGTGCCAGCTCCAGACAGAAGCGATCCCCCGGTTCAGTTTCTATTTGCCAGACGCATTGGAAATGTTTTCCACTGGCATTCGCGCCAAGAGTCGCAGGTTGCTTAACTCAGGAGCTCTGAGAATGGAACGGCAAGAGGTGTTCCGCTTTCGTCATAAACAGTGCTCCAGAGCGCTTGGCAACGGGCACAACGAAACGTGTGTGCGGGATAGTGACCATTCCCGCCTAGTGCTGGCAATGCACGAGCACTGCCAAAAGGCACAGGAAGGCGCTTAGCATCCGGCTTGTGCGCAAAGCTTTCAGACTGCCAGAGGACCGTAGCTGTGGTAAGCCGGCTTGCTCATTTGACGTTAGATGTCACCTGCAAGAACTTCACCCGCATCTGGTTTATGCTGCTAGCCGTTGTTAGGCGACAACAAGGGCACATGTAGCAAATGCTTTTTCCTGGCCCATTTTGCTAGGCCACGCTCTTCTGTGGCTCTTTAGTGCTTGCCAAACTCCTCTGTGCCTGCTGCTGCTTCCATCTGACAAGGAGCACAGCCTTCTGACAGCTGCTTTCAACTTGCCTAAGAAGGAGCTTGGCCATTGGAATGTGCGGCAAATCTGAGTGTGCGGAAGGCGCAGGTGCCAGCTCCAGACAAAAGCGATCCCCCGGTTCAGTTTCTATTTGCCAGACGCATTGGAAATGTTTTCCACTGGCATTCGCGCCAAGAGTTGCAGGTTGCTTAACTCAGGAGCTCTGAGAATGGAACGGCAAGAGGTGTTCCGCTTTCGTCATAAACAGTGCTCCAGAGCGCTTGGCAACGGGCACAACGAAACGTGTGTGCGGGATAGTGACCATTCCCGCCTAGTGCTGGCAATGCACGAGCACTGCCAAAAGGCACAGGAAGGCGCTTAGCATCCGGCTTGTGCGCAAAGCTTTCAGACTGCCAGAGGACCGTAGCTGTGGTAAGCCGGGTTGCTCATTTGACGTTAGATGTCACCTGCAAGAACTTCACCCGCATCTGGTTTATGCTGCTACCCGTTGTTAGGCGACAACAAGGGCACATGTAGCAAATGCTTTTTCCTGGCCCATTTTGCTAGGCCACGCTCTTCTGTGGCTCTTTAGTGCTTGCCAAACTCCTCTGTGCCTGCTGCTGCTTCCATCTGACAAGGAGCACAGCCTTCTGACAGCTGCTTTCAACTTGCCTAAGAAGGAGCTTGGCCATTGGAATGTGCGGCAAATCTGAGTGTGCGGAAGGCGCAGGTGCCAGCTCCAGACAAAAGTGATCCCCCGGTTCAGTTTCTATTTGCCAGACGCATTGGAAATGTTTTCCACTGGCATTCGCGCCAAGAGTCGCAGGTTGCTTAACTCAGGAGCTCTGAGAATGGAACGGCAAGAGGTGTTCCGCTTTCGTCATAAACAGTGCTCCAGAGCGCTTGGCAACGGGCACAACGAAACGTGTGTGCGGGATAGTGACCATTCCCGCCTAGTGCTGGCAATGCACGAGCACTGCCAAAAGGCAAAGGAAGGTGCTTAGCATCCGGCTTGTGCGCAAAGCTTTCAGACTGCCAAAGGACCGTAGCTGTGGTAAGCCGGTTTGCTCATTTGACGTTAGATGTCACCTGCAAGAACTTCACCCGCATCTGGTTTATGCTGCTACCCGTTGTTAGGCGACAACAAGGGCACATGTAGCAAATGCTTTTTCCTGGCCCATTTTGCTAGGCCACGCTCTTCTGTGGCTCTTTAGTGCTTGCCAAACTCCTCTGTGCCTGCCCCTGCTTCCATTGACAAGGAGCACAGCCTTCTGACAGCTGCTTTCAACTTGCCTAAGAAGGAGCTTGGCCATTGGAATGTGCGGCAAATCTGAGTGTGCGGAAGGCGCAGGTGCCAGCTCCAGACAAAAGCGATCCCCCGGTTCAGTTTCTATTTGCCAGACGCATTGGAAATGTTTTCCACTGGCATTCGCGCCAAGAGTCGCAGGTTGCTTAACTCAGGAGCTCTGAGAATGGAACGGCAAGAGGTGTTCCGCTTTCGTCATAAACAGTGCTCCAGAGCGCTTGGCAACGGGCACAACGAAACGTGTGTGCGGGATAGTGACCATTCCCGCCTAGTGCTGGCAATGCACGAGCACTGCCAAAAGGCACAGGAAGGCGCTTAGCATCCGGGTTGTGCGCAAAGCTTTCAGACTGTCAGAGGACCGTAGCTGTGGTAAGCCGGTTTGCTCATTTGACGTTAGATGTCACCTGCAAGAACTTCACCGGCATCTGGTTTATGCTGCTACCCGTTGTTAGGCGACAACAAGGGCACATGTAGCAAATGCTTTTTCCTGGCCCATTTTGCTAGGCCACGCTCTTCTGTGGCTCTTTAGTGCTTGCCAAACTCCTCTGTGCCTGCTGCTGCTTCCATCTGACAAGGAGCACAGCCTTCTGACAGCTGCTTTCAACTTGCCTAAGAAGGAGCTTGGCCATTGGAATGTGCGGCAAATCTGAGTGTGCGGAAGGCGCAGGTGCCAGCTCCAGACAAAAGCGATCCCCCGGTTCAGTTTCTATTTGCCAGACGCATTGGAAATGTTTTCCACTGGCATTCGCGCCAAGAGTCGCAGGTTGCTTAACTCAGGAGCTCTGAGAATGGAACGGCAAGAGGTGTTCCGCTTTCGTCATAAACAGTGCTCCAGAGCGCTTGGCAACGGGCACAACGAAACGTGTGTGCAGGATAGTGACCATTCCCGCCTAGTGCTGGCAATGCACGAGCACTGCCAAAAGGCACAGGAAGGCGCTTAGCATCCGGCTTGTGCGCAAAGCTTTCAGACTGCCAGAGGACCGTAGCTGTGGTAAGCCGGTTTGCTCATTTGACGTTAGATGTCACCTGCAAGAACTTCACCCGCATCTGGTTTATGCTGCTACCCGTTGTTAGGCGACAACAAGGGCACATGTAGCAAATGCTTTTTCCTGGCCCATTTTGCTAGGCCACGCTCTTCTGTGGCTCTTTAGTGCTTGCCAAACTCCTCTGTGCCTGCTGCTGCTTCCATCTGACAAGGAGCACAGCCTTCTGACAGCTGCTTTCAACTTGCCTAAGAAGGAGCTTGGCCATTGGAATGTGCGGCAAATCTGAGTGTGCGGAAGGCGCAGGTGCCAGCTCCAGACAGAAGCGATCCCCCGGTTCAGTTTCTATTTGCCAGACGCATTGGAAATGTTTTCCACTGGCATTCGCGCCAAGAGTCGCAGGTTGCTTAACTCAGGAGCTCTGAGAATGGAACGGCAAGAGGTGTTCCGCTTTCGTCATAAACAGTGCTCCAGAGCGCTTGGCAACGGGCACAACGAAACGTGTGTGCGGGATAGTGACCATTCCCGCCTAGTGCTGGCAATGCACGAGCACTGCCAAAAGGCACAGGAAGGCGCTTAGCATCCGGCTTGTGCGCAAAGCTTTCAGACTGCCAGAGGACCGTAGCTGTGGTAAGCCGGTTTGCTCATTTGACGTTAGATGTCACCTGCAAGAACTTCACCCGCATCTGGTTTATGCTGCTACCCGTTGTTAGGCGACAACAAGGGCACATGTAGCAAATGCTTTTTCCTGGCCCATTTTGCTAGGCCACGCTCTTCTGTGGCTCTTTAGTGCTTGCCAAACTCCTCTGTGCCTGTTGCTGCTTCCATCTGACAAGGAGCACAGCCTTCTGACAGCTGCTTTCAACTTGCCTAAGAAGGAGCTTGGCCATTGGAATGTGCGGCAAATCTGAGTGTGCGGAAGGCGCAGGTGCCAGCTCCAGACAGAAGCGATCCCCCGGTTCAGTTTCTATTTGCCAGACGCATTGGAAATGTTTTCCACTGGCATTCGCGCCAAGAGTCGCAGGTTGCTTAACTCAGGAGCTCTGAGAATGGAACGGCAAGAGGTGTTCCGCTTTCGTCATAAACAGTGCTCCAGAGCGCTTGGCAACGGGCACAACGAAACGTGTGTGCGGGATAGTGACCATTCCCGCCTAGTGCTGGCAATGCACGAGCACTGCCAAAAGGCACAGGAAGGCGCTTAGCATCCGGCTTGTACGCAAAGCTTTCAGACTGCCAGAGGACCGTAGCTGTGGTAAGCCGGTTTGCTCATTTGACGTTAGATGTCACCTGCAAGAACTTCACCCGCATCTGGTTTATGCTGCTACCCGTTGTTAGGCGACAACAAGGGCACATGTAGCAAATGCTTTTTCCTGGCCCATTTTGCTAGGCCACGCTCTTCTGTGGCTCTTTAGTGCTTGCCAAACTCCTCTGTGCCTGCTGCTGCTTCCATCTGACAAGGAGCACAGCCTTCTGACAGCTGCTTTCAACTTGCCTAAGAAGGAGCTTGGCCATTGGAATGTGCGGCAAATCTGAGTGTGCGGAAGGCGCAGGTGCCAGCTCCAGACAGAAGCGATCCCCCGGTTCAGTTTCTATTTGCCAGACGCATTGGAAATGTTTTCCACTGGCATTCGCGCCAAGAGTCGCAGGTTGCTTAACTCAGGAGCTCTGAGAATGGAACGGCAAGAGGTGTTCCGCTTTCGTCATAAACAGTGCTCCAGAGCGCTTGGCAACGGGCACAACGAAACGTGTGTGCGGGATAGTGACCATTCCCGCCTAGTGCTGGCAATGCACGAGCACTGCCAAAAGGTACAGGAAGGCGCTTAGCATCCGGCTTGTGCGCAAAGCTTTCAGACTGCCAGAGGACCGTAGCTGTGGTAAGCCGGTTTGCTCATTTGACGTTAGATGTCACCTGCAAGAACTTCACCCGCATCTGGTTTATGCTGCTACCCGTTGTTAGGCGACAACAAGGGCACATGTAGCAAATGCTTTTTCCTGGCCCATTTTGCTAGGCCACGCTCTTCTGTGGCTCTTTAGTGCTTGCCAAACTCCTCTGTGCCTGTTGCTGCTTCCATCTGACAAGGAGCACAGCCTTCTGACAGCTGCTTTCAACTTGCCTAAGAAGGAGCTTGGCCATTGGAATGTGCGGCAAATCTGAGTGTGCGGAAGGCGCAGGTGCCAGCTCCAGACAAAAGCGATCCCCCGGTTCAGTTTCTATTTGCCAGACGCATTGGAAATGTTTTCCACTGGCATTCGCGCCAAGAGTCGCAGGTTGCTTAACTCAGGAGCTCTGAGAATGGAACGGCAAGAGGTGTTCCGCTTTCGTCATAAACAGTGCTCCAGAGCGCTTGGCAACGGGCACAACGAAACGTGTGTGCGGGATAGTGACCATTCCCGCCTAGTGCTGGCAATGCACGAGCACTGCCAAAAGGCACAGGAAGGCGCTTAGCATCCGGGTTGTGCGCAAAGCTTTCAGACTGCCAGAGGACCGTAGCTGTGGTAAGCCGGCTTGCTCATTTGACGTTAGATGTCACCTGCAAGAACTTCACCCGCATCTGGTTTATGCTGCTACCCGTTGTTAGGCGACAACAAGGGCACATGTAGCAAATGCTTTTTCCTGGCCCATTTTGCTAGGCCACGCTCTTCTGTGGCTCTTTAGTGCTTGCCAAACTCCTCTGTGCCTGCTGCTGCTTCCATCTGACAAGGAGCACAGCCTTCTGACAGCTGCTTTCAACTTGCTTAAGAAGGAGCTTGGCCATTGGAATGTGCGGCAAATCTGAGTGTGCGGAAGGCGCAGGTGCCAGCTCCAGACAGAAGCGATCCCCCGGTTCAGTTTGTATTTGCCAGACGCATTGGAAATGTTTTCCACTGGCATTCGCGCCAAGAGTCGCAGGTTGCTTAACTCAGGAGCTCTGAGAATGGAACGGCAAGAGGTGTTCCGCTTTCGTCATAAACAGTGCTCCAGAGCGCTTGGCAACGGGCACAACGAAACGTGTGTGCGGGATAGTGACCATTCCCGCCTAGTGCTGGCAATGCACGAGCACTGCCAAAAGGCACAGGAAGGCGCTTAGCATCCGGCTTGTGCGCAAAGCTTTCAGACTGCCAGAGGACCGTAGCTGTGGTAAGCCGGGTTGCTCATTTGACGTTAGATGTCACCTGCAAGAACTTCACCGGCATCTGGTTTATGCTGCTACCCGTTGTTAGGCGACAACAAGGGCACATGTAGCAAATGCTTTTTCCTGGCCCATTTTGCTAGGCCACGCTCTTCTGTGGCTCTTTAGTGCTTGCCAAACTCCTCTGTGCCTGCTGCTGCTTCCATCTGACAAGGAGCACAGCCTTCTGACAGCTGCTTTCAACTTGCCTAAGAAGGAGCTTGGCCATTGGAATGTGCGGCAAATCTGAGTGTGCGGAAGGCGCAGGTGCCAGCTCCAGACAAAAGTGATCCCCCGGTTCAGTTTCTATTTGCCAGACGCATTGGAAATGTTTTCCACTGGCATTCGCGCCAAGAGTCGCAGGTTGCTTAACTCAGGAGCTCTGAGAATGGAACGGCAAGAGGTGTTCCGCTTTCGTCATAAACAGTGCTCCAGAGCGCTTGGCAACGGGCACAACGAAACGTGTGTGCGGGATAGTGACCATTCCCGCCTAGTGCTGGCAATGCACGAGCACTGCCAAAAGGCAAAGGAAGGCGCTTAGCATCCGGCTTGTGCGCAAAGCTTTCAGACTGCCAAAGGACCGTAGCTGTGGTAAGCCGGTTTGCTCATTTGACGTTAGATGTCACCTGCAAGAACTTCACCCGCATCTGGTTTATGCTGCTACCCGTTGTTAGGCGACAACAAGGGCACATGTAGCAAATGCTTTTTCCTGGCCCATTTTGCTAGGCCACGCTCTTCTGTGGCTCTTTAGTGCTTGCCAAACTCCTCTGTGCCTGCTGCTGCTTCCATCTGACAAGGAGCACAGCCTTCTGACAGCTGCTTTCAACTTGCTTAAGAAGGAGCTTGGCCATTGGAATGTGCGGCAAATCTGAGTGTGCGGAAGGCGCAGGTGCCAGCTCCAGACAAAAGCGATCCCCCGGTTCAGTTTCTATTTGCCAGACGCATTGGAAATGTTTTCCACTGGCATTCGCGCCAGGAGTCGCAGGTTGCTTAACTCAGGAGCTCTGAGAATGGAACGGCAAGAGGTGTTCCGCTTTCGTCATAAACAGTGCTCCAGAGCGCTTGGCAACGGGCACAACGAAACGTGTGTGCGGGATAGTGACCATTCCCGCCTAGTGCTGGCAATGCACGAGCACTGCCAAAAGGCACAGGAAGGCGCTTAGCATCCGGCTTGTGCGCAAAGCTTTCAGACTGCCAGAGGACCGTAGCTGTGGTAAGCCGGTTTGCTCATTTGACGTTAGATGTCACCTGCAAGAACTTCACCCGCATCTGGTTTATGCTGCTACCCGTTGTTAGGCGACAACAAGGGCACATGTAGCAAATGCTTTTTCTTGGCCCATTTTGCTAGGCCACGCTCTTCTGTGGCTCTTTAGTGCTTGCCAAACTCCTCTGTGCCTGCTGCTGCTTCCATCTGACAAGGAGCACAGCCTTCTGACAGCTGCTTTCAACTTGCTTAAGAAGGAGCTTGGCCATTGGAATGTGCGGCAAATCTGAGTGTGCGGAAGGCGCAGGTGCCAGCTCCAGACAAAAGCGATCCCCCGGTTCAGTTTCTATTTGCCAGACGCATTGGAAATGTTTTCCACTGGCATTCGCGCCAAGAGTCGCAGGTTGCTTAACTCAGGAGCTCTGAGAATGGAACGGCAAGAGGTGTTCCGCTTTCGTCATAAACAGTGCTCCAGAGCGCTTGGCAACGGGCACAACGAAACGTGTGTGCGGGATAGTGACCATTCCCGCCTAGTGCTGGCAATGCACGAGCACTGCCAAAAGGCACAGGAAGGCGCTTAGCATCCGGCTTGTGCGCAAAGCTTTCAGACTGCCAGAGGACCGTAGCTGTGGTAAGCCGGCTTGCTCATTTGACGTTAGATGTCACCTGCAAGAACTTCACCCGCATCTGGTTTATGCTGCTACCCGTTGTTAGGCGACAACAAGGGCACATGTAGCAAATGCTTTTTCCTGGCCCATTTTGCTAGGCCACGCTCTTCTGTGGCTCTTTAGTGCTTGCCAAACTCCTCTGTGCCTGCTGCTGCTTCCATCTGACAAGGAGCACAGCCTTCTGACAGCTGCTTTCAACTTGCCTAAGAAGGAGCTTGGCCATTGGAATGTGCAGCAAATCTGAGTGTGCGGAAGGCGCAGGTGCCAGCTCCAGACAGAAGCGATCCCCCGGTTCAGTTTCTATTTGCCAGACGCATTGGAAATGTTTTCCACTGGCATTCGCGCCAAGAGTCGCAGGTTGCTTAACTCAGGAGCTCTGAGAATGGAACGGCAAGAGGTGTTCCGCTTTCGTCATAAACAGTGCTCCAGAGCGCTTGGCAACGGGCACAACGAAACGTGTGTGCGGGATAGTGACCATTCCCGCCTAGTGCTGGCAATGCACGAGCACTGCCAAAAGGCACAGGAAGGCGCTTAGCATCCGGCTTGTGCGCAAAGCTTTCAGACTGCCAGAGGACCGTAGCTGTGGTAAGCCGGCTTGCTCATTTGACGTTAGATGTCACCTGCAAGAACTTCACCCGCATCTGGTTTATGCTGCTAGCCGTTGTTAGGCGACAACAAGGGCACATGTAGCAAATGCTTTTTCCTGGCCCATTTTGCTAGGCCACGCTCTTCTGTGGCTCTTTAGTGCTTGCCAAACTCCTCTGTGCCTGCTGCTGCTTCCATCTGACAAGGAGCACAGCCTTCTGACAGCTGCTTTCAACTTGCCTAAGAAGGAGCTTGGCCATTGGAATGTGCGGCAAATCTGAGTGTGCGGAAGGCGCAGGTGCCAGCTCCAGACAGAAGCGATCCCCCGGTTCAGTTTCTATTTGCCAGACGCATTGGAAATGTTTTCCACTGGCATTCGCGCCAAGAGTCGCAGGTTGCTTAACTCAGGAGCTCTGAGAATGGAACGGCAAGAGGTGTTCCGCTTTCGTCATAAACAGTGCTCCAGAGCGCTTGGCAACGGGCACAACGAAACGTGTGTGCGGGATAGTGACCATTCCCGCCTAGTGCTGGCAATGCACGAGCACTGCCAAAAGGCACAGGAAGGCGCTTAGCATCCGGCTTGTGCGCAAAGCTTTCAGACTGCCAGAGGACCGTAGCTGTGGTAAGCCGGCTTGCTCATTTGACGTTAGATGTCACCTGCAAGAACTTCACCCGCATCTGGTTTATGCTGCTACCCGTTGTTAGGCGACAACAAGGGCACATGTAGCAAATGCTTTTTCCTGGCCCATTTTGCTAGGCCACGCTCTTCTGTGGCTCTTTAGTGCTTGCCAAACTCCTCTGTGCCTGCTGCTGCTTCCATCTGACAAGGAGCACAGCCTTCTGACAGCTGCTTTCAACTTGCCTAAGAAGGAGCTTGGCCATTGGAATGTGCGGCAAATCTGAGTGTGCGGAAGGCGCAGGTGCCAGCTCCAGACAAAAGTGATCCCCCGGTTCAGTTTCTATTTGCCAGACGCATTGGAAATGTTTTCCACTGGCATTCGCGCCAAGAGTCGCAGGTTGCTTAACTCAGGAGCTCTGAGAATGGAACGGCAAGAGGTGTTCCGCTTTCGTCATAAACAGTGCTCCAGAGCGCTTGGCAACGGGCACAACGAAACGTGTGTGCGGGATAGTGACCATTCCCGCCTAGTGCTGGCAATGCACGAGCACTGCCAAAAGGCAAAGGAAGGTGCTTAGCATCCGGCTTGTGCGCAAAGCTTTCAGACTGCCAAAGGACCGTAGCTGTGGTAAGCCGGTTTGCTCATTTGACGTTAGATGTCACCTGCAAGAACTTCACCCGCATCTGGTTTATGCTGCTACCCGTTGTTAGGCGACAACAAGGGCACATGTAGCAAATGCTTTTTCCTGGCCCATTTTGCTAGGCCACGCTCTTCTGTGGCTCTTTAGTGCTTGCCAAACTCCTCTGTGCCTGCCCCTGCTTCCATTGACAAGGAGCACAGCCTTCTGACAGCTGCTTTCAACTTGCCTAAGAAGGAGCTTGGCCATTGGAATGTGCGGCAAATCTGAGTGTGCGGAAGGCGCAGGTGCCAGCTCCAGACAAAAGCGATCCCCCGGTTCAGTTTCTATTTGCCAGACGCATTGGAAATGTTTTCCACTGGCATTCGCGCCAAGAGTCGCAGGTTGCTTAACTCAGGAGCTCTGAGAATGGAACGGCAAGAGGTGTTCCGCTTTCGTCATAAACAGTGCTCCAGAGCGCTTGGCAACGGGCACAACGAAACGTGTGTGCGGGATAGTGACCATTCCCGCCTAGTGCTGGCAATGCACGAGCACTGCCAAAAGGCACAGGAAGGCGCTTAGCATCCGGGTTGTGCGCAAAGCTTTCAGACTGTCAGAGGACCGTAGCTGTGGTAAGCCGGTTTGCTCATTTGACGTTAGATGTCACCTGCAAGAACTTCACCGGCATCTGGTTTATGCTGCTACCCGTTGTTAGGCGACAACAAGGGCACATGTAGCAAATGCTTTTTCCTGGCCCATTTTGCTAGGCCACGCTCTTCTGTGGCTCTTTAGTGCTTGCCAAACTCCTCTGTGCCTGCTGCTGCTTCCATCTGACAAGGAGCACAGCCTTCTGACAGCTGCTTTCAACTTGCCTAAGAAGGAGCTTGGCCATTGGAATGTGCGGCAAATCTGAGTGTGCGGAAGGCGCAGGTGCCAGCTCCAGACAAAAGCGATCCCCCGGTTCAGTTTCTATTTGCCAGACGCATTGGAAATGTTTTCCACTGGCATTCGCGCCAAGAGTCGCAGGTTGCTTAACTCAGGAGCTCTGAGAATGGAACGGCAAGAGGTGTTCCGCTTTCGTCATAAACAGTGCTCCAGAGCGCTTGGCAACGGGCACAACGAAACGTGTGTGCAGGATAGTGACCATTCCCGCCTAGTGCTGGCAATGCACGAGCACTGCCAAAAGGCACAGGAAGGCGCTTAGCATCCGGCTTGTGCGCAAAGCTTTCAGACTGCCAGAGGACCGTAGCTGTGGTAAGCCGGTTTGCTCATTTGACGTTAGATGTCACCTGCAAGAACTTCACCCGCATCTGGTTTATGCTGCTACCCGTTGTTAGGCGACAACAAGGGCACATGTAGCAAATGCTTTTTCCTGGCCCATTTTGCTAGGCCACGCTCTTCTGTGGCTCTTTAGTGCTTGCCAAACTCCTCTGTGCCTGCTGCTGCTTCCATCTGACAAGGAGCACAGCCTTCTGACAGCTGCTTTCAACTTGCCTAAGAAGGAGCTTGGCCATTGGAATGTGCGGCAAATCTGAGTGTGCGGAAGGCGCAGGTGCCAGCTCCAGACAGAAGCGATCCCCCGGTTCAGTTTCTATTTGCCAGACGCATTGGAAATGTTTTCCACTGGCATTCGCGCCAAGAGTCGCAGGTTGCTTAACTCAGGAGCTCTGAGAATGGAACGGCAAGAGGTGTTCCGCTTTCGTCATAAACAGTGCTCCAGAGCGCTTGGCAACGGGCACAACGAAACGTGTGTGCGGGATAGTGACCATTCCCGCCTAGTGCTGGCAATTCACGAGCACTGCCAAAAGGCACAGGAAGGCGCTTAGCATCCGGCTTGTACGCAAAGCTTTCAGACTGCCAGAGGACCGTAGCTGTGGTAAGCCGGTTTGCTCATTTGACGTTAGATGTCACCTGCAAGAACTTCACCCGCATCTGGTTTATGCTGCTACCCGTTGTTAGGCGACAACAAGGGCACATGTAGCAAATGCTTTTTCCTGGCCCATTTTGCTAGGCCACGCTCTTCTGTGGCTCTTTAGTGCTTGCCAAACTCCTCTGTGCCTGCTGCTGCTTCCATCTGACAAGGAGCACAGCCTTCTGACAGCTGCTTTCAACTTGCCTAAGAAGGAGCTTGGCCATTGGAATGTGCGGCAAATCTGAGTGTGCGGAAGGCGCAGGTGCCAGCTCCAGACAGAAGCGATCCCCCGGTTCAGTTTCTATTTGCCAGACGCATTGGAAATGTTTTCCACTGGCATTCGCGCCAGGAGTCGCAGGTTGCTTAACTCAGGAGCTCTGAGAATGGAACGGCAAGAGGTGTTCCGCTTTCGTCATAAACAGTGCTCCAGAGCGCTTGGCAACGGGCACAACGAAACGTGTGTGCGGGATAGTGACCATTCCCGCCTAGTGCTGGCAATGCACGAGCACTGCCAAAAGGCACAGGAAGGCGCTTAGCATCCGGCTTGTGCGCAAAGCTTTCAGACTGCCAGAGGACCGTAGCTGTGGTAAGCCGGTTTGCTCATTTGACGTTAGATGTCACCTGCAAGAACTTCACCCGCATCTGGTGTATGCTGCTACCCGTTGTTAGGCGACAACAAGGGCACATGTAGCAAATGCTTTTTCCTGGCCCATTTTGCTAGGCCACGCTCTTCTGTGGCTCTTTAGTGCTTGCCAAACTCCTCTGTGCCTGTTGCTGCTTCCATCTGACAAGGAGCACAGACTTCTGACAGCTGCTTTCAACTTGCCTAAGAAGGAGCTTGGCCATTGGAATGTGCGGCAAATCTGAGTGTGCGGAAGGCGCAGGTGCCAGCTCCAGACAGAAGCGATCCCCCGGTTCAGTTTCTATTTGCCAGACGCATTGGAAATGTTTTCCACTGGCATTCGCGCCAAGAGTCGCAGGTTGCTTAACTCAGGAGCTCTGAGAATGGAACGGCAAGAGGTGTTCCGCTTTCGTCATAAACAGTGCTCCAGAGCGCTTGGCAACGGGCACAACGAAACGTGTGTGCGGGATAGTGACCATTCCCGCCTAGTGCTGGCAATGCACGAGCACTGCCAAAAGGCACAGGAAGGCGCTTAGCATCCGGCTTGTGCGCAAAGCTTTCAGACTGCCAGAGGACCGTAGCTGTGGTAAGCCGGTTTGCTCATTTGACGTTAGATGTCACCTGCAAGAACTTCACCCGCATCTGGTTTATGCTGCTACCCGTTGTTAGGCGACAACAAGGGCACATGTAGCAAATGCTTTTTCCTGGCCCATTTTGCTAGGCCACGCTCTTCTGTGGCTCTTTAGTGCTTGCCAAACTCCTCTGTGCCTGCTGCTGCTTCCATCTGACAAGGAGCACAGCCTTCTGACAGCTGCTTTCAACTTGCCTAAGAAGGAGCTTGGCCATTGGAATGTGCGGCAAATCTGAGTGTGCGGAAGGCGCAGGTGCCAGCTCCAGACAAAAGCGATCCCCCGGTTCAGTTTGTATTTGCCAGACGCATTGGAAATGTTTTCCACTGGCATTCGCGCCAAGAGTCGCAGGTTGCTTAACTCAGGAGCTCTGAGAATGGAACGGCAAGAGGTGTTCCGCTTTCGTCATAAACAGTGCTCCAGAGCGCTTGGCAACGGGCACAACGAAACGTGTGTGCGGGATAGTGACCATTCCCGCCTAGTGCTGGCAATGCACGAGCACTGCCAAAAGGCACAGGAAGGCGCTTAGCATCCGGCTTGTGCGCAAAGCTTTCAGACTGCCAGAGGACCGTAGCTGTGGTAAGCCGGCTTGCTCATTTGACGTTAGATGTCACCTGCAAGAACTTCACCCGCATCTGGTTTATGCTGCTACCCATTGTTAGGCGACAACAAGGGCACATGTAGCAAATGCTTTTTCCTGGCCCATTTTGCTAGGCCACGCTCTTCTGTGGCTCTTTAGTGCTTGCCAAACTCCTCTGTGCCTGCTGCTGCTTCCATCTGACAAGGAGCACAGCCTTCTGACAGCTGCTTTCAACTTGCCTAAGAAGGAGCTTGGCCATTGGAATGTGCGGCAAATCTGAGTGTGCGGAAGGCGCAGGTGCCAGCTCCAGACAAAAGCGATCCCCCGGTTCAGTTTCTATTTGCCAGACGCATTGGAAATGTTTTCCACTGGCATTCGCGCCAAGAGTCGCAGGTTGCTTAACTCAGGAGCTCTGAGAATGGAACGGCAAGAGGTGTTCCGCTTTCGTCATAAACAGTGCTCCAGAGCGCTTGGCAACGGGCACAACGAAACGTGTGTGCGGGATAGTGACCATTCCCGCCTAGTGCTGGCAATGCACGAGCACTGCCAAAAGGCACAGGAAGGCGCTTAGCATCCGGCTTGTGCGCAAAGCTTTCAGACTGCCAGAGGACCGTAGCTGTGGTAAGCCGGGTTGCTCATTTGACGTTAGATGTCACCTGCAAGAACTTCACCCGCATCTGGTTTATGCTGCTACCCGTTGTTAGGCGACAACAAGGGCACATGTAGCAAATGCTTTTTCCTGGCCCATTTTGCTAGGCCACGCTCTTCTGTGGCTCTTTAGTGCTTGCCAAACTCCTCTGTGCCTGCTGCTGCTTCCATCTGACAAGGAGCACAGCCTTCTGACAGCTGCTTTCAACTTGCCTAAGAAGGAGCTTGGCCATTGGAATGTGCGGCAAATCTGAGTGTGCGGAAGGCGCAGGTGCCAGCTCCAGACAAAAGTGATCCCCCGGTTCAGTTTCTATTTGCCAGACGCATTGGAAATGTTTTCCACTGGCATTCGCGCCAAGAGTCGCAGGTTGCTTAACTCAGGAGCTCTGAGAATGGAACGGCAAGAGGTGTTCCGCTTTCGTCATAAACAGTGCTCCAGAGCGCTTGGCAACGGGCACAACGAAACGTGTGTGCGGGATAGTGACCATTCCCGCCTAGTGCTGGCAATGCACGAGCACTGCCAAAAGGCAAAGGAAGGTGCTTAGCATCCGGCTTGTGCGCAAAGCTTTCAGACTGCCAAAGGACCGTAGCTGTGGTAAGCCGGTTTGCTCATTTGACGTTAGATGTCACCTGCAAGAACTTCACCCGCATCTGGTTTATGCTGCTACCCGTTGTTAGGCGACAACAAGGGCACATGTAGCAAATGCTTTTTCTTGGCCCATTTTGCTAGGCCACGCTCTTCTGTGGCTCTTTAGTGCTTGCCAAACTCCTCTGTGCCTGCTGCTGCTTCCATCTGACAAGGAGCACAGCCTTCTGACAGCTGCTTTCAACTTGCTTAAGAAGGAGCTTGGCCATTGGAATGTGCGGCAAATCTGAGTGTGCGGAAGGCGCAGGTGCCAGCTCCAGACAAAAGCGATCCCCCGGTTCAGTTTCTATTTGCCAGACGCATTGGAAATGTTTTCCACTGGCATTCGCGCCAGGAGTCGCAGGTTGCTTAACTCAGGAGCTCTGAGAATGGAACGGCAAGAGGTGTTCCGCTTTCGTCATAAACAGTGCTCCAGAGCGCTTGGCAACGGGCACAACGAAACGTGTGTGCGGGATAGTGACCATTCCCGCCTAGTGCTGGCAATGCACGAGCACTGCCAAAAGGCACAGGAAGGCGCTTAGCATCCGGCTTGTGCGCAAAGCTTTCAGACTGCCAGAGGACCGTAGCTGTGGTAAGCCGGTTTGCTCATTTGACGTTAGATGTCACCTGCAAGAACTTCACCCGCATCTGGTTTATGCTGCTACCCGTTGTTAGGCGACAACAAGGGCACATGTAGCAAATGCTTTTTCCTGGCCCATTTTGCTAGGCCACGCTCTTCTGTGGCTCTTTAGTGCTTGCCAAACTCCTCTGTGCCTGCTGCTGCTTCCATCTGACAAGGAGCACAGCCTTCTGACAGCTGCTTTCAACTTGCCTAAGAAGGAGCTTGGCCATTGGAATGTGCGGCAAATCTGAGTGTGCGGAAGGCGCAGGTGCCAGCTCCAGACAGAAGCGATCCCCCGGTTCAGTTTCTATTTGCCAGACGCATTGGAAATGTTTTCCACTGGCATTCGCGCCAAGAGTCGTGGTTGCTTAACTCAGGAGCTCTGAGAATGGAACGGCAAGAGGTGTTCCGCTTTCGTCATAAACAGTGCTCCAGAGCGCTTGGCAACGGGCACAACGAAACGTGTGTGCGGGATAGTGACCATTCCCGCCTAGTGCTGGCAATGCACGAGCACTGCCAAAAGGCACAGGAAGGCGCTTAGCATCCGGGTTGTGCGCAAAGCTTTCAGACTGCCAGAGGACCGTAGCTGTGGTAAGCCGGCTTGCTCATTTGACGTTAGATGTCACCTGCAAGAACTTCACCCGCATCTGGTTTATGCTGCTACCCGTTGTTAGGCGACAACAAGGGCACATGTAGCAAATGCTTTTTCCTGGCCCATTTTGCTAGGCCACGCTCTTCTGTGGCTCTTTAGTGCTTGCCAAACTCCTCTGTGCCTGCTGCTGCTTCCATCTGACAAGGAGCACAGCCTTCTGACAGCTGCTTTCAACTTGCTTAAGAAGGAGCTTGGCCATTGGAATGTGCGGCAAATCTGAGTGTGCGGAAGGCGCAGGTGCCAGCTCCAGACAAAAGCGATCCCCCGGTTCAGTTTCTATTTGCCAGACGCATTGGAAATGTTTTCCACTGGCATTCGCGCCAGGAGTCGCAGGTTGCTTAACTCAGGAGCTCTGAGAATGGAACGGCAAGAGGTGTTCCGCTTTCGTCATAAACAGTGCTCCAGAGCGCTTGGCAACGGGCACAACGAAACGTGTGTGCGGGATAGTGACCATTCCCGCCTAGTGCTGGCAATGCACGAGCACTGCCAAAAGGCACAGGAAGGCGCTTAGCATCCGGCTTGTGCGCAAAGCTTTCAGACTGCCAGAGGACCGTAGCTGTGGTAAGCCGGTTTGCTCATTTGACGTTAGATGTCACCTGCAAGAACTTCACCCGCATCTGGTTTATGCTGCTACCCGTTGTTAGGCGACAACAAGGGCACATGTAGCAAATGCTTTTTCCTGGCCCATTTTGCTAGGCCACGCTCTTCTGTGGCTCTTTAGTGCTTGCCAAACTCCTCTGTGCCTGTTGCTGCTTCCATCTGACAAGGAGCACAGCCTTCTGACAGCTGCTTTCAACTTGCCTAAGAAGGAGCTTGGCCATTGGAATGTGCGGCAAATCTGAGTGTGCGGAAGGCGCAGGTGCCAGCTCCAGACAGAAGCGATCCCCCGGTTCAGTTTCTATTTGCCAGACGCATTGGAAATGTTTTCCACTGGCATTCGCGCCAAGAGTCGCAGGTTGCTTAACTCAGGAGCTCTGAGAATGGAACGGCAAGAGGTGTTCCGCTTTCGTCATAAACAGTGCTCCAGAGCGCTTGGCAACGGGCACAACGAAACGTGTGTGCGGGATAGTGACCATTCCCGCCTAGTGCTGGCAATGCACGAGCACTGCCAAAAGGCACAGGAAGGCGCTTAGCATCCGGCTTGTGCGCAAAGCTTTCAGACTGCCAGAGGACCGTAGCTGTGGTAAGCCGGTTTGCTCATTTGACGTTAGATGTCACCTGCAAGAACTTCACCCGCATCTGGTTTATGCTGCTACCCGTTGTTAGGCGACAACAAGGGCACATGTAGCAAATGCTTTTTCCTGGCCCATTTTGCTAGGCCACGCTCTTCTGTGGCTCTTTAGTGCTTGCCAAACTCCTCTGTGCCTGCTGCTGCTTCCATCTGACAAGGAGCACAGCCTTCTGACAGCTGCTTTCAACTTGCCTAAGAAGGAGCTTGGCCATTGGAATGTGCGGCAAATCTGAGTGTGCGGAAGGCGCAGGTGCCAGCTCCAGACAGAAGCGATCCCCCGGTTCAGTTTCTATTTGCCAGACGCATTGGAAATGTTTTCCACTGGCATTCGCGCCAAGAGTCGCAGGTTGCTTAACTCAGGAGCTCTGAGAATGGAACGGCAAGAGGTGTTCCGCTTTCGTCATAAACAGTGCTCCAGAGCGCTTGGCAACGGGCACAACGAAACGTGTGTGCGGGATAGTGACCATTCCCGCCTAGTGCTGGCAATGCACGAGCACTGCCAAAAGGCACAGGAAGGCGCTTAGCATCCGGGTTGTGCGCAAAGCTTTCAGACTGCCAGAGGACCGTAGCTGTGGTAAGCCGGTTTGCTCATTTGACGTTAGATGTCACCTGCAAGAACTTCACCGGCATCTGGTTTATGCTGCTACCCGTTGTTAGGCGACAACAAGGGCACATGTAGCAAATGCTTTTTCCTGGCCCATTTTGCTAGGCCACGCTCTTCTGTGGCTCTTTAGTGCTTGCCAAACTCCTCTGTGCCTGCTGCTGCTTCCATCTGACAAGGAGCACAGCCTTCTGACAGCTGCTTTCAACTTGCCTAAGAAGGAGCTTGGCCATTGGAATGTGCGGCAAATCTGAGTGTGCGGAAGGCGCAGGTGCCAGCTCCAGACAAAAGCGATCCCCCGGTTCAGTTTCTATTTGCCAGACGCATTGGAAATGTTTTCCACTGGCATTCGCGCCAAGAGTCGCAGGTTGCTTAACTCAGGAGCTCTGAGAATGGAACGGCAAGAGGTGTTCCGCTTTCGTCATAAACAGTGCTCCAGAGCGCTTGGCAACGGGCACAACGAAACGTGTGTGCGGGATAGTGACCATTCCCGCCTAGTGCTGGCAATGCACGAGCACTGCCAAAAGGCACAGGAAGGCGCTTAGCATCCGGCTTGTGCGCAAAGCTTTCAGACTGCCAGAGGACCGTAGCTGTGGTAAGCCGGCTTGCTCATTTGACGTTAGATGTCACCTGCAAGAACTTCACCCGCATCTGGTTTATGCTGCTACCCGTTGTTAGGCGACAACAAGGGCACATGTAGCAAATGCTTTTTCCTGGCCCATTTTGCTAGGCCACGCTCTTCTGTGGCTCTTTAGTGCTTGCCAAACTCCTCTGTGCCTGCTGCTGCTTCCATCTGACAAGGAGCACAGCCTTCTGACAGCTGCTTTCAACTTGCCTAAGAAGGAGCTTGGCCATTGGAATGTGCGGCAAATCTGAGTGTGCGGAAGGCGCAGGTGCCAGCTCCAGACAAAAGTGATCCCCCGGTTCAGTTTCTATTTGCCAGACGCATTGGAAATGTTTTCCACTGGCATTCGCGCCAAGAGTCGCAGGTTGCTTAACTCAGGAGCTCTGAGAATGGAACGGCAAGAGGTGTTCCGCTTTCGTCATAAACAGTGCTCCAGAGCGCTTGGCAACGGGCACAACGAAACGTGTGTGCGGGATAGTGACCATTCCCGCCTAGTGCTGGCAATGCACGAGCACTGCCAAAAGGCAAAGGAAGGTGCTTAGCATCCGGCTTGTGCGCAAAGCTTTCAGACTGCCAAAGGACCGTAGCTGTGGTAAGCCGGTTTGCTCATTTGACGTTAGATGTCACCTGCAAGAACTTCACCCGCATCTGGTTTATGCTGCTACCCGTTGTTAGGCGACAACAAGGGCACATGTAGCAAATGCTTTTTCTTGGCCCATTTTGCTAGGCCACGCTCTTCTGTGGCTCTTTAGTGCTTGCCAAACTCCTCTGTGCCTGCTGCTGCTTCCATCTGACAAGGAGCACAGCCTTCTGACAGCTGCTTTCAACTTGCTTAAGAAGGAGCTTGGCCATTGGAATGTGCGGCAAATCTGAGTGTGCGGAAGGCGCAGGTGCCAGCTCCAGACAAAAGCGATCCCCCGGTTCAGTTTCTATTTGCCAGACGCATTGGAAATGTTTTCCACTGGCATTCGCGCCAGGAGTCGCAGGTTGCTTAACTCAGGAGCTCTGAGAATGGAACGGCAAGAGGTGTTCCGCTTTCGTCATAAACAGTGCTCCAGAGCGCTTGGCAACGGGCACAACGAAACGTGTGTGCGGGATAGTGACCATTCCCGCCTAGTGCTGGCAATGCACGAGCACTGCCAAAAGGCACAGGAAGGCGCTTAGCATCCGGCTTGTGCGCAAAGCTTTCAGACTGCCAGAGGACCGTAGCTGTGGTAAGCCGGTTTGCTCATTTGACGTTAGATGTCACCTGCAAGAACTTCACCCGCATCTGGTTTATGCTGCTACCCGTTGTTAGGCGACAACAAGGGCACATGTAGCAAATGCTTTTTCTTGGCCCATTTTGCTAGGCCACGCTCTTCTGTGGCTCTTTAGTGCTTGCCAAACTCCTCTGTGCCTGCTGCTGCTTCCATCTGACAAGGAGCACAGCCTTCTGACAGCTGCTTTCAACTTGCTTAAGAAGGAGCTTGGCCATTGGAATGTGCGGCAAATCTGAGTGTGCGGAAGGCGCAGGTGCCAGCTCCAGACAAAAGCGATCCCCCGGTTCAGTTTCTATTTGCCAGACGCATTGGAAATGTTTTCCACTGGCATTCGCGCCAGGAGTCGCAGGTTGCTTAACTCAGGAGCTCTGAGAATGGAACGGCAAGAGGTGTTCCGCTTTCGTCATAAACAGTGCTCCAGAGCGCTTGGCAACGGGCACAACGAAACGTGTGTGCGGGATAGTGACCATTCCCGCCTAGTGCTGGCAATGCACGAGCACTGCCAAAAGGCACAGGAAGGCGCTTAGCATCCGGCTTGTGCGCAAAGCTTTCAGACTGCCAGAGGACCGTAGCTGTGGTAAGCCGGTTTGCTCATTTGACGTTAGATGTCACCTGCAAGAACTTCACCCGCATCTGGTTTATGCTGCTACCCGTTGTTAGGCGACAACAAGGGCACATGTAGCAAATGCTTTTTCCTGGCCCATTTTGCTAGGCCACGCTCTTCTGTGGCTCTTTAGTGCTTGCCAAACTCCTCTGTGCCTGCTGCTGCTTCCATCTGACAAGGAGCACAGCCTTCTGACAGCTGCTTTCAACTTGCCTAAGAAGGAGCTTGGCCATTGGAATGTGCGGCAAATCTGAGTGTGCGGAAGGCGCAGGTGCCAGCTCCAGACAGAAGCGATCCCCCGGTTCAGTTTCTATTTGCCAGACGCATTGGAAATGTTTTCCACTGGCATTCGCGCCAAGAGTCGTGGTTGCTTAACTCAGGAGCTCTGAGAATGGAACGGCAAGAGGTGTTCCGCTTTCGTCATAAACAGTGCTCCAGAGCGCTTGGCAACGGGCACAACGAAACGTGTGTGCGGGATAGTGACCATTCCCGCCAAGTGCTGGCAATGCATGAGCACTGCCAAAAAGCACAGGAAGGCGCTTAGCATCCGGCTTGTGCGCAAAGCTTTCAGACTGCCAGAGGACCGTAGCTGTGGTAAGCCGGCTTGCTCATTTGACGTTAGATGTCACCTGCAAGAACTTCACCCGCATCTGGTTTATGCTGCTACCCGTTGTTAGGCGACAACAAGGGCACATGTAGCAAATGCTTTTTCCTGGCCCATTTTGCTAGGCCACGCTCTTCTGTGGCTCTTTAGTGCTTGCCAAACTCCTCTGTGCCTGCTGCTGCTTCCATCTGACAAGGAGCACAGCCTTCTGACAGCTGCTTTCAACTTGCCTAAGAAGGAGCTTGGCCATTGGAATGTGCGGCAAATCTGAGTGTGCGGAAGGCGCAGGTGCCAGCTCCAGACAAAAGTGATCCCCCGGTTCAGTTTCTATTTGCCAGACGCATTGGAAATGTTTTCCACTGGCATTCGCGCCAAGAGTCGCAGGTTGCTTAACTCAGGAGCTCTGAGAATGGAACGGCAAGAGGTGTTCCGCTTTCGTCATAAACAGTGCTCCAGAGCGCTTGGCAACGGGCACAACGAAACGTGTGTGCGGGATAGTGACCATTCCCGCCTAGTGCTGGCAATGCACGAGCACTGCCAAAAGGCAAAGGAAGGTGCTTAGCATCCGGCTTGTGCGCAAAGCTTTCAGACTGCCAAAGGACCGTAGCTGTGGTAAGCCGGTTTGCTCATTTGACGTTAGATGTCACCTGCAAGAACTTCACCCGCATCTGGTTTATGCTGCTACCCGTTGTTAGGCGACAACAAGGGCACATGTAGCAAATGCTTTTTCCTGGCCCATTTTGCTAGGCCACGCTCTTCTGTGGCTCTTTAGTGCTTGCCAAACTCCTCTGTGCCTGCCCCTGCTTCCATCTGACAAGGAGCACAGCCTTCTGACAGCTGCTTTCAACTTGCCTAAGAAGGAGCTTGGCCATTGGAATGTGCGGCAAATCTGAGTGTGCGGAAGGCGCAGGTGCCAGCTCCAGACAGAAGCGATCCCCCGGTTCAGTTTCTATTTGCCAGACGCATTGGAAATGTTTTCCACTGGCATTCGCGCCAAGAGTCGCAGGTTGCTTAACTCAGGAGCTCTGAGAATGGAACGGCAAGAGGTGTTCCGCCTTCGTCATAAACAGTGCTCCAGAGCGCTTGGCAACGGGCACAACGAAACGTGTGTGCGGGATAGTGACCATTCCCGCCTAGTGCTGGCAATGCACGAGCACTGCCAAAAGGCACAGGAAGGCGCTTAGCATCCGGCTTGTGCGCAAAGCTTTCAGACTGCCAGAGGACCGTAGCTGTGGTAAGCCGGTTTGCTCATTTGACGTTAGATGTCACCTGCAAGAACTTCACCCGCATCTGGTTTATGCTGCTACCCGTTGTTAGGCGACAACAAGGGCACATGTAGCAAATGCTTTTTCTTGGCCCATTTTGCTAGGCCACGCTCTTCTGTGGCTCTTTAGTGCTTGCCAAACTCCTCTGTGCCTGCTGCTGCTTCCATCTGACAAGGAGCACAGCCTTCTGACAGCTGCTTTCAACTTGCTTAAGAAGGAGCTTGGCCATTGGAATGTGCGGCAAATCTGAGTGTGCGGAAGGCGCAGGTGCCAGCTCCAGACAGAAGCGATCCCCCGGTTCAGTTTCTATTTGCCAGACGCATTGGAAATGTTTTCCACTGGCATTCGCGCCAGGAGTCGCAGGTTGCTTAACTCAGGAGCTCTGAGAATGGAACGGCAAGAGGTGTTCCGCTTTCGTCATAAACAGTGCTCCAGAGCGCTTGGCAACGGGCACAACGAAACGTGTGTGCGGGATAGTGACCATTCCCGCCTAGTGCTGGCAATGCACGAGCACTGCCAAAAGGCACAGGAAGGCGCTTAGCATCCGGCTTGTGCGCAAAGCTTTCAGACTGCCAGAGGACCGTAGCTGTGGTAAGCCGGCTTGCTCATTTGACGTTAGATGTCACCTGCAAGAACTTCACCCGCATCTGGTTTATGCTGCTACCCGTTGTTAGGCGACAACAAGGGCACATGTAGCAAATGCTTTTTCCTGGCCCATTTTGCTAGGCCACGCTCTTCTGTGGCTCTTTAGTGCTTGCCAAACTCCTCTGTGCCTGCTGCTGCTTCCATCTGACAAGGAGCACAGCCTTCTGACAGCTGCTTTCAACTTGCTTAAGAAGGAGCTTGGCCATTGGAATGTGCGGCAAATCTGAGTGTGCGGAAGGCGCAGGTGCCAGCTCCAGACAAAAGCGATCCCCCGGTTCAGTTTCTATTTGCCAGACGCATTGGAAATGTTTTCCACTGGCATTCGCGCCAGGAGTCGCAGGTTGCTTAACTCAGGAGCTCTGAGAATGGAACGGCAAGAGGTGTTCCGCTTTCGTCATAAACAGTGCTCCAGAGCGCTTGGCAACGGGCACAACGAAACGTGTGTGCGGGATAGTGACCATTCCCGCCTAGTGCTGGCAATGCACGAGCACTGCCAAAAGGCACAGGAAGGCGCTTAGCATCCGGCTTGTGCGCAAAGCTTTCAGACTGCCAGAGGACCGTAGCTGTGGTAAGCCGGTTTGCTCATTTGACGTTAGATGTCACCTGCAAGAACTTCACCCGCATCTGGTTTATGCTGCTACCCGTTGTTAGGCGACAACAAGGGCACATGTAGCAAATGCTTTTTCCTGCCCCATTTTGCTAGGCCACGCTCTTCTGTGGCTCTTTAGTGCTTGCCAAACTCCTCTGTGCCTGCTGCTGCTTCCATCTGACAAGGAGCACAGCCTTCTGACAGCTGCTTTCAACTTGCCTAAGAAGGAGCTTGGCCATTGGAATGTGCGGCAAATCTGAGTGTGCGGAAGGCGCAGGTGCCAGCTCCAGACAGAAGCGATCCCCCGGTTCAGTTTCTATTTGCCAGACGCATTGGAAATGTTTTCCACTGGCATTCGCGCCAAGAGTCGCAGGTTGCTTAACTCAGGAGCTCTGAGAATGGAACGGCAAGGTGTTCCGCTTTCGTCATAAACAGTGCTCCAGAGCGCTTGGCAACGGGCACAACGAAACGTGTGTGCGGGATAGTGACCATTCACGCCTAGTACTGGCATGCACGAGCACTGCCAAAAGGCACAGGAAGGCGCTTAGCATCCGGCTTGTGCGCAAAGCTTTCAGACTGCCAGAGGACCGTAGCTGTGGTAAGCCGGTTTGCTCATTTGACGTTAGATGTCACCTGCAAGAACTTCACCCGCATCTGGTTTATGCTGCTACCCGTTGTTAGGCGACAACAAGGGCACATGTAGCAAATGCTTTTTCTTGGCCCATTTTGCTAGGCCACGCTCTTCTGTGGCTCTTTAGTGCTTGCCAAACTCCTCTGTGACTGCTGCTGCTTCCATCTGACAAGGAGCACAGCCTTCTGACAGCTGCTTTCAACTTGCTTAAGAAGGAGCTTGGCCATTGGAATGTGCGGCAAATCTGAGTGTGCGGAAGGCGCAGGTGCCAGCTCCAGACAAAAGCGATCCCCCGGTTCAGTTTCTATTTGCCAGACGCATTGGAAATGTTTTCCACTGGCATTCGCGCCAAGAGTCGCAGGTTGCTTAACTCAGGAGCTCTGAGAATGGAACGGCAAGAGGTGTTCCGCTTTCGTCATAAACAGTGCTCCAGAGCGCTTGGCAACGGGCACAACGAAACGTGTGTGCGGGATAGTGACCATTCCCGCCTAGTGCTGGCAATGCACGAGCACTGCCAAAAGGCACAGGAAGGCGCTTAGCATCCGGCTTGTGCGCAAAGCTTTCAGACTGCCAGAGGACCGTAGCTGTGGTAAGCCGGTTTGCTCATTTGACGTTAGATGTCACCTGCAAGAACTTCACCCGCATCTGGTTTATGCTGCTACCCGTTGTTAGGCGACAACAAGGGCACATGTAGCAAATGCTTTTTCCTGGCCCATTTTGCTAGGCCACGCTCTTCTGTGGCTCTTTAGTGCTTGCCAAACTCCTCTGTGCCTGCTGCTGCTTCCATCTGACAAGGAGCACAGCCTTCTGACAGCTGCTTTCAACTTGCCTAAGAAGGAGCTTGGCCATTGGAATGTGCGGCAAATCTGAGTGTGCGGAAGGCGCAGGTGCCAGCTCCAGACAAAAGCGATCCCCCGGTTCAGTTTCTATTTGCCAGATGCATTGGAAATGTTTTCCACTGGCATTCGCGCCAGGAGTCGCAGGTTGCTTAACTCAGGAGCTCTGAGAATGGAACGGCAAGAGGTGTTCCGCTTTCGTCATAAACAGTGCTCCAGAGCGCTTGGCAACGGGCACAACGAAACGTGTGTGCGGGATAGTGACCATTCCCGCCTAGTGCTGGCAATGCACGAGCACTGCCAAAAGGCACAGGAAGGCGCTTAGCATCCGGCTTGTGCGCAAAGCTTTCAGACTGCCAGAGGACCGTAGCTGTGGTAAGCCGGTTTGCTCATTTGACGTTAGATGTCACCTGCAAGAACTTCACCCGCATCTGGTTTATGCTGCTACCCGTTGTTAGGCGACAACAAGGGCACATGTAGCAAATGCTTTTTCTTGGCCCATTTTGCTAGGCCACGCTCTTCTGTGGCTCTTTAGTGCTTGCCAAACTCCTCTGTGACTGCTGCTGCTTCCATCTGACAAGGAGCACAGCCTTCTGACAGCTGCTTTCAACTTGCTTAAGAAGGAGCTTGGCCATTGGAATGTGCGGCAAATCTGAGTGTGCGGAAGGCGCAGGTGCCAGCTCCAGACAGAAGCGATCCCCCGGTTCAGTTTCTATTTGCCAGACGCATTGGAAATGTTTTCCACTGGCATTCGCGCCAAGAGTCGCAGGTTGCTTAACTCAGGAGCTCTGAGAATGGAACGGCAAGAGGTGTTCCGCTTTCGTCATAAACAGTGCTCCAGAGCGCTTGGCAACGGGCACAACGAAACGTGTGTGCGGGATAGTGACCATTCCCGCCTAGTGCTGGCAATGCACGAGCACTGCCAAAAGGCACAGGAAGGCGCTTAGCATCCGGCTTGTGCGCAAAGCTTTCAGACTGCCAGAGGACCGTAGCTGTGGTAAGCCGGTTTGCTCATTTGACGTTAGATGTCACCTGCAAGAACTTCACCCGCATCTGGTTTATGCTGCTACCCGTTGTTAGGCGACAACAAGGGCACATGTAGCAAATGCTTTTTCCTGGCCCATTTTGCTAGGCCACGCTCTTCTGTGGCTCTTTAGTGCTTGCCAAACTCCTCTGTGCCTGCTGCTGCTTCCATCTGACAAGGAGCACAGCCTTCTGACAGCTGCTTTCAACTTGCCTAAGAAGGAGCTTGGCCATTGGAATGTGCGGCAAATCTGAGTGTGCGGAAGGCGCAGGTGCCAGCTCCAGACAGAAGCGATCCCCCGGTTCAGTTTCTATTTGCCAGACGCATTGGAAATGTTTTCCACTGGCATTCGCGCCAAGAGTCGCAGGTTGCTTAACTCAGGAGCTCTGAGAATGGAACGGCAAGGTGTTCCGCTTTCGTCATAAACAGTGCTCCAGAGCGCTTGGCAACGGGCACAACGAAACGTGTGTGCGGGATAGTGACCATTCACGCCTAGTACTGGCATGCACGAGCACTGCCAAAAGGCACAGGAAGGCGCTTAGCATCCGGCTTGTGCGCAAAGCTTTCAGACTGCCAGAGGACCGTAGCTGTGGTAAGCCGGTTTGCTCATTTGACGTTAGATGTCACCTGCAAGAACTTCACCCGCATCTGGTTTATGCTGCTACCCGTTGTTAGGCGACAACAAGGGCACATGTAGCAAATGCTTTTTCCTGGCCCATTTTGCTAGGCCACGCTCTTCTGTGGCTCTTTAGTGCTTGCCAAACTCCTCTGTGCCTGTTGCTGCTTCCATCTGACAAGGAGCACAGACTTCTGACAGCTGCTTTCAACTTGCCTAAGAAGGAGCTTGGCCATTGGAATGTGCGGCAAATCTGAGTGTGCGGAAGGCGCAGGTGCCAGCTCCAGACAGAAGCGATCCCCCGGTTCAGTTTCTATTTGCCAGACGCATTGGAAATGTTTTCCACTGGCATTCGCGCCAAGAGTCGCAGGTTGCTTAACTCAGGAGCTCTGAGAATGGAACGGCAAGGTGTTCCGCTTTCGTCATAAACAGTGCTCCAGAGCGCTTGGCAACGGGCACAACGAAACGTGTGTGCGGGATAGTGACCATTCACGCCTAGTACTGGCATGCACGAGCACTGCCAAAAGGCACAGGAAGGCGCTTAGCATCCGGCTTGTGCGCAAAGCTTTCAGACTGCCAGAGGACCGTAGCTGTGGTAAGCCGGTTTGCTCATTTGACGTTAGATGTCACCTGCAAGAACTTCACCCGCATCTGGTTTATGCTGCTACCCGTTGTTAGGCGACAACAAGGGCACATGTAGCAAATGCTTTTTCCTGGCCCATTTTGCTAGGCCACGCTCTTCTGTGGCTCTTTAGTGCTTGCCAAACTCCTCTGTGCCTGTTGCTGCTTCCATCTGACAAGGAGCACAGACTTCTGACAGCTGCTTTCAACTTGCCTAAGAAGGAGCTTGGCCATTGGAATGTGCGGCAAATCTGAGTGTGCGGAAGGCGCAGGTGCCAGCTCCAGACAGAAGCGATCCCCCGGTTCAGTTTCTATTTGCCAGACGCATTGGAAATGTTTTCCACTGGCATTCGCGCCAAGAGTCGCAGGTTGCTTAACTCAGGAGCTCTGAGAATGGAACGGCAAGAGGTGTTCCGCTTTCGTCATAAACAGTGCTCCAGAGCGCTTGGCAACGGGCACAACGAAACGTGTGTGCAGGATAGTGACCATTCCCGCCTAGTGCTGGCAATGCACGAGCACTGCCAAAAGGCACAGGAAGGCGCTTAGCATCCGGCTTGTACGCAAAGCTTTCAGACTGCCAGAGGACCGTAGCTGTGGTAAGCCGGTTTGCTCATTTGACGTTAGATGTCACCTGCAAGAACTTCACCCGCATCTGGTTTATGCTGCTACCCGTTGTTAGGCGACAACAAGGGCACATGTAGCAAATGCTTTTTCCTGGCCCATTTTGCTAGGCCACGCTCTTCTGTGGCTCTTTAGTGCTTGCCAAACTCCTCTGTGCCTGCTGCTGCTTCCATCTGACAAGGAGCACAGCCTTCTGACAGCTGCTTTCAACTTGCCTAAGAAGGAGCTTGGCCATTGGAATGTGCGGCAAATCTGAGTGTGCGGAAGGCGCAGGTGCCAGCTCCAGACAGAAGCGATCCCCCGGTTCAGTTTCTATTTGCCAGACGCATTGGAAATGTTTTCCACTGGCATTCGCGCCAAGAGTCGCAGGTTGCTTAACTCAGGAGCTCTGAGAATGGAACGGCAAGAGGTGTTCCGCTTTCGTCATAAACAGTGCTCCAGAGCGCTTGGCAACGGGCACAACGAAACGTGTGTGCGGGATAGTGACCATTCCCGCCTAGTGCTGGCAATGCACGAGCACTGCCAAAAGGCACAGGAAGGCGCTTAGCATCCGGCTTGTGCGCAAAGCTTTCAGACTGCCAGAGGACCGTAGCTGTGGTAAGCCGGTTTGCTCATTTGACGTTAGATGTCACCTGCAAGAACTTCACCCGCATCTGGTTTATGCTGCTACCCGTTGTTAGGCGACAACAAGGGCACATGTAGCAAATGCTTTTTCCTGGCCCATTTTGCTAGGCCACGCTCTTCTGTGGCTCTTTAGTGCTTGCCAAACTCCTCTGTGCCTGTTGCTGCTTCCATCTGACAAGGAGCACAGCCTTCTGACAGCTGCTTTCAACTTGCCTAAGAAGGAGCTTGGCCATTGGAATGTGCGGCAAATCTGAGTGTGCGGAAGGCGCAGGTGCCAGCTCCAGACAAAAGCGATCCCCCGGTTCAGTTTCTATTTGCCAGACGCATTGGAAATGTTTTCCACTGGCATTCGCGCCAAGAGTCGCAGGTTGCTTAACTCAGGAGCTCTGAGAATGGAACGGCAAGAGGTGTTCCGCTTTCGTCATAAACAGTGCTCCAGAGCGCTTGGCAACGGGCACAACGAAACGTGTGTGCGGGATAGTGACCATTCCCGCCTAGTGCTGGCAATGCACGAGCACTGCCAAAAGGCACAGGAAGGCGCTTAGCATCCGGCTTGTGCGCAAAGCTTTCAGACTGCCAGAGGACCGTAGCTGTGGTAAGCCGGCTTGCTCATTTGACGTTAGATGTCACCTGCAAGAACTTCACCCGCATCTGGTTTATGCTGCTAGCCGTTGTTAGGCGACAACAAGGGCACATGTAGCAAATGCTTTTTCCTGGCCCATTTTGCTAGGCCACGCTCTTCTGTGGCTCTTTAGTGCTTGCCAAACTCCTCTGTGCCTGCTGCTGCTTCCATCTGACAAGGAGCACAGCCTTCTGACAGCTGCTTTCAACTTGCCTAAGAAGGAGCTTGGCCATTGGAATGTGCGGCAAATCTGAGTGTGCGGAAGGCGCAGGTGCCAGCTCCAGACAGAAGCGATCCCCCGGTTCAGTTTCTATTTGCCAGACGCATTGGAAATGTTTTCCACTGGCATTCGCGCCAAGAGTCGCAGGTTGCTTAACTCAGGAGCTCTGAGAATGGAACGGCAAGAGGTGTTCCGCTTTCGTCATAAACAGTGCTCCAGAGCGCTTGGCAACGGGCACAACGAAACGTGTGTGCGGGATAGTGACCATTCCCGCCTAGTACTGGCATGCACGAGCACTGCCAAAAGGCACAGGAAGGCGCTTAGCATCCGGCTTGTGCGCAAAGCTTTCAGACTGCCAGAGGACCGTAGCTGTGGTAAGCCGGTTTGCTCATTTGACGTTAGATGTCACCTGCAAGAACTTCACCCGCATCTGGTTTATGCTGCTACCCGTTGTTAGGCGACAACAAGGGCACATGTAGCAAATGCTTTTTCCTGGCCCATTTTGCTAGGCCACGCTCTTCTGTGGCTCTTTAGTGCTTGCCAAACTCCTCTGTGCCTGCTGCTGCTTCCATCTGACAAGGAGCACAGCCTTCTGACAGCTGCTTTCAACTTGCCTAAGAAGGAGCTTGGCCATTGGAATGTGCGGCAAATCTGAGTGTGCGGAAGGCGCAGGTGCCAGCTCCAGACAAAAGCGATCCCCCGGTTCAGTTTCTATTTGCCAGATGCATTGGAAATGTTTTCCACTGGCATTCGCGCCAGGAGTCGCAGGTTGCTTAACTCAGGAGCTCTGAGAATGGAACGGCAAGAGGTGTTCCGCTTTCGTCATAAACAGTGCTCCAGAGCGCTTGGCAACGGGCACAACGAAACGTGTGTGCGGGATAGTGACCATTCCCGCCTAGTGCTGGCAATGCACGAGCACTGCCAAAAGGCACAGGAAGGCGCTTAGCATCCGGCTTGTGCGCAAAGCTTTCAGACTGCCAGAGGACCGTAGCTGTGGTAAGCCGGTTTGCTCATTTGACGTTAGATGTCACCTGCAAGAACTTCACCCGCATCTGGTTTATGCTGCTACCCGTTGTTAGGCGACAACAAGGGCACATGTAGCAAATGCTTTTTCCTGGCCCATTTTGCTAGGCCACGGTCTTCTGTGGCTCTTTAGTGCTTGCCAAACTCCTCTGTGCCTGTTGCTGCTTCCATCTGACAAGGAGCACAGACTTCTGACAGCTGCTTTCAACTTGCCTAAGAAGGAGCTTGGCCATTGGAATGTGCGGCAAATCTGAGTGTGCGGAAGGCGCAGGTGCCAGCTCCAGACAGAAGCGATCCCCCGGTTCAGTTTCTATTTGCCAGACGCATTGGAAATGTTTTCCACTGGCATTCGCGCCAAGAGTCGCAGGTTGCTTAACTCAGGAGCTCTGAGAATGGAACGGCAAGAGGTGTTCCGCTTTCGTCATAAACAGTGCTCCAGAGCGCTTGGCAACGGGCACAACGAAACGTGTGTGCGGGATAGTGACCATTCCCGCCTAGTGCTGGCAATGCACGAGCACTGCCAAAAGGCACAGGAAGGCGCTTAGCATCCGGCTTGTACGCAAAGCTTTCAGACTGCCAGAGGACCGTAGCTGTGGTAAGCCGGCTTGCTCATTTGACGTTAGATGTCACCTGCAAGAACTTCACCGGCATCTGGTTTATGCTGCTACCCGTTGTTAGGCGACAACAAGGGCACATGTAGCAAATGCTTTTTCCTGGCCCATTTTGCTAGGCCACGCTCTTCTGTGGCTCTTTAGTGCTTGCCAAACTCCTCTGTGCCTGCTGCTGCTTCCATCTGACAAGGAGCACAGCCTTCTGACAGCTGCTTTCAACTTGCCTAAGAAGGAGCTTGGCCATTGGAATGTGCGGCAAATCTGAGTGTGCGGAAGGCGCAGGTGCCAGCTCCAGACAGAAGCGATCCCCCGGTTCAGTTTCTATTTGCCAGACGCATTGGAAATGTTTTCCACTGGCATTCGCGCCAAGAGTCGCAGGTTGCTTAACTCAGGAGCTCTGAGAATGGAACGGCAAGAGGTGTTCCGCTTTCGTCATAAACAGTGCTCCAGAGCGCTTGGCAACGGGCACAACGAAACGTGTGTGCGGGATAGTGACCATTCCCGCCTAGTGCTGGCAATGCACGAGCACTGCCAAAAGGCACAGGAAGGCGCTTAGCATCCGGCTTGTGCGCAAAGCTTTCAGACTGCCAGAGGACCGTAGCTGTGGTAAGCCGGCTTGCTCATTTGACGTTAGATGTCACCTGCAAGAACTTCACCCGCATCTGGTTTATGCTGCTACCCGTTGTTAGGCGACAACAAGGGCACATGTAGCAAATGCTTTTTCCTGGCCCATTTTGCTAGGCCACGCTCTTCTGTGGCTCTTTAGTGCTTGCCAAACTCCTCTGTGCCTGCTGCTGCTTCCATCTGACAAGGAGCACAGCCTTCTGACAGCTGCTTTCAACTTGCCTAAGAAGGAGCTTGGCCATTGGAATGTGCGGCAAATCTGAGTGTGCGGAAGGCGCAGGTGCCAGCTCCAGACAAAAGTGATCCCCCGGTTCAGTTTCTATTTGCCAGACGCATTGGAAATGTTTTCCACTGGCATTCGCGCCAAGAGTCGCAGGTTGCTTAACTCAGGAGCTCTGAGAATGGAACGGCAAGAGGTGTTCTGCTTTCGTCATAAACAGTGCTCCAGAGCGCTTGGCAACGGGCACAACGAAACGTGTGTGCGGGATAGTGACCATTCCCGCCTAGTGCTGGCAATGCACGAGCACTGCCAAAAGGCAAAGGAAGGTGCTTAGCATCCGGCTTGTGCGCAAAGCTTTCAGACTGCCAAAGGACCGTAGCTGTGGTAAGCCGGTTTGCTCATTTGACGTTAGATGTCACCTGCAAGAACTTCACCCGCATCTGGTTTATGCTGCTACCCGTTGTTAGGCGACAACAAGGGCACATGTAGCAAATGCTTTTTCCTGGCCCATTTTGCTAGGCCACGCTCTTCTGTGGCTCTTTAGTGCTTGCCAAACTCCTCTGTGCCTGCCCCTGCTTCCATCTGACAAGGAGCACAGCCTTCTGACAGCTGCTTTCAACTTGCCTAAGAAGGAGCTTGGCCATTGGAATGTGCGGCAAATCTGAGTGTGCGGAAGGCGCAGGTGCCAGCTCCAGACAGAAGCGATCCCCCGGTTCAGTTTCTATTTGCCAGACGCATTGGAAATGTTTTCCACTGGCATTCGCACCAAGAGTCGCAGGTTGCTTAACTCAGGAGCTCTGAGAATGGAACGGCAAGAGGTGTTCCGCTTTCGTCATAAACAGTGCTCCAGAGCGCTTGGCAACGGGCACAACGAAACGTGTGTGCGGGATAGTGACCATTCCCGCCTAGTGCTGGCAATGCACGAGCACTGCCAAAAGGCACAGGAAGGCGCTTAGCATCCGGCTTGTGCGCAAAGCTTTCAGACTGCCAGAGGACCGTAGCTGTGGTAAGCCGGTTTGCTCATTTGACGTTAGATGTCACCTGCAAGAACTTCACCCGCATCTGGTTTATGCTGCTACCCGTTGTTAGGCGACAACAAGGGCACATGTAGCAAATGCTTTTTCTTGGCCCATTTTGCTAGGCCACGCTCTTCTGTGGCTCTTTAGTGCTTGCCAAACTCCTCTGTGACTGCTGCTGCTTCCATCTGACAAGGAGCACAGCCTTCTGACAGCTGCTTTCAACTTGCTTAAGAAGGAGCTTGGCCATTGGAATGTGCGGCAAATCTGAGTGTGCGGAAGGCGCAGGTGCCAGCTCCAGACAAAAGCGATCCCCCGGTTCAGTTTCTATTTGCCAGACGCATTGGAAATGTTTTCCACTGGCATTCGCGCCAGGAGTCGCAGGTTGCTTAACTCAGGAGCTCTGAGAATGGAACGGCAAGAGGTGTTCCGCTTTCGTCATAAACAGTGCTCCAGAGCGCTTGGCAACGGGCACAACGAAACGTGTGTGCGGGATAGTGACCATTCCCGCCTAGTGCTGGCAATGCACGAGCACTGCCAAAAGGCACAGGAAGGCGCTTAGCATCCGGCTTGTGCGCAAAGCTTTCAGACTGCCAGAGGACCGTAGCTGTGGTAAGCCGGTTTGCTCATTTGACGTTAGATGTCACCTGCAAGAACTTCACCCGCATCTGGTTTATGCTGCTACCCGTTGTTAGGCGACAACAAGGGCACATGTAGCAAATGCTTTTTCCTCGCCCATTTTGCTAGGCCACGCTCTTCTGTGGCTCTTTAGTGCTTGCCAAACTCCTCTGTGCCTGCTGCTGCTTCCATCTGACAAGGAGCACAGCCTTCTGACAGCTGCTTTCAACTTGCCTAAGAAGGAGCTTGGCCATTGGAATGTGCGGCAAATCTGAGTGTGCGGAAGGCGCAGGTGCCAGCTCCAGACAGAAGCGATCCCCCGGTTCAGTTTCTATTTGCCAGACGCATTGGAAATGTTTTCCACTGGCATTCGCGCCAAGAGTCGCAGGTTGCTTAACTCAGGAGCTCTGAGAATGGAACGGCAAGGTGTTCCGCTTTCGTCATAAACAGTGCTCCAGAGCGCTTGGCAACGGGCACAACGAAACGTGTGTGCGGGATAGTGACCATTCCCGCCTAGTGCTGGCATGCACGAGCACTGCCAAAAGGCACAGGAAGGCGCTTAGCATCCGGCTTGTGCGCAAAGCTTTCAGACTGCCAGAGGACCGTAGCTGTGGTAAGCCGGTTTGCTCATTTGACGTTAGATGTCACCTGCAAGAACTTCACCCGCATCTGGTTTATGCTGCTACCCGTTGTTAGGCGACAACAAGGGCACATGTAGCAAATGCTTTTTCCTGGCCCATTTTGCTAGGCCACGCTCTTCTGTGGCTCTTTAGTGCTTGCCAAACTCCTCTGTGCCTGCTGCTGCTTCCATCTGACAAGGAGCACAGCCTTCTGACAGCTGCTTTCAACTTGCCTAAGAAGGAGCTTGGCCATTGGAATGTGCGGCAAATCTGAGTGTGCGGAAGGCGCAGGTGCCAGCTCCAGACAAAAGCGATCCCCCGGTTCAGTTTCTATTTGCCAGATGCATTGGAAATGTTTTCCACTGGCATTCGCGCCAGGAGTCGCAGGTTGCTTAACTCAGGAGCTCTGAGAATGGAACGGCAAGAGGTGTTCCGCTTTCGTCATAAACAGTGCTCCAGAGCGCTTGGCAACGGGCACAACGAAACGTGTGTGCGGGATAGTGACCATTCCCGCCTAGTGCTGGCAATGCACGAGCACTGCCAAAAGGCACAGGAAGGCGCTTAGCATCCGGCTTGTGCGCAAAGCTTTCAGACTGCCAGAGGACCGTAGCTGTGGTAAGCCGGTTTGCTCATTTGACGTTAGATGTCACCTGCAAGAACTTCACCCGCATCTGGTTTATGCTGCTACCCGTTGTTAGGCGACAACAAGGGCACATGTAGCAAATGCTTTTTCTTGGCCCATTTTGCTAGGCCACGCTCTTCTGTGGCTCTTTAGTGCTTGCCAAACTCCTCTGTGACTGCTGCTGCTTCCATCTGACAAGGAGCACAGCCTTCTGACAGCTGCTTTCAACTTGCTTAAGAAGGAGCTTGGCCATTGGAATGTGCGGCAAATCTGAGTGTGCGGAAGGCGCAGGTGCCAGCTCCAGACAGAAGCGATCCCCCGGTTCAGTTTCTATTTGCCAGACGCATTGGAAATGTTTTCCACTGGCATTCGCGCCAAGAGTCGCAGGTTGCTTAACTCAGGAGCTCTGAGAATGGAACGGCAAGAGGTGTTCCGCTTTCGTCATAAACAGTGCTCCAGAGCGCTTGGCAACGGGCACAACGAAACGTGTGTGCGGGATAGTGACCATTCCCGCCTAGTGCTGGCAATGCACGAGCACTGCCAAAAGGCACAGGAAGGCGCTTAGCATCCGGCTTGTGCGCAAAGCTTTCAGACTGCCAGAGGACCGTAGCTGTGGTAAGCCGGTTTGCTCATTTGACGTTAGATGTCACCTGCAAGAACTTCACCCGCATCTGGTTTATGCTGCTACCCGTTGTTAGGCGACAACAAGGGCACATGTAGCAAATGCTTTTTCTTGGCCCATTTTGCTAGGCCACGCTCTTCTGTGGCTCTTTAGTGCTTGCCAAACTCCTCTGTGCCTGCTGCTGCTTCCATCTGACAAGGAGCACAGCCTTCTGACAGCTGCTTTCAACTTGCTTAAGAAGGAGCTTGGCCATTGGAATGTGCGGCAAATCTGAGTGTGCGGAAGGCGCAGGTGCCAGCTCCAGACAAAAGCGATCCCCCGGTTCAGTTTCTATTTGCCAGACGCATTGGAAATGTTTTCCACTGGCATTCGCGCCAGGAGTCGCAGGTTGCTTAACTCAGGAGCTCTGAGAATGGAACGGCAAGAGGTGTTCCGCTTTCGTCATAAACAGTGCTCCAGAGCGCTTGGCAACGGGCACAACGAAACGTGTGTGCGGGATAGTGACCATTCCCGCCTAGTGCTGGCAATGCACGAGCACTGCCAAAAGGCACAGGAAGGCGCTTAGCATCCGGCTTGTGCGCAAAGCTTTCAGACTGCCAGAGGACCGTAGCTGTGGTAAGCCGGTTTGCTCATTTGACGTTAGATGTCACCTGCAAGAACTTCACCCGCATCTGGTTTATGCTGCTACCCGTTGTTAGGCGACAACAAGGGCACATGTAGCAAATGCTTTTTCCTGGCCCATTTTGCTAGGCCACGCTCTTCTGTGGCTCTTTAGTGCTTGCCAAACTCCTCTGTGCCTGCTGCTGCTTCCATCTGACAAGGAGCACAGCCTTCTGACAGCTGCTTTCAACTTGCCTAAGAAGGAGCTTGGCCATTGGAATGTGCGGCAAATCTGAGTGTGCGGAAGGCGCAGGTGCCAGCTCCAGACAGAAGCGATCCCCCGGTTCAGTTTCTATTTGCCAGACGCATTGGAAATGTTTTCCACTGGCATTCGCGCCAAGAGTCGCAGGTTGCTTAACTCAGGAGCTCTGAGAATGGAACGGCAAGGTGTTCCGCTTTCGTCATAAACAGTGCTCCAGAGCGCTTGGCAACGGGCACAACGAAACGTGTGTGCGGGATAGTGACCATTCCCGCCTAGTGCTGGCAATGCACGAGCACTGCCAAAAGGCACAGGAAGGCGCTTAGCATCCGGCTTGTGCGCAAAGCTTTCAGACTGCCAGAGGACCGTAGCTGTGGTAAGCCGGTTTGCTCATTTGACGTTAGATGTCACCTGCAAGAACTTCACCCGCATCTGGTTTATGCTGCTACCCGTTGTTAGGCGACAACAAGGGCACATGTAGCAAATGCTTTTTCTTGGCCCATTTTGCTAGGCCACGCTCTTCTGTGGCTCTTTAGTGCTTGCCAAACTCCTCTGTGCCTGCTGCTGCTTCCATCTGACAAGGAGCACAGCCTTCTGACAGCTGCTTTCAACTTGCTTAAGAAGGAGCTTGGCCATTGGAATGTGCGGCAAATCTGAGTGTGCGGAAGGCGCAGGTGCCAGCTCCAGACAAAAGCGATCCCCCGGTTCAGTTTCTATTTGCCAGACGCATTGGAAATGTTTTCCACTGGCATTCGCGCCAGGAGTCGCAGGTTGCTTAACTCAGGAGCTCTGAGAATGGAACGGCAAGAGGTGTTCCGCTTTCGTCATAAACAGTGCTCCAGAGCGCTTGGCAACGGGCACAACGAAACGTGTGTGCGGGATAGTGACCATTCCCGCCTAGTGCTGGCAATGCACGAGCACTGCCAAAAGGCACAGGAAGGCGCTTAGCATCCGGCTTGTGCGCAAAGCTTTCAGACTGCCAGAGGACCGTAGCTGTGGTAAGCCGGTTTGCTCATTTGACGTTAGATGTCACCTGCAAGAACTTCACCCGCATCTGGTTTATGCTGCTACCCGTTGTTAGGCGACAACAAGGGCACATGTAGCAAATGCTTTTTCCTGGCCCATTTTGCTAGGCCACGCTCTTCTGTGGCTCTTTAGTGCTTGCCAAACTCCTCTGTGCCTGCTGCTGCTTCCATCTGACAAGGAGCACAGCCTTCTGACAGCTGCTTTCAACTTGCCTAAGAAGGAGCTTGGCCATTGGAATGTGCGGCAAATCTGAGTGTGCGGAAGGCGCAGGTGCCAGCTCCAGACAGAAGCGATCCCCCGGTTCAGTTTCTATTTGCCAGACGCATTGGAAATGTTTTCCACTGGCATTCGCGCCAAGAGTCGCAGGTTGCTTAACTCAGGAGCTCTGAGAATGGAACGGCAAGGTGTTCCGCTTTCGTCATAAACAGTGCTCCAGAGCGCTTGGCAACGGGCACAACGAAACGTGTGTGCGGGATAGTGACCATTCACGCCTAGTACTGGCATGCACGAGCACTGCCAAAAGGCACAGGAAGGCGCTTAGCATCCGGCTTGTGCGCAAAGCTTTCAGACTGCCAGAGGACCGTAGCTGTGGTAAGCCGGTTTGCTCATTTGACGTTAGATGTCACCTGCAAGAACTTCACCCGCATCTGGTTTATGCTGCTACCCGTTGTTAGGCGACAACAAGGGCACATGTAGCAAATGCTTTTTCCTGGCCCATTTTGCTAGGCCACGCTCTTCTGTGGCTCTTTAGTGCTTGCCAAACTCCTCTGTGCCTGCTGCTGCTTCCATCTGACAAGGAGCACAGCCTTCTGACAGCTGCTTTCAACTTGCCTAAGAAGGAGCTTGGCCATTGGAATGTGCGGCAAATCTGAGTGTGCGGAAGGCGCAGGTGCCAGCTCCAGACAAAAGCGATCCCCCGGTTCAGTTTCTATTTGCCAGATGCATTGGAAATGTTTTCCACTGGCATTCGCGCCAGGAGTCGCAGGTTGCTTAACTCAGGAGCTCTGAGAATGGAACGGCAAGAGGTGTTCCGCTTTCGTCATAAACAGTGCTCCAGAGCGCTTGGCAACGGGCACAACGAAACGTGTGTGCGGGATAGTGACCATTCCCGCCTAGTGCTGGCAATGCACGAGCACTGCCAAAAGGCACAGGAAGGCGCTTAGCATCCGGCTTGTGCGCAAAGCTTTCAGACTGCCAGAGGACCGTAGCTGTGGTAAGCCGGTTTGCTCATTTGACGTTAGATGTCACCTGCAAGAACTTCACCCGCATCTGGTTTATGCTGCTACCCGTTGTTAGGCGACAACAAGGGCACATGTAGCAAATGCTTTTTCCTGGCCCATTTTGCTAGGCCACGCTCTTCTGTGGCTCTTTAGTGCTTGCCAAACTCCTCTGTGCCTGTTGCTGCTTCCATCTGACAAGGAGCACAGACTTCTGACAGCTGCTTTCAACTTGCCTAAGAAGGAGCTTGGCCATTGGAATGTGCGGCAAATCTGAGTGTGCGGAAGGCGCAGGTGCCAGCTCCAGACAGAAGCGATCCCCCGGTTCAGTTTCTATTTGCCAGACGCATTGGAAATGTTTTCCACTGGCATTCGCGCCAAGAGTCGCAGGTTGCTTAACTCAGGAGCTCTGAGAATGGAACGGCAAGAGGTGTTCCGCTTTCGTCATAAACAGTGCTCCAGAGCGCTTGGCAACGGGCACAACGAAACGTGTGTGCAGGATAGTGACCATTCCCGCCTAGTGCTGGCAATGCACGAGCACTGCCAAAAGGCACAGGAAGGCGCTTAGCATCCGGCTTGTACGCAAAGCTTTCAGACTGCCAGAGGACCGTAGCTGTGGTAAGCCGGTTTGCTCATTTGACGTTAGATGTCACCTGCAAGAACTTCACCCGCATCTGGTTTATGCTGCTACCCGTTGTTAGGCGACAACAAGGGCACATGTAGCAAATGCTTTTTCCTGGCCCATTTTGCTAGGCCACGCTCTTCTGTGGCTCTTTAGTGCTTGCCAAACTCCTCTGTGCCTGCTGCTGCTTCCATCTGACAAGGAGCACAGCCTTCTGACAGCTGCTTTCAACTTGCCTAAGAAGGAGCTTGGCCATTGGAATGTGCGGCAAATCTGAGTGTGCGGAAGGCGCAGGTGCCAGCTCCAGACAGAAGCGATCCCCCGGTTCAGTTTCTATTTGCCAGACGCATTGGAAATGTTTTCCACTGGCATTCGCGCCAAGAGTCGCAGGTTGCTTAACTCAGGAGCTCTGAGAATGGAACGGCAAGAGGTGTTCCGCTTTCGTCATAAACAGTGCTCCAGAGCGCTTGGCAACGGGCACAACGAAACGTGTGTGCGGGATAGTGACCATTCCCGCCTAGTGCTGGCAATGCACGAGCACTGCCAAAAGGCACAGGAAGGCGCTTAGCATCCGGCTTGTGCGCAAAGCTTTCAGACTGCCAGAGGACCGTAGCTGTGGTAAGCCGGTTTGCTCATTTGACGTTAGATGTCACCTGCAAGAACTTCACCCGCATCTGGTTTATGCTGCTACCCGTTGTTAGGCGACAACAAGGGCACATGTAGCAAATGCTTTTTCCTGGCCCATTTTGCTAGGCCACGCTCTTCTGTGGCTCTTTAGTGCTTGCCAAACTCCTCTGTGCCTGTTGCTGCTTCCATCTGACAAGGAGCACAGCCTTCTGACAGCTGCTTTCAACTTGCCTAAGAAGGAGCTTGGCCATTGGAATGTGCGGCAAATCTGAGTGTGCGGAAGGCGCAGGTGCCAGCTCCAGACAAAAGCGATCCCCCGGTTCAGTTTCTATTTGCCAGACGCATTGGAAATGTTTTCCACTGGCATTCGCGCCAAGAGTCGCAGGTTGCTTAACTCAGGAGCTCTGAGAATGGAACGGCAAGAGGTGTTCCGCTTTCGTCATAAACAGTGCTCCAGAGCGCTTGGCAACGGGCACAACGAAACGTGTGTGCGGGATAGTGACCATTCCCGCCTAGTGCTGGCAATGCACGAGCACTGCCAAAAGGCACAGGAAGGCGCTTAGCATCCGGCTTGTGCGCAAAGCTTTCAGACTGCCAGAGGACCGTAGCTGTGGTAAGCCGGCTTGCTCATTTGACGTTAGATGTCACCTGCAAGAACTTCACCCGCATCTGGTTTATGCTGCTAGCCGTTGTTAGGCGACAACAAGGGCACATGTAGCAAATGCTTTTTCCTGGCCCATTTTGCTAGGCCACGCTCTTCTGTGGCTCTTTAGTGCTTGCCAAACTCCTCTGTGCCTGCTGCTGCTTCCATCTGACAAGGAGCACAGCCTTCTGACAGCTGCTTTCAACTTGCCTAAGAAGGAGCTTGGCCATTGGAATGTGCGGCAAATCTGAGTGTGCGGAAGGCGCAGGTGCCAGCTCCAGACAGAAGCGATCCCCCGGTTCAGTTTCTATTTGCCAGACGCATTGGAAATGTTTTCCACTGGCATTCGCGCCAAGAGTCGCAGGTTGCTTAACTCAGGAGCTCTGAGAATGGAACGGCAAGAGGTGTTCCGCTTTCGTCATAAACAGTGCTCCAGAGCGCTTGGCAACGGGCACAACGAAACGTGTGTGCGGGATAGTGACCATTCCCGCCTAGTACTGGCATGCACGAGCACTGCCAAAAGGCACAGGAAGGCGCTTAGCATCCGGCTTGTGCGCAAAGCTTTCAGACTGCCAGAGGACCGTAGCTGTGGTAAGCCGGTTTGCTCATTTGACGTTAGATGTCACCTGCAAGAACTTCACCCGCATCTGGTTTATGCTGCTACCCGTTGTTAGGCGACAACAAGGGCACATGTAGCAAATGCTTTTTCCTGGCCCATTTTGCTAGGCCACGCTCTTCTGTGGCTCTTTAGTGCTTGCCAAACTCCTCTGTGCCTGCTGCTGCTTCCATCTGACAAGGAGCACAGCCTTCTGACAGCTGCTTTCAACTTGCCTAAGAAGGAGCTTGGCCATTGGAATGTGCGGCAAATCTGAGTGTGCGGAAGGCGCAGGTGCCAGCTCCAGACAAAAGCGATCCCCCGGTTCAGTTTCTATTTGCCAGATGCATTGGAAATGTTTTCCACTGGCATTCGCGCCAGGAGTCGCAGGTTGCTTAACTCAGGAGCTCTGAGAATGGAACGGCAAGAGGTGTTCCGCTTTCGTCATAAACAGTGCTCCAGAGCGCTTGGCAACGGGCACAACGAAACGTGTGTGCGGGATAGTGACCATTCCCGCCTAGTGCTGGCAATGCACGAGCACTGCCAAAAGGCACAGGAAGGCGCTTAGCATCCGGCTTGTGCGCAAAGCTTTCAGACTGCCAGAGGACCGTAGCTGTGGTAAGCCGGTTTGCTCATTTGACGTTAGATGTCACCTGCAAGAACTTCACCCGCATCTGGTTTATGCTGCTACCCGTTGTTAGGCGACAACAAGGGCACATGTAGCAAATGCTTTTTCCTGGCCCATTTTGCTAGGCCACGGTCTTCTGTGGCTCTTTAGTGCTTGCCAAACTCCTCTGTGCCTGTTGCTGCTTCCATCTGACAAGGAGCACAGACTTCTGACAGCTGCTTTCAACTTGCCTAAGAAGGAGCTTGGCCATTGGAATGTGCGGCAAATCTGAGTGTGCGGAAGGCGCAGGTGCCAGCTCCAGACAGAAGCGATCCCCCGGTTCAGTTTCTATTTGCCAGACGCATTGGAAATGTTTTCCACTGGCATTCGCGCCAAGAGTCGCAGGTTGCTTAACTCAGGAGCTCTGAGAATGGAACGGCAAGAGGTGTTCCGCTTTCGTCATAAACAGTGCTCCAGAGCGCTTGGCAACGGGCACAACGAAACGTGTGTGCGGGATAGTGACCATTCCCGCCTAGTGCTGGCAATGCACGAGCACTGCCAAAAGGCACAGGAAGGCGCTTAGCATCCGGCTTGTACGCAAAGCTTTCAGACTGCCAGAGGACCGTAGCTGTGGTAAGCCGGTTTGCTCATTTGACGTTAGATGTCACCTGCAAGAACTTCACCGGCATCTGGTTTATGCTGCTACCCGTTGTTAGGCGACAACAAGGGCACATGTAGCAAATGCTTTTTCCTGGCCCATTTTGCTAGGCCACGCTCTTCTGTGGCTCTTTAGTGCTTGCCAAACTCCTCTGTGCCTGCTGCTGCTTCCATCTGACAAGGAGCACAGCCTTCTGACAGCTGCTTTCAACTTGCCTAAGAAGGAGCTTGGCCATTGGAATGTGCGGCAAATCTGAGTGTGCGGAAGGCGCAGGTGCCAGCTCCAGACAGAAGCGATCCCCCGGTTCAGTTTCTATTTGCCAGACGCATTGGAAATGTTTTCCACTGGCATTCGCGCCAAGAGTCGCAGGTTGCTTAACTCAGGAGCTCTGAGAATGGAACGGCAAGAGGTGTTCCGCTTTCGTCATAAACAGTGCTCCAGAGCGCTTGGCAACGGGCACAACGAAACGTGTGTGCGGGATAGTGACCATTCCCGCCTAGTGCTGGCAATGCACGAGCACTGCCAAAAGGCACAGGAAGGCGCTTAGCATCCGGGTTGTGCGCAAAGCTTTCAGACTGCCAGAGGACCGTAGCTGTGGTAAGCCGGTTTGCTCATTTGACGTTAGATGTCACCTGCAAGAACTTCACCCGCATCTGGTTTATGCTGCTAGCCGTTGTTAGGCGACAACAAGGGCACATGTAGCAAATGCTTTTTCCTGGCCCATTTTGCTAGGCCACGCTCTTCTGTGGCTCTTTAGTGCTTGCCAAACTCCTCTGTGCCTGTTGCTGCTTCCATCTGACAAGGAGCACAGACTTCTGACAGCTGCTTTCAACTTGCCTAAGAAGGAGCTTGGCCATTGGAATGTGCGGCAAATCTGAGTGTGCGGAAGGCGCAGGTGCCAGCTCCAGACAGAAGCGATCCCCCGGTTCAGTTTCTATTTGCCAGACGCATTGGAAATGTTTTCCACTGGCATTCGCGCCAAGAGTCGCAGGTTGCTTAACTCAGGAGCTCTGAGAATGGAACGGCAAGAGGTGTTCCGCTTTCGTCATAAACAGTGCTCCAGAGCGCTTGGCAACGGGCACAACGAAACGTGTGTGCGGGATAGTGACCATTCCCGCCTAGTGCTGGCAATGCACGAGCACTGCCAAAAGGCACAGGAAGGCGCTTAGCATCCGGCTTGTACGCAAAGCTTTCAGACTGCCAGAGGACCGTAGCTGTGGTAAGCCGGTTTGCTCATTTGACGTTAGATGTCACCTGCAAGAACTTCACCGGCATCTGGTTTATGCTGCTACCCGTTGTTAGGCGACAACAAGGGCACATGTAGCAAATGCTTTTTCCTGGCCCATTTTGCTAGGCCACGCTCTTCTGTGGCTCTTTAGTGCTTGCCAAACTCCTCTGTGCCTGCTGCTGCTTCCATCTGACAAGGAGCACAGCCTTCTGACAGCTGCTTTCAACTTGCCTAAGAAGGAGCTTGGCCATTGGAATGTGCGGCAAATCTGAGTGTGCGGAAGGCGCAGGTGCCAGCTCCAGACAGAAGCGATCCCCCGGTTCAGTTTCTATTTGCCAGACGCATTGGAAATGTTTTCCACTGGCATTCGCGCCAAGAGTCGCAGGTTGCTTAACTCAGGAGCTCTGAGAATGGAACGGCAAGAGGTGTTCCGCTTTCGTCATAAACAGTGCTCCAGAGCGCTTGGCAACGGGCACAACGAAACGTGTGTGCGGGATAGTGACCATTCCCGCCTAGTGCTGGCAATGCACGAGCACTGCCAAAAGGCACAGGAAGGCGCTTAGCATCCGGGTTGTGCGCAAAGCTTTCAGACTGCCAGAGGACCGTAGCTGTGGTAAGCCGGTTTGCTCATTTGACGTTAGATGTCACCTGCAAGAACTTCACCCGCATCTGGTTTATGCTGCTACCCGTTGTTAGGCGACAACAAGGGCACATGTAGCAAATGCTTTTTCCTGGCCCATTTTGCTAGGCCACGCTCTTCTGTGGCTCTTTAGTGCTTGCCAAACTCCTCTGTGCCTGTTGCTGCTTCCATCTGACAAGGAGCACAGCCTTCTGACAGCTGCTTTCAACTTGCCTAAGAAGGAGCTTGGCCATTGGAATGTGCGGCAAATCTGAGTGTGCGGAAGGCGCAGGTGCCAGCTCCAGACAGAAGCGATCCCCCGGTTCAGTTTCTATTTGCCAGACGCATTGGAAATGTTTTCCACTGGCATTCGCGCCAAGAGTCGCAGGTTGCTTAACTCAGGAGCTCTGAGAATGGAACGGCAAGAGGTGTTCCGCTTTCGTCATAAACAGTGCTCCAGAGCGCTTGGCAACGGGCACAACGAAACGTGTGTGCGGGATAGTGACCATTCCCGCCTAGTGCTGGCAATGCACGAGCACTGCCAAAAGGCACAGGAAGGCGCTTAGCATCCGGCTTGTGCGCAAAGCTTTCAGACTGCCAGAGGACCGTAGCTGTGGTAAGCCGGCTTGCTCATTTGACGTTAGATGTCACCTGCAAGAACTTCACCCGCATCTGGTTTATGCTGCTACCCGTTGTTAGGCGACAACAAGGGCACATGTAGCAAATGCTTTTTCCTGGCCCATTTTGCTAGGCCACGCTCTTCTGTGGCTCTTTAGTGCTTGCCAAACTCCTCTGTGCCTGCTGCTGCTTCCATCTGACAAGGAGCACAGCCTTCTGACAGCTGCTTTCAACTTGCCTAAGAAGGAGCTTGGCCATTGGAATGTGCGGCAAATCTGAGTGTGCGGAAGGCGCAGGTGCCAGCTCCAGACAGAAGCGATCCCCCGGTTCAGTTTCTATTTGCCAGACGCATTGGAAATGTTTTCCACTGGCATTCGCGCCAAGAGTCGCAGGTTGCTTAACTCAGGAGCTCTGAGAATGGAACGGCAAGAGGTGTTCCGCTTTCGTCATAAACAGTGCTCCAGAGCGCTTGGCAACGGGCACAACGAAACGTGTGTGCGGGATAGTGACCATTCCCGCCTAGTGCTGGCAATGCACGAGCACTGCCAAAAGGCACAGGAAGGCGCTTAGCATCCGGCTTGTGCGCAAAGCTTTCAGACTGCCAGAGGACCGTAGCTGTGGTAAGCCGGCTTGCTCATTTGACGTTAGATGTCACCTGCAAGAACTTCACCCGCATCTGGTTTATGCTGCTACCCGTTGTTAGGCGACAACAAGGGCACATGTAGCAAATGCTTTTTCCTGGCCCATTTTGCTAGGCCACGCTCTTCTGTGGCTCTTTAGTGCTTGCCAAACTCCTCTGTGCCTGCTGCTGCTTCCATCTGACAAGGAGCACAGCCTTCTGACAGCTGCTTTCAACTTGCCTAAGAAGGAGCTTGGCCATTGGAATGTGCGGCAAATCTGAGTGTGCGGAAGGCGCAGGTGCCAGCTCCAGACAAAAGCGATCCCCCGGTTCAGTTTCTATTTGCCAGACGCATTGGAAATGTTTTCCACTGGCATTCGCGCCAAGAGTCGCAGGTTGCTTAACTCAGGAGCTCTGAGAATGGAACGGCAAGAGGTGTTCCGCTTTCGTCATAAACAGTGCTCCAGAGCGCTTGGCAACGGGCACAACGAAACGTGTGTGCGGGATAGTGACCATTCCCGCCTAGTGCTGGCAATGCACGAGCACTGCCAAAAGGCACAGGAAGGCGCTTAGCATCCGGCTTGTGCGCAAAGCTTTCAGACTGCCAGAGGACCGTAGCTGTGGTAAGCCGGTTTGCTCATTTGACGTTAGATGTCACCTGCAAGAACTTCACCGGCATCTGGTTTATGCTGCTACCCGTTGTTAGGCGACAACAAGGGCACATGTAGCAAATGCTTTTTCCTGGCCCATTTTGCTAGGCCACGCTCTTCTGTGGCTTTTTAGTGCTTGCCAAACTCCTCTGTGCCTGCTGCTGCTTCCATCTGACAAGGAGCACAGCCTTCTGACAGCTGCTTTCAACTTGCCTAAGAAGGAGCTTGGCCATTGGAATGTGCGGCAAATCTGAGTGTGCGGAAGGCGCAGGTGCCAGCTCCAGACAAAAGCGATCCCCCGGTTCAGTTTCTATTTGCCAGACGCATTGGAAATGTTTTCCACTGGCATTCGCGCCAAGAGTCGCAGGTTGCTTAACTCAGGAGCTCTGAGAATGGAACGGCAAGAGGTGTTCCGCTTTCGTCATAAACAGTGCTCCAGAGCGCTTGGCAACGGGCACAACGAAACGTGTGTGCAGGATAGTGACCATTCCCGCCTAGTGCTGGCAATGCACGAGCACTGCCAAAAGGCACAGGAAGGCGCTTAGCATCCGGCTTGTGCGCAAAGCTTTCAGACTGCCAGAGGACCGTAGCTGTGGTAAGCCGGTTTGCTCATTTGACGTTAGATGTCACCTGCAAGAACTTCACCCGCATCTGGTTTATGCTGCTACCCGTTGTTAGGCGACAACAAGGGCACATGTAGCAAATGCTTTTTCCTGGCCCATTTTGCTAGGCCACGCTCTTCTGTGGCTCTTTAGTGCTTGCCAAACTCCTCTGTGCCTGCTGCTGCTTCCATCTGACAAGGAGCACAGCCTTCTGACAGCTGCTTTCAACTTGCCTAAGAAGGAGCTTGGCCATTGGAATGTGCGGCAAATCTGAGTGTGCGGAAGGCGCAGGTGCCAGCTCCAGACAGAAGCGATCCCCCGGTTCAGTTTCTATTTGCCAGACGCATTGGAAATGTTTTCCACTGGCATTCGCGCCAAGAGTCGCAGGTTGCTTAACTCAGGAGCTCTGAGAATGGAACGGCAAGAGGTGTTCCGCTTTCGTCATAAACAGTGCTCCAGAGCGCTTGGCAACGGGCACAACGAAACGTGTGTGCGGGATAGTGACCATTCCCGCCTAGTGCTGGCAATGCACGAGCACTGCCAAAAGGCACAGGAAGGCGCTTAGCATCCGGCTTGTGCGCAAAGCTTTCAGACTGCCAGAGGACCGTAGCTGTGGTAAGCCGGCTTGCTCATTTGACGTTAGATGTCACCTGCAAGAACTTCACCCGCATCTGGTTTATGCTGCTACCCGTTGTTAGGCGACAACAAGGGCACATGTAGCAAATGCTTTTTCCTGGCCCATTTTGCTAGGCCACGCTCTTCTGTGGCTCTTTAGTGCTTGCCAAACTCCTCTGTGCCTGCCCCTGCTTCCATCTGACAAGGAGCACAGCCTTCTGACAGCTGCTTTCAACTTGCCTAAGAAGGAGCTTGGCCATTGGAATGTGCGGCAAATCTGAGTGTGCGGAAGGCGCAGGTGCCAGCTCCAGACAGAAGCGATCCCCCGGTTCAGTTTCTATTTGCCAGACGCATTGGAAATGTTTTCCACTGGCATTCGCGCCAAGAGTCGCAGGTTGCTTAACTCAGGAGCTCTGAGAATGGAACGGCAAGAGGTGTTCCGCTTTCGTCATAAACAGTGCTCCAGAGCGCTTGGCAACGGGCACAACGAAACGTGTGTGCGGGATAGTGACCATTCCCGCCTAGTGCTGGCAATGCACGAGCACTGCCAAAAGGCACAGGAAGGCGCTTAGCATCCGGGTTGTGCGCAAAGCTTTCAGACTGCCAGAGGACCGTAGCTGTGGTAAGCCGGCTTGCTCATTTGACGTTAGATGTCACCTGCAAGAACTTCACCCGCATCTGGTTTATGCTGCTACCCGTTGTTAGGCGACAACAAGGGCACATGTAGCAAATGCTTTTTCCTGGCCCATTTTGCTAGGCCACGCTCTTCTGTGGCTCTTTAGTGCTTGCCAAACTCCTCTGTGCCTGCTGCTGCTTCCATCTGACAAGGAGCACAGCCTTCTGACAGCTGCTTTCAACTTGCCTAAGAAGGAGCTTGGCCATTGGAATGTGCGGCAAATCTGAGTGTGCGGAAGGCGCAGGTGCCAGCTCCAGACAAAAGCGATCCCCCGGTTCAGTTTCTATTTGCCAGACGCATTGGAAATGTTTTCCACTGGCATTCGCGCCAAGAGTCGCAGGTTGCTTAACTCAGGAGCTCTGAGAATGGAACGGCAAGAGGTGTTCCGCTTTCGTCATAAACAGTGCTCCAGAGCGCTTGGCAACGGGCACAACGAAACGTGTGTGCGGGATAGTGACCATTCCCGCCTAGTGCTGGCAATGCACGAGCACTGCCAAAAGGCACAGGAAGGCGCTTAGCATCCGGGTTGTGCGCAAAGCTTTCAGACTGCCAGAGGACCGTAGCTGTGGTAAGCCGGTTTGCTCATTTGACGTTAGATGTCACCTGCAAGAACTTCACCGGCATCTGGTTTATGCTGCTACCCGTTGTTAGGCGACAACAAGGGCACATGTAGCAAATGCTTTTTCCTGGCCCATTTTGCTAGGCCACGCTCTTCTGTGGCTTTTTAGTGCTTGCCAAACTCCTCTGTGCCTGCTGCTGCTTCCATCTGACAAGGAGCACAGCCTTCTGACAGCTGCTTTCAACTTGCCTAAGAAGGAGCTTGGCCATTGGAATGTGCGGCAAATCTGAGTGTGCGGAAGGCGCAGGTGCCAGCTCCAGACAAAAGCGATCCCCCGGTTCAGTTTCTATTTGCCAGACGCATTGGAAATGTTTTCCACTGGCATTCGCGCCAAGAGTCGCAGGTTGCTTAACTCAGGAGCTCTGAGAATGGAACGGCAAGAGGTGTTCCGCTTTCGTCATAAACAGTGCTCCAGAGCGCTTGGCAACGGGCACAACGAAACGTGTGTGCAGGATAGTGACCATTCACGCCTAGTGCTGGCAATGCACGAGCACTGCCAAAAGGCACAGGAAGGCGCTTAGCATCCGGCTTGTGCGCAAAGCTTTCAGACTGCCAGAGGACCGTAGCTGTGGTAAGCCGGTTTGCTCATTTGACGTTAGATGTCACCTGCAAGAACTTCACCCGCATCTGGTTTATGCTGCTACCCGTTGTTAGGCGACAACAAGGGCACATGTAGCAAATGCTTTTTCCTGGCCCATTTTGCTAGGCCACGCTCTTCTGTGGCTCTTTAGTGCTTGCCAAACTCCTCTGTGCCTGCTGCTGCTTCCATCTGACAAGGAGCACAGCCTTCTGACAGCTGCTTTCAACTTGCCTAAGAAGGAGCTTGGCCATTGGAATGTGCGGCAAATCTGAGTGTGCGGAAGGCGCAGGTGCCAGCTCCAGACAAAAGCGATCCCCCGGTTCAGTTTCTATTTGCCAGACGCATTGGAAATGTTTTCCACTGGCATTCGCGCCAAGAGTCGCAGGTTGCTTAACTCAGGAGCTCTGAGAATGGAACGGCAAGAGGTGTTCCGCTTTCGTCATAAACAGTGCTCCAGAGCGCTTGGCAACGGGCACAACAAAACGTGTGTGCGGGATAGTGACCATTCCCGCCTAGTGCTGGCAATGCACGAGCACTGCCAAAAGGCACAGGAAGGCGCTTAGCATCCGGCTTGTGCGCAAAGCTTTCAGACTGCCAGAGGACCGTAGCTGTGGTAAGCCGGTTTGCTCATTTGACGTTAGATGTCACCTGCAAGAACTTCACCCGCATCTGGTTTATGCTGCTACCCGTTGTTAGGCGACAACAAGGGCACATGTAGCAAATGCTTTTTCCTGGCCCATTTTGCTAGGCCACGCTCTTCTGTGGCTTTTTAGTGCTTGCCAAACTCCTCTGTGCCTGCTGCTGCTTCCATCTGACAAGGAGCACAGCCTTCTGACAGCTGCTTTCAACTTGCCTAAGAAGGAGCTTGGCCATTGGAATGTGCGGCAAATCTGAGTGTGCGGAAGGCGCAGGTGCCAGCTCCAGACAAAAGCGATCCCCCGGTTCAGTTTCTATTTGCCAGACGCATTGGAAATGTTTTCCACTGGCATTCGCGCCAAGAGTCGCAGGTTGCTTAACTCAGGAGCTCTGAGAATGGAACGGCAAGAGGTGTTCCGCTTTCGTCATAAACAGTGCTCCAGAGCGCTTGGCAACGGGCACAACGAAACGTGTGTGCAGGATAGTGACCATTCCCGCCTAGTGCTGGCAATGCACGAGCACTGCCAAAAGGCACAGGAAGGCGCTTAGCATCCGGCTTGTGCGCAAAGCTTTCAGACTGCCAGAGGACCGTAGCTGTGGTAAGCCGGTTTGCTCATTTGACGTTAGATGTCACCTGCAAGAACTTCACCCGCATCTGGTTTATGCTGCTACCCGTTGTTAGGCGACAACAAGGGCACATGTAGCAAATGCTTTTTCCTGGCCCATTTTGCTAGGCCACGCTCTTCTGTGGCTCTTTAGTGCTTGCCAAACTCCTCTGTGCCTGCTGCTGCTTCCATCTGACAAGGAGCACAGCCTTCTGACAGCTGCTTTCAACTTGCCTAAGAAGGAGCTTGGCCATTGGAATGTGCGGCAAATCTGAGTGTGCGGAAGGCGCAGGTGCCAGCTCCAGACAGAAGCGATCCCCCGGTTCAGTTTCTATTTGCCAGACGCATTGGAAATGTTTTCCACTGGCATTCGCGCCAAGAGTCGCAGGTTGCTTAACTCAGGAGCTCTGAGAATGGAACGGCAAGAGGTGTTCCGCTTTCGTCATAAACAGTGCTCCAGAGCGCTTGGCAACGGGCACAACGAAACGTGTGTGCGGGATAGTGACCATTCCCGCCTAGTGCTGGCAATGCACGAGCACTGCCAAAAGGCACAGGAAGGCGCTTAGCATCCGGCTTGTGCGCAAAGCTTTCAGACTGCCAGAGGACCGTAGCTGTGGTAAGCCGGTTTGCTCATTTGACGTTAGATGTCACCTGCAAGAACTTCACCCGCATCTGGTTTATGCTGCTAGCCGTTGTTAGGCGACAACAAGGGCACATGTAGCAAATGCTTTTTCCTGGCCCATTTTGCTAGGCCACGCTCTTCTGTGGCTCTTTAGTGCTTGCCAAACTCCTCTGTGCCTGCTGCTGCTTCCATCTGACAAGGAGCACAGCCTTCTGACAGCTGCTTTCAACTTGCCTAAGAAGGAGCTTGGCCATTGGAATGTGCGGCAAATCTGAGTGTGCGGAAGGCGCAGGTGCCAGCTCCAGACAAAAGCGATCCCCCGGTTCAGTTTCTATTTGCCAGACGCATTGGAAATGTTTTCCACTGGCATTCGCGCCAAGAGTCGCAGGTTGCTTAACTCAGGAGCTCTGAGAATGGAACGGCAAGAGGTGTTCCGCTTTCGTCATAAACAGTGCTCCAGAGCGCTTGGCAACGGGCACAACGAAACGTGTGTGCGGGATAGTGACCATTCCCGCCTAGTGCTGGCAATGCACGAGCACTGCCAAAAGGCACAGGAAGGCGCTTAGCATCCGGGTTGTGCGCAAAGCTTTCAGACTGCCAGAGGACCGTAGCTGTGGTAAGCCGGTTTGCTCATTTGACGTTAGATGTCACCTGCAAGAACTTCACCGGCATCTGGTTTATGCTGCTACCCGTTGTTAGGCGACAACAAGGGCACATGTAGCAAATGCTTTTTCCTGGCCCATTTTGCTAGGCCACGCTCTTCTGTGGCTTTTTAGTGCTTGCCAAACTCCTCTGTGCCTGCTGCTGCTTCCATCTGACAAGGAGCACAGCCTTCTGACAGCTGCTTTCAACTTGCCTAAGAAGGAGCTTGGCCATTGGAATGTGCGGCAAATCTGAGTGTGCGGAAGGCGCAGGTGCCAGCTCCAGACAAAAGCGATCCCCCGGTTCAGTTTCTATTTGCCAGACGCATTGGAAATGTTTTCCACTGGCATTCGCGCCAAGAGTCGCAGGTTGCTTAACTCAGGAGCTCTGAGAATGGAACGGCAAGAGGTGTTCCGCTTTCGTCATAAACAGTGCTCCAGAGCGCTTGGCAACGGGCACAACGAAACGTGTGTGCAGGATAGTGACCATTCCCGCCTAGTGCTGGCAATGCACGAGCACTGCCAAAAGGCACAGGAAGGCGCTTAGCATCCGGCTTGTGCGCAAAGCTTTCAGACTGCCAGAGGACCGTAGCTGTGGTAAGCCGGTTTGCTCATTTGACGTTAGATGTCACCTGCAAGAACTTCACCCGCATCTGGTTTATGCTGCTACCCGTTGTTAGGCGACAACAAGGGCACATGTAGCAAATGCTTTTTCCTGGCCCATTTTGCTAGGCCACGCTCTTCTGTGGCTCTTTAGTGCTTGCCAAACTCCTCTGTGCCTGCTGCTGCTTCCATCTGACAAGGAGCACAGCCTTCTGACAGCTGCTTTCAACTTGCCTAAGAAGGAGCTTGGCCATTGGAATGTGCGGCAAATCTGAGTGTGCGGAAGGCGCAGGTGCCAGCTCCAGACAGAAGCGATCCCCCGGTTCAGTTTCTATTTGCCAGACGCATTGGAAATGTTTTCCACTGGCATTCGCGCCAAGAGTCGCAGGTTGCTTAACTCAGGAGCTCTGAGAATGGAACGGCAAGAGGTGTTCCGCTTTCGTCATAAACAGTGCTCCAGAGCGCTTGGCAACGGGCACAACGAAACGTGTGTGCGGGATAGTGACCATTCCCGCCTAGTGCTGGCAATGCACGAGCACTGCCAAAAGGCACAGGAAGGCGCTTAGCATCCGGCTTGTACGCAAAGCTTTCAGACTGCCAGAGGACCGTAGCTGTGGTAAGCCGGTTTGCTCATTTGACGTTAGATGTCACCTGCAAGAACTTCACCCGCATCTGGTTTATGCTGCTACCCGTTGTTAGGCGACAACAAGGGCACATGTAGCAAATGCTTTTTCCTGGCCCATTTTGCTAGGCCACGCTCTTCTGTGGCTCTTTAGTGCTTGCCAAACTCCTCTGTGCCTGCTGCTGCTTCCATCTGACAAGGAGCACAGCCTTCTGACAGCTGCTTTCAACTTGCCTAAGAAGGAGCTTGGCCATTGGAATGTGCGGCAAATCTGAGTGTGTGGAAGGCGCAGGTGCCAGCTCCAGACAAAAGCGATCCCCCGGTTCAGTTTCTATTTGCCAGACGCATTGGAAATGTTTTCCACTGGCATTCGCGCCAAGAGTCGCAGGTTGCTTAACTCAGGAGCTCTGAGAATGGAACGGCAAGAGGTGTTCCGCTTTCGTCATAAACAGTGCTCCAGAGCGCTTGGCAACGGGCACAACGAAACGTGTGTGCGGGATAGTGACCATTCCCGCCTAGTGCTGGCAATGCACGAGCACTGCCAAAAGGCACAGGAAGGCGCTTAGCATCCGGCTTGTGCGCAAAGCTTTCAGACTGCCAGAGGACCGTAGCTGTGGTAAGCCGGCTTGCTCATTTGACGTTAGATGTCACCTGCAAGAACTTCACCCGCATCTGGTTTATGCTGCTACCCGTTGTTAGGCGACAACAAGGGCACATGTAGCAAATGCTTTTTCCTGGCCCATTTTGCTAGGCCACGCTCTTCTGTGGCTCTTTAGTGCTTGCCAAACTCCTCTGTGCCTGCTGCTGCTTCCATCTGACAAGGAGCACAGCCTTCTGACAGCTGCTTTCAACTTGCCTAAGAAGGAGCTTGGCCATTGGAATGTGCGGCAAATCTGAGTGTGCGGAAGGCGCAGGTGCCAGCTCCAGACAGAAGCGATCCCCCGGTTCAGTTTGTATTTGCCAGATGCATTGGAAATGTTTTCCACTGGCTTTCGCGCCAAGAGTCGCAGGTTGCTTAACTCAGGAGCTCTGAGAATGGAACGGCAAGAGGTGTTCCGCTTTCGTCATAAACAGTGCTCCAGAGCGCTTGGCAACGGGCACAACGAAACGTGTGTGCGGGATAGTGACCATTCCCGCCTAGTACTGGCATGCACGAGCACTGCCAAAAGGCACAGGAAGGCGCTTAGCATCCGGCTTGTGCGCAAAGCTTTCAGACTGCCAGAGGACCGTAGCTGTGGTAAGCCGGTTTGCTCATTTGACGTTAGATGTCACCTGCAAGAACTTCACCCGCATCTGGTTTATGCTGCTACCCGTTGTTAGGCGACAACAAGGGCACATGTAGCAAATGCTTTTTCCTGGCCCATTTTGCTAGGCCACGCTCTTCTGTGGCTCTTTAGTGCTTGCCAAACTCCTCTGTGCCTGCTGCTGCTTCCATCTGACAAGGAGCACAGCCTTCTGACAGCTGCTTTCAACTTGCCTAAGAAGGAGCTTGGCCATTGGAATGTGCGGCAAATCTGAGTGTGCGGAAGGCGCAGGTGCCAGCTCCAGACAAAAGCGATCCCCCGGTTCAGTTTCTATTTGCCAGATGCATTGGAAATGTTTTCCACTGGCATTCGCGCCAGGAGTCGCAGGTTGCTTAACTCAGGAGCTCTGAGAATGGAACGGCAAGAGGTGTTCCGCTTTCGTCATAAACAGTGCTCCAGAGCGCTTGGCAACGGGCACAACGAAACGTGTGTGCGGGATAGTGACCATTCCCGCCTAGTGCTGGCAATGCACGAGCACTGCCAAAAGGCACAGGAAGGCGCTTAGCATCCGGCTTGTGCGCAAAGCTTTCAGACTGCCAGAGGACCGTAGCTGTGGTAAGCCGGTTTGCTCATTTGACGTTAGATGTCACCTGCAAGAACTTCACCCGCATCTGGTTTATGCTGCTACCCGTTGTTAGGCGACAACAAGGGCACATGTAGCAAATGCTTTTTCCTGGCCCATTTTGCTAGGCCACGCTCTTCTGTGGCTCTTTAGTGCTTGCCAAACTCCTCTGTGCCTGTTGCTGCTTCCATCTGACAAGGAGCACAGACTTCTGACAGCTGCTTTCAACTTGCCTAAGAAGGAGCTTGGCCATTGGAATGTGCGGCAAATCTGAGTGTGCGGAAGGCGCAGGTGCCAGCTCCAGACAGAAGCGATCCCCCGGTTCAGTTTCTATTTGCCAGACGCATTGGAAATGTTTTCCACTGGCATTCGCGCCAAGAGTTGCAGGTTGCTTAACTCAGGAGCTCTGAGAATGGAACGGCAAGAGGTGTTCCGCTTTCGTCATAAACAGTGCTCCAGAGCGCTTGGCAACGGGCACAACGAAACGTGTGTGCGGGATAGTGACCATTCCCGCCTAGTGCTGGCAATGCACGAGCACTGCCAAAAGGCACAGGAAGGCGCTTAGCATCCGGCTTGTGCGCAAAGCTTTCAGACTGCCAGAGGACCGTAGCTGTGGTAAGCCGGCTTGCTCATTTGACGTTAGATGTCACCTGCAAGAACTTCACCCGCATCTGGTTTATGCTGCTACCCGTTGTTAGGCGACAACAAGGGCACATGTAGCAAATGCTTTTTCCTGGCCCATTTTGCTAGGCCACGCTCTTCTGTGGCTCTTTAGTGCTTGCCAAACTCCTCTGTGCCTGCTGCTGCTTCCATCTGACAAGGAGCACAGCCTTCTGACAGCTGCTTTCAACTTGCCTAAGAAGGAGCTTGGCCATTGGAATGTGCGGCAAATCTGAGTGTGCGGAAGGCGCAGGTGCCAGCTCCAGACAGAAGCGATCCCCCGGTTCAGTTTCTATTTGCCAGACGCATTGGAAATGTTTTCCACTGGCATTCGCGCCAAGAGTCGCAGGTTGCTTAACTCAGGAGCTCTGAGAATGGAACGGCAAGAGGTGTTCCGCTTTCGTCATAAACAGTGCTCCAGAGCGCTTGGCAACGGGCACAACGAAACGTGTGTGCGGGATAGTGACCATTCCCGCCTAGTGCTGGCAATGCACGAGCACTGCCAAAAGGCACAGGAAGGCGCTTAGCATCCGGCTTGTGCGCAAAGCTTTCAGACTGCCAGAGGACCGTAGCTGTGGTAAGCCGGCTTGCTCATTTGACGTTAGATGTCACCTGCAAGAACTTCACCCGCATCTGGTTTATGCTGCTACCCGTTGTTAGGCGACAACAAGGGCACATGTAGCAAATGCTTTTTCCTGGCCCATTTTGCTAGGCCACGCTCTTCTGTGGCTCTTTAGTGCTTGCCAAACTCCTCTGTGCCTGCTGCTGCTTCCATCTGACAAGGAGCACAGCCTTCTGACAGCTGCTTTCAACTTGCCTAAGAAGGAGCTTGGCCATTGGAATGTGCGGCAAATCTGAGTGTGCGGAAGGCGCAGGTGCCAGCTCCAGACAAAAGCGATCCCCCGGTTCAGTTTCTATTTGCCAGACGCATTGGAAATGTTTTCCACTGGCATTCGCGCCAAGAGTCGCAGGTTGCTTAACTCAGGAGCTCTGAGAATGGAACGGCAAGAGGTGTTCCGCTTTCGTCATAAACAGTGCTCCAGAGCGCTTGGCAACGGGCACAACGAAACGTGTGTGCGGGATAGTGACCATTCCCGCCTAGTGCTGGCAATGCACGAGCACTGCCAAAAGGCACAGGAAGGCGCTTAGCATCCGGCTTGTGCGCAAAGCTTTCAGACTGCCAGAGGACCGTAGCTGTGGTAAGCCGGTTTGCTCATTTGACGTTAGATGTCACCTGCAAGAACTTCACCCGCATCTGGTTTATGCTGCTACCCGTTGTTAGGCGACAACAAGGGCACATGTAGCAAATGCTTTTTCCTGGCCCATTTTGCTAGGCCACGCTCTTCTGTGGCTCTTTAGTGCTTGCCAAACTCCTCTGTGCCTGTTGCTGCTTCCATCTGACAAGGAGCACAGCCTTCTGACAGCTGCTTTCAACTTGCCTAAGAAGGAGCTTGGCCATTGGAATGTGCGGCAAATCTGAGTGTGCGGAAGGCGCAGGTGCCAGCTCCAGACAAAAGCGATCCCCCGGTTCAGTTTCTATTTGCCAGACGCATTGGAAATGTTTTCCACTGGCATTCGCGCCAAGAGTCGCAGGTTGCTTAACTCAGGAGCTCTGAGAATGGAACGGCAAGAGGTGTTCCGCTTTCGTCATAAACAGTGCTCCAGAGCGCTTGGCAACGGGCACAACGAAACGTGTGTGCAGGATAGTGACCATTCCCGCCTAGTGCTGGCAATGCACGAGCACTGCCAAAAGGCACAGGAAGGCGCTTAGCATCCGGCTTGTGCGCAAAGCTTTCAGACTGCCAGAGGACCGTAGCTGTGGTAAGCCGGTTTGCTCATTTGACGTTAGATGTCACCTGCAAGAACTTCACCGGCATCTGGTTTATGCTGCTACCCGTTGTTAGGCGACAACAAGGGCACATGTAGCAAATGCTTTTTCCTGGCCCATTTTGCTAGGCCACGCTCTTCTGTGGCTTTTTAGTGCTTGCCAAACTCCTCTGTGCCTGCTGCTGCTTCCATCTGACAAGGAGCACAGCCTTCTGACAGCTGCTTTCAACTTGCCTAAGAAGGAGCTTGGCCATTGGAATGTGCGGCAAATCTGAGTGTGCGGAAGGCGCAGGTGCCAGCTCCAGACAGAAGCGATCCCCCGGTTCAGTTTCTATTTGCCAGACGCATTGGAAATGTTTTCCACTGGCATTCGCGCCAAGAGTCGCAGGTTGCTTAACTCAGGAGCTCTGAGAATGGAACGGCAAGAGGTGTTCCGCTTTCGTCATAAACAGTGCTCCAGAGCGCTTGGCAACGGGCACAACGAAACGTGTGTGCGGGATAGTGACCATTCCCGCCTAGTGCTGGCAATGCACGAGCACTGCCAAAAGGCACAGGAAGGCGCTTAGCATCCGGCTTGTACGCAAAGCTTTCAGACTGCCAGAGGACCGTAGCTGTGGTAAGCCGGTTTGCTCATTTGACGTTAGATGTCACCTGCAAGAACTTCACCCGCATCTGGTTTATGCTGCTACCCGTTGTTAGGCGACAACAAGGGCACATGTAGCAAATGCTTTTTCCTGGCCCATTTTGCTAGGCCACGCTCTTCTGTGGCTCTTTAGTGCTTGCCAAACTCCTCTGTGCCTGCTGCTGCTTCCATCTGACAAGGAGCACAGCCTTCTGACAGCTGCTTTCAACTTGCCTAAGAAGGAGCTTGGCCATTGGAATGTGCGGCAAATCTGAGTGTGCGGAAGGCGCAGGTGCCAGCTCCAGACAGAAGCGATCCCCCGGTTCAGTTTCTATTTGCCAGACGCATTGGAAATGTTTTCCACTGGCATTCGCGCCAAGAGTCGCAGGTTGCTTAACTCAGGAGCTCTGAGAATGGAACGGCAAGAGGTGTTCCGCTTTCGTCATAAACAGTGCTCCAGAGCGCTTGGCAACGGGCACAACGAAACGTGTGTGCGGGATAGTGACCATTCCCGCCTAGTGCTGGCAATGCACGAGCACTGCCAAAAGGCACAGGAAGGCGCTTAGCATCCGGCTTGTACGCAAAGCTTTCAGACTGCCAGAGGACCGTAGCTGTGGTAAGCCGGTTTGCTCATTTGACGTTAGATGTCACCTGCAAGAACTTCACCCGCATCTGGTTTATGCTGCTACCCGTTGTTAGGCGACAACAAGGGCACATGTAGCAAATGCTTTTTCCTGGCCCATTTTGCTAGGCCACGCTCTTCTGTGGCTCTTTAGTGCTTGCCAAACTCCTCTGTGCCTGCTGCTGCTTCCATCTGACAAGGAGCACAGCCTTCTGACAGCTGCTTTCAACTTGCCTAAGAAGGAGCTTGGCCATTGGAATGTGCGGCAAATCTGAGTGTGCGGAAGGCGCAGGTGCCAGCTCCAGACAGAAGCGATCCCCCGGTTCAGTTTCTATTTGCCAGACGCATTGGAAATGTTTTCCACTGGCATTCGCGCCAAGAGTCGCAGGTTGCTTAACTCAGGAGCTCTGAGAATGGAACGGCAAGAGGTGTTCCGCTTTCGTCATAAACAGTGCTCCAGAGCGCTTGGCAACGGGCACAACGAAACGTGTGTGCGGGATAGTGACCATTCCCGCCTAGTGCTGGCAATGCACGAGCACTGCCAAAAGGCACAGGAAGGCGCTTAGCATCCGGCTTGTGCGCAAAGCTTTCAGACTGCCAGAGGACCGTAGCTGTGGTAAGCCGGTTTGCTCATTTGACGTTAGATGTCACCTGCAAGAACTTCACCCGCATCTGGTTTATGCTGCTACCCGTTGTTAGGCGACAACAAGGGCACATGTAGCAAATGCTTTTTCCTGGCCCATTTTGCTAGGCCACGCTCTTCTGTGGCTCTTTAGTGCTTGCCAAACTCCTCTGTGCCTGTTGCTGCTTCCATCTGACAAGGAGCACAGCCTTCTGACAGCTGCTTTCAACTTGCCTAAGAAGGAGCTTGGCCATTGGAATGTGCGGCAAATCTGAGTGTGCGGAAGGCGCAGGTGCCAGCTCCAGACAAAAGCGATCCCCCGGTTCAGTTTCTATTTGCCAGACGCATTGGAAATGTTTTCCACTGGCATTCGCGCCAAGAGTCGCAGGTTGCTTAACTCAGGAGCTCTGAGAATGGAACGGCAAGAGGTGTTCCGCTTTCGTCATAAACAGTGCTCCAGAGCGCTTGGCAACGGGCACAACGAAACGTGTGTGCGGGATAGTGACCATTCCCGCCTAGTGCTGGCAATGCACGAGCACTGCCAAAAGGCACAGGAAGGCGCTTAGCATCCGGCTTGTGCGCAAAGCTTTCAGACTGCCAGAGGACCGTAGCTGTGGTAAGCCGGCTTGCTCATTTGACGTTAGATGTCACCTGCAAGAACTTCACCCGCATCTGGTTTATGCTGCTAGCCGTTGTTAGGCGACAACAAGGGCACATGTAGCAAATGCTTTTTCCTGGCCCATTTTGCTAGGCCACGCTCTTCTGTGGCTCTTTAGTGCTTGCCAAACTCCTCTGTGCCTGTTGCTGCTTCCATCTGACAAGGAGCACAGACTTCTGACAGCTGCTTTCAACTTGCCTAAGAAGGAGCTTGGCCATTGGAATGTGCGGCAAATCTGAGTGTGCGGAAGGCGCAGGTGCCAGCTCCAGACAGAAGCGATCCCCCGGTTCAGTTTCTATTTGCCAGACGCATTGGAAATGTTTTCCACTGGCATTCGCGCCAAGAGTCGCAGGTTGCTTAACTCAGGAGCTCTGAGAATGGAACGGCAAGAGGTGTTCCGCTTTCGTCATAAACAGTGCTCCAGAGCGCTTGGCAACGGGCACAACGAAACGTGTGTGCGGGATAGTGACCATTCCCGCCTAGTGCTGGCAATGCACGAGCACTGCCAAAAGGCACAGGAAGGCGCTTAGCATCCGGGTTGTGCGCAAAGCTTTCAGACTGCCAGAGGACCGTAGCTGTGGTAAGCCGGTTTGCTCATTTGACGTTAGATGTCACCTGCAAGAACTTCACCCGCATCTGGTTTATGCTGCTACCCGTTGTTAGGCGACAACAAGGGCACATGTAGCAAATGCTTTTTCCTGGCCCATTTTGCTAGGCCACGCTCTTCTGTGGCTCTTTAGTGCTTGCCAAACTCCTCTGTGCCTGTTGCTGCTTCCATCTGACAAGGAGCACAGCCTTCTGACAGCTGCTTTCAACTTGCCTAAGAAGGAGCTTGGCCATTGGAATGTGCGGCAAATCTGAGTGTGCGGAAGGCGCAGGTGCCAGCTCCAGACAAAAGCGATCCCCCGGTTCAGTTTCTATTTGCCAGACGCATTGGAAATGTTTTCCACTGGCATTCGCGCCAAGAGTCGCAGGTTGCTTAACTCAGGAGCTCTGAGAATGGAACGGCAAGAGGTGTTCCGCTTTCGTCATAAACAGTGCTCCAGAGCGCTTGGCAACGGGCACAACGAAACGTGTGTGCGGGATAGTGACCATTCCCGCCTAGTGCTGGCAATGCACGAGCACTGCCAAAAGGCACAGGAAGGCGCTTAGCATCCGGGTTGTGCGCAAAGCTTTCAGACTGCCAGAGGACCGTAGCTGTGGTAAGCCGGTTTGCTCATTTGACGTTAGATGTCACCTGCAAGAACTTCACCCGCATCTGCTTTATGCTGCTACCCGTTGTTAGGCGACAACAAGGGCACATGTAGCAAATGCTTTTTCCTGGCCCATTTTGCTAGGCCACGCTCTTCTGTGGCTTTTTAGTGCTTGCCAAACTCCTCTGTGCCTGCTGCTGCTTCCATCTGACAAGGAGCACAGCCTTCTGACAGCTGCTTTCAACTTGCCTAAGAAGGAGCTTGGCCATTGGAATGTGCGGCAAATCTGAGTGTGCGGAAGGCGCAGGTGCCAGCTCCAGACAAAAGCGATCCCCCGGTTCAGTTTCTATTTGCCAGACGCATTGGAAATGTTTTCCACTGGCATTCGCGCCAAGAGTCGCAGGTTGCTTAACTCAGGAGCTCTGAGAATGGAACGGCAAGAGGTGTTCCGCTTTCGTCATAAACAGTGCTCCAGAGCGCTTGGCAACGGGCACAACGAAACGTGTGTGCAGGATAGTGACCATTCACGCCTAGTGCTGGCAATGCACGAGCACTGCCAAAAGGCACAGGAAGGCGCTTAGCATCCGGCTTGTGCGCAAAGCTTTCAGACTGCCAGAGGACCGTAGCTGTGGTAAGCCGGTTTGCTCATTTGACGTTAGATGTCACCTGCAAGAACTTCACCCGCATCTGGTTTATGCTGCTACCCGTTGTTAGGCGACAACAAGGGCACATGTAGCAAATGCTTTTTCCGGGCCCATTTTGCTAGGCCACGCTCTTCTGTGGCTCTTTAGTGCTTGCCAAACTCCTCTGTGCCTGCTGCTGCTTCCATCTGACAAGGAGCACAGCCTTCTGACAGCTGCTTTCAACTTGCCTAAGAAGGAGCTTGGCCATTGGAATGTGCGGCAAATCTGAGTGTGCGGAAGGCGCAGGTGCCAGCTCCAGACAGAAGCGATCCCCCGGTTCAGTTTCTATTTGCCAGACGCATTGGAAATGTTTTCCACTGGCATTCGCGCCAAGAGTCGCAGGTTGCTTAACTCAGGAGCTCTGAGAATGGAACGGCAAGAGGTGTTCCGCTTTCGTCATAAACAGTGCTCCAGAGCGCTTGGCAACGGGCACAACGAAACGTGTGTGCGGGATAGTGACCATTCCCGCCTAGTGCTGGCAATGCACGAGCACTGCCAAAAGGCACAGGAAGGCGCTTAGCATCCGGCTTGTGCGCAAAGCTTTCAGACTGCCAGAGGACCGTAGCTGTGGTAAGCCGGTTTGCTCATTTGACGTTAGATGTCACCTGCAAGAACTTCACCCGCATCTGGTTTATGCTGCTACCCGTTGTTAGGCGACAACAAGGGCACATGTAGCAAATGCTTTTTCCTGGCCCATTTTGCTAGGCCACGCTCTTCTGTGGCTCTTTAGTGCTTGCCAAACTCCTCTGTGCCTGTTGCTGCTTCCATCTGACAAGGAGCACAGCCTTCTGACAGCTGCTTTCAACTTGCCTAAGAAGGAGCTTGGCCATTGGAATGTGCGGCAAATCTGAGTGTGCGGAAGGCGCAGGTGCCAGCTCCAGACAAAAGCGATCCCCCGGTTCAGTTTCTATTTGCCAGACGCATTGGAAATGTTTTCCACTGGCATTCGCGCCAAGAGTCGCAGGTTGCTTAACTCAGGAGCTCTGAGAATGGAACGGCAAGAGGTGTTCCGCTTTCGTCATAAACAGTGCTCCAGAGCGCTTGGCAACGGGCACAACGAAACGTGTGTGCGGGATAGTGACCATTCCCGCCTAGTACTGGCAATGCACGAGCACTGCCAAAAGGCACAGGAAGGCGCTTAGCATCCGGCTTGTACGCAAAGCTTTCAGACTGCCAGAGGACCGTAGCTGTGGTAAGCCGGTTTGCTCATTTGACGTTAGATGTCACCTGCAAGAACTTCACCCGCATCTGGTTTATGCTGCTACCCGTTGTTAGGCGACAGCAAGGGCACATGTAGCAAATGCTTTTTCCTGGCCCATTTTGCTAGGCCACGCTCTTCTGTGGCTCTTTAGTGCTTGCCAAACTCCTCTGTGCCTGCTGCTGCTTCCATCTGACAAGGAGCACAGCCTTCTGACAGCTGCTTTCAACTTGCCTAAGAAGGAGCTTGGCCATTGGAATGTGCGGCAAATCTGAGTGTGCGGAAGGCGCAGGTGCCAGCTCCAGACAGAAGCGATCCCCCGGTTCAGTTTCTATTTGCCAGACGCATTGGAAATGTTTTCCACTGGCATTCGCGCCAAGAGTCGCAGGTTGCTTAACTCAGGAGCTCTGAGAATGGAACGGCAAGAGGTGTTCCGCTTTCGTCATAAACAGTGCTCCAGAGCGCTTGGCAACGGGCACAACGAAACGTGTGTGCGGGATAGTGACCATTCCCGCCTAGTGCTGGCAATGCACGAGCACTGCCAAAAGGCACAGGAAGGCGCTTAGCATCCGGCTTGTGCGCAAAGCTTTCAGACTGCCAGAGGACCGTAGCTGTGGTAAGCCGGCTTGCTCATTTGACGTTAGATGTCACCTGCAAGAACTTCACCCGCATCTGGTTTATGCTGCTACCCGTTGTTAGGCGACAACAAGGGCACATGTAGCAAATGCTTTTTCCTGGCCCATTTTGCTAGGCCACGCTCTTCTGTGGCTCTTTAGTGCTTGCCAAACTCCTCTGTGCCTGCTGCTGCTTCCATCTGACAAGGAGCACAGCCTTCTGACAGCTGCTTTCAACTTGCCTAAGAAGGAGCTTGGCCATTGGAATGTGCGGCAAATCTGAGTGTGCGGAAGGCGCAGGTGCCAGCTCCAGACAAAAGCGATCCCCCGGTTCAGTTTCTATTTGCCAGATGCATTGGAAATGTTTTCCACTGGCATTCGCGCCAGGAGTCGCAGGTTGCTTAACTCAGGAGCTCTGAGAATGGAACGGCAAGAGGTGTTCCGCTTTCGTCATAAACAGTGCTCCAGAGCGCTTGGCAACGGGCACAACGAAACGTGTGTGCGGGATAGTGACCATTCCCGCCTAGTGCTGGCAATGCACGAGCACTGCCAAAAGGCACAGGAAGGCGCTTAGCATCCGGCTTGTGCGCAAAGCTTTCAGACTGCCAGAGGACCGTAGCTGTGGTAAGCCGGTTTGCTCATTTGACGTTAGATGTCACCTGCAAGAACTTCACCCGCATCTGGTTTATGCTGCTACCCGTTGTTAGGCGACAACAAGGGCACATGTAGCAAATGCTTTTTCCTGGCCCATTTTGCTAGGCCACGGTCTTCTGTGGCTCTTTAGTGCTTGCCAAACTCCTCTGTGCCTGTTGCTGCTTCCATCTGACAAGGAGCACAGACTTCTGACAGCTGCTTTCAACTTGCCTAAGAAGGAGCTTGGCCATTGGAATGTGCGGCAAATCTGAGTGTGCGGAAGGCGCAGGTGCCAGCTCCAGACAGAAGCGATCCCCCGGTTCAGTTTCTATTTGCCAGACGCATTGGAAATGTTTTCCACTGGCATTCGCGCCAAGAGTCGCAGGTTGCTTAACTCAGGAGCTCTGAGAATGGAACGGCAAGAGGTGTTCCGCTTTCGTCATAAACAGTGCTCCAGAGCGCTTGGCAACGGGCACAACGAAACGTGTGTGCGGGATAGTGACCATTCCCGCCTAGTGCTGGCAATGCACGAGCACTGCCAAAAGGCACAGGAAGGCGCTTAGCATCCGGCTTGTGCGCAAAGCTTTCAGACTGCCAGAGGACCGTAGCTGTGGTAAGCCGGCTTGCTCATTTGACGTTAGATGTCACCTGCAAGAACTTCACCCGCATCTGGTTTATGCTGCTACCCGTTGTTAGGCGACAACAAGGGCACATGTAGCAAATGCTTTTTCCTGGCCCATTTTGCTAGGCCACGCTCTTCTGTGGCTCTTTAGTGCTTGCCAAACTCCTCTGTGCCTGCTGCTGCTTCCATCTGACAAGGAGCACAGCCTTCTGACAGCTGCTTTCAACTTGCCTAAGAAGGAGCTTGGCCATTGGAATGTGCGGCAAATCTGAGTGTGCGGAAGGCGCAGGTGCCAGCTCCAGACAGAAGCGATCCCCCGGTTCAGTTTCTATTTGCCAGACGCATTGGAAATGTTTTCCACTGGCATTCGCGCCAAGAGTCGCAGGTTGCTTAACGCAGGAGCTCTGAGAATGGAACGGCAAGAGGTGTTCCGCTTTCGTCATAAACAGTGCTCCAGAGCGCTTGGCAACGGGCACAACGAAACGTGTGTGCGGGATAGTGACCATTCCCGCCTAGTGCTGGCAATGCACGAGCACTGCCAAAAGGCACAGGAAGGCGCTTAGCATCCGGCTTGTGCGCAAAGCTTTCAGACTGCCAGAGGACCGTAGCTGTGGTAAGCCGGCTTGCTCATTTGACGTTAGATGTCACCTGCAAGAACTTCACCCGCATCTGGTTTATGCTGCTAGCCGTTGTTAGGCGACAACAAGGGCACATGTAGCAAATGCTTTTTCCTGGCCCATTTTGCTAGGCCACGCTCTTCTGTGGCTCTTTAGTGCTTGCCAAACTCCTCTGTGCCTGCTGCTGCTTCCATCTGACAAGGAGCACAGCCTTCTGACAGCTGCTTTCAACTTGCCTAAGAAGGAGCTTGGCCATTGGAATGTGCGGCAAATCTGAGTGTGCGGAAGGCGCAGGTGCCAGCTCCAGACAAAAGCGATCCCCCGGTTCAGTTTCTATTTGCCAGACGCATTGGAAATGTTTTCCACTGGCATTCGCGCCAAGAGTCGCAGGTTGCTTAACTCAGGAGCTCTGAGAATGGAACGGCAAGAGGTGTTCCGCTTTCATCATAAACAGTGCTCCAGAGCGCTTGGCAACGGGCACAACGAAACGTGTGTGCGGGATAGTGACCATTCCCGCCTAGTGCTGGCAATGCACGAGCACTGCCAAAAGGCACAGGAAGGCGCTTAGCATCCGGGTTGTGCGCAAAGCTTTCAGACTGCCAGAGGACCGTAGCTGTGGTAAGCCGGTTTGCTCATTTGACGTTAGATGTCACCTGCAAGAACTTCACCCGCATCTGGTTTATGCTGCTACCCGTTGTTAGGCGACAACAAGGGCACATGTAGCAAATGCTTTTTCCTGGCCCATTTTGCTAGGCCACGCTCTTCTGTGGCTCTTTAGTGCTTGCCAAACTCCTCTGTGCCTGCTGCTGCTTCCATCTGACAAGGAGCACAGCCTTCTGACAGCTGCTTTCAACTTGCCTAAGAAGGAGCTTGGCCATTGGAATGTGCGGCAAATCTGAGTGTGCGGAAGGCGCAGGTGCCAGCTCGAGACAGAAGCGATCCCCCGGTTCAGTTTCTATTTGCCAGACGCATTGGAAATGTTTTCCACTGGCATTCGCGCCAAGAGTCGCAGGTTGCTTAACTCAGGAGCTCTGAGAATGGAACGGCAAGAGGTGTTCCGCTTTCGTCATAAACAGTGCTCCAGAGCGCTTGGCAACGGGCACAACGAAACGTGTGTGCGGGATAGTGACCATTCCCGCCTAGTGCTGGCAATGCACGAGCACTGCCAAAAGGCACAGGAAGGCGCTTAGCATCCGGCTTGTGCGCAAAGCTTTCAGACTGCCAGAGGACCGTAGCTGTGGTAAGCCGGTTTGCTCATTTGACGTTAGATGTCACCTGCAAGAACTTCACCGGCATCTGGTTTATGCTGCTACCCGTTGTTAGGCGACAACAAGGGCACATGTAGCAAATGCTTTTTCCTGGCCCATTTTGCTAGGCCACGCTCTTCTGTGGCTTTTTAGTGCTTGCCAAACTCCTCTGTGCCTGCTGCTGCTTCCATCTGACAAGGAGCACAGCCTTCTGACAGCTGCTTTCAACTTGCCTAAGAAGGAGCTTGGCCATTGGAATGTGCGGCAAATCTGAGTGTGCGGAAGGCGCAGGTGCCAGCTCCAGACAAAAGCGATCCCCCGGTTCAGTTTCTATTTGCCAGACGCATTGGAAATGTTTTCCACTGGCATTCGCGCCAAGAGTCGCAGGTTGCTTAACTCAGGAGCTCTGAGAATGGAACGGCAAGAGGTGTTCCGCTTTCGTCATAAACAGTGCTCCAGAGCGCTTGGCAACGGGCACAACGAAACGTGTGTGCAGGATAGTGACCATTCACGCCTAGTGCTGGCAATGCACGAGCACTGCCAAAAGGCACAGGAAGGCGCTTAGCATCCGGCTTGTGCGCAAAGCTTTCAGACTGCCAGAGGACCGTAGCTGTGGTAAGCCGGTTTGCTCATTTGACGTTAGATGTCACCTGCAAGAACTTCACCCGCATCTGGTTTATGCTGCTACCCGTTGTTAGGCGACAACAAGGGCACATGTAGCAAATGCTTTTTCCTGGCCCATTTTGCTAGGCCACGCTCTTCTGTGGCTCTTTAGTGCTTGCCAAACTCCTCTGTGCCTGCTGCTGCTTCCATCTGACAAGGAGCACAGCCTTCTGACAGCTGCTTTCAACTTGCCTAAGAAGGAGCTTGGCCATTGGAATGTGCGGCAAATCTGAGTGTGCGGAAGGCGCAGGTGCCAGCTCCAGACAGAAGCGATCCCCCGGTTCAGTTTCTATTTGCCAGACGCATTGGAAATGTTTTCCACTGGCATTCGCGCCAAGAGTCGCAGGTTGCTTAACTCAGGAGCTCTGAGAATGGAACGGCAAGAGGTGTTCCGCTTTCGTCATAAACAGTGCTCCAGAGCGCTTGGCAACGGGCACAACGAAACGTGTGTGCGGGATAGTGACCATTCCCGCCTAGTGCTGGCAATGCACGAGCACTGCCAAAAGGCACAGGAAGGCGCTTAGCATCCGGGTTGTGCGCAAAGCTTTCAGACTGCCAGAGGACCGTAGCTGTGGTAAGCCGGTTTGCTCATTTGACGTTAGATGTCACCTGCAAGAACTTCACCGGCATCTGGTTTATGCTGCTACCCGTTGTTAGGCGACAACAAGGGCACATGTAGCAAATGCTTTTTCCTGGCCCATTTTGCTAGGCCACGCTCTTCTGTGGCTTTTTAGTGCTTGCCAAACTCCTCTGTGCCTGCTGCTGCTTCCATCTGACAAGGAGCACAGCCTTCTGACAGCTGCTTTCAACTTGCCTAAGAAGGAGCTTGGCCATTGGAATGTGCGGCAAATCTGAGTGTGCGGAAGGCGCAGGTGCCAGCTCCAGACAGAAGCGATCCCCCGGTTCAGTTTCTATTTGCCAGACGCATTGGAAATGTTTTCCACTGGCATTCGCGCCAAGAGTCGCAGGTTGCTTAACTCAGGAGCTCTGAGAATGGAACGGCAAGAGGTGTTCCGCTTTCGTCATAAACAGTGCTCCAGAGCGCTTGGCAACGGGCACAACGAAACGTGTGTGCAGGATAGTGACCATTCACGCCTAGTGCTGGCAATGCACGAGCACTGCCAAAAGGCACAGGAAGGCGCTTAGCATCCGGCTTGTGCGCAAAGCTTTCAGACTGCCAGAGGACCGTAGCTGTGGTAAGCCGGTTTGCTCATTTGACGTTAGATGTCACCTGCAAGAACTTCACCCGCATCTGGTTTATGCTGCTACCCGTTGTTAGGCGACAACAAGGGCACATGTAGCAAATGCTTTTTCCGGGCCCATTTTGCTAGGCCACGCTCTTCTGTGGCTCTTTAGTGCTTGCCAAACTCCTCTGTGCCTGCTGCTGCTTCCATCTGACAAGGAGCACAGCCTTCTGACAGCTGCTTTCAACTTGCCTAAGAAGGAGCTTGGCCATTGGAATGTGCGGCAAATCTGAGTGTGCGGAAGGCGCAGGTGCCAGCTCCAGACAAAAGCGATCCCCCGGTTCAGTTTCTATTTGCCAGACGCATTGGAAATGTTTTCCACTGGCATTCGCGCCAAGAGTCGCAGGTTGCTTAACTCAGGAGCTCTGAGAATGGAACGGCAAGAGGTGTTCCGCTTTCGTCATAAACAGTGCTCCAGAGCGCTTGGCAACGGGCACAACGAAACGTGTGTGCGGGATAGTGACCATTCCCGCCTAGTGCTGGCAATGCACGAGCACTGCCAAAAGGCACAGGAAGGCGCTTAGCATCCGGGTTGTGCGCAAAGCTTTCAGACTGCCAGAGGACCGTAGCTGTGGTAAGCCGGTTTGCTCATTTGACGTTAGATGTCACCTGCAAGAACTTCACCGGCATCTGGTTTATGCTGCTACCCGTTGTTAGGCGACAACAAGGGCACATGTAGCAAATGCTTTTTCCTGGCCCATTTTGCTAGGCCACGCTCTTCTGTGGCTTTTTAGTGCTTGCCAAACTCCTCTGTGCCTGCTGCTGCTTCCATCTGACAAGGAGCACAGCCTTCTGACAGCTGCTTTCAACTTGCCTAAGAAGGAGCTTGGCCATTGGAATGTGCGGCAAATCTGAGTGTGCGGAAGGCGCAGGTGCCAGCTCCAGACAAAAGCGATCCCCCGGTTCAGTTTCTATTTGCCAGACGCATTGGAAATGTTTTCCACTGGCATTCGCGCCAAGAGTCGCAGGTTGCTTAACTCAGGAGCTCTGAGAATGGAACGGCAAGAGGTGTTCCGCTTTCGTCATAAACAGTGCTCCAGAGCGCTTGGCAACGGGCACAACGAAACGTGTGTGCAGGATAGTGACCATTCCCGCCTAGTGCTGGCAATGCACGAGCACTGCCAAAAGGCACAGGAAGGCGCTTAGCATCCGGCTTGTGCGCAAAGCTTTCAGACTGCCAGAGGACCGTAGCTGTGGTAAGCCGGTTTGCTCATTTGACGTTAGATGTCACCTGCAAGAACTTCACCCGCATCTGGTTTATGCTGCTACCCGTTGTTAGGCGACAACAAGGGCACATGTAGCAAATGCTTTTTCCTGGCCCATTTTGCTAGGCCACGCTCTTCTGTGGCTCTTTAGTGCTTGCCAAACTCCTCTGTGCCTGCTGCTGCTTCCATCTGACAAGGAGCACAGCCTTCTGACAGCTGCTTTCAACTTGCCTAAGAAGGAGCTTGGCCATTGGAATGTGCGGCAAATCTGAGTGTGCGGAAGGCGCAGGTGCCAGCTCCAGACAGAAGCGATCCCCCGGTTCAGTTTCTATTTGCCAGACGCATTGGAAATGTTTTCCACTGGCATTCGCGCCAAGAGTCGCAGGTTGCTTAACTCAGGAGCTCTGAGAATGGAACGGCAAGAGGTGTTCCGCTTTCGTCATAAACAGTGCTCCAGAGCGCTTGGCAACGGGCACAACGAAACGTGTGTGCGGGATAGTGACCATTCCCGCCTAGTGCTGGCAATGCACGAGCACTGCCAAAAGGCACAGGAAGGCGCTTAGCATCCGGCTTGTACGCAAAGCTTTCAGACTGCCAGAGGACCGTAGCTGTGGTAAGCCGGTTTGCTCATTTGACGTTAGATGTCACCTGCAAGAACTTCACCCGCATCTGGTTTATGCTGCTACCCGTTGTTAGGCGACAACAAGGGCACATGTAGCAAATGCTTTTTCCTGGCCCATTTTGCTAGGCCACGCTCTTCTGTGGCTCTTTAGTGCTTGCCAAACTCCTCTGTGCCTGCTGCTGCTTCCATCTGACAAGGAGCACAGCCTTCTGACAGCTGCTTTCAACTTGCCTAAGAAGGAGCTTGGCCATTGGAATGTGCGGCAAATCTGAGTGTGCGGAAGGCGCAGGTGCCAGCTCCAGACAGAAGCGATCCCCCGGTTCAGTTTCTATTTGCCAGACGCATTGGAAATGTTTTCCACTGGCATTCGCGCCAAGAGTCGCAGGTTGCTTAACTCAGGAGCTCTGAGAATGGAACGGCAAGAGGTGTTCCGCTTTCGTCATAAACAGTGCTCCAGAGCGCTTGGCAACGGGCACAACGAAACGTGTGTGCGGGATAGTGACCATTCCCGCCTAGTGCTGGCAATGCACGAGCACTGCCAAAAGGCACAGGAAGGCGCTTAGCATCCGGCTTGTGCGCAAAGCTTTCAGACTGCCAGAGGACCGTAGCTGTGGTAAGCCGGTTTGCTCATTTGACGTTAGATGTCACCTGCAAGAACTTCACCCGCATCTGGTTTATGCTGCTACCCGTTGTTAGGCGACAACAAGGGCACATGTAGCAAATGCTTTTTCCTGGCCCATTTTGCTAGGCCACGCTCTTCTGTGGCTCTTTAGTGCTTGCCAAACTCCTCTGTGCCTGTTGCTGCTTCCATCTGACAAGGAGCACAGCCTTCTGACAGCTGCTTTCAACTTGCCTAAGAAGGAGCTTGGCCATTGGAATGTGCGGCAAATCTGAGTGTGCGGAAGGCGCAGGTGCCAGCTCCAGACAAAAGCGATCCCCCGGTTCAGTTTCTATTTGCCAGACGCATTGGAAATGTTTTCCACTGGCATTCGCGCCAAGAGTCGCAGGTTGCTTAACTCAGGAGCTCTGAGAATGGAACGGCAAGAGGTGTTCCGCTTTCGTCATAAACAGTGCTCCAGAGCGCTTGGCAACGGGCACAACGAAACGTGTGTGCGGGATAGTGACCATTCCCGCCTAGTGCTGGCAATGCACGAGCACTGCCAAAAGGCACAGGAAGGCGCTTAGCATCCGGCTTGTGCGCAAAGCTTTCAGACTGCCAGAGGACCGTAGCTGTGGTAAGCCGGCTTGCTCATTTGACGTTAGATGTCACCTGCAAGAACTTCACCCGCATCTGGTTTATGCTGCTAGCCGTTGTTAGGCGACAACAAGGGCACATGTAGCAAATGCTTTTTCCTGGCCCATTTTGCTAGGCCACGCTCTTCTGTGGCTCTTTAGTGCTTGCCAAACTCCTCTGTGCCTGCTGCTGCTTCCATCTGACAAGGAGCACAGCCTTCTGACAGCTGCTTTCAACTTGCCTAAGAAGGAGCTTGGCCATTGGAATGTGCGGCAAATCTGAGTGTGCGGAAGGCGCAGGTGCCAGCTCCAGACAGAAGCGATCCCCCGGTTCAGTTTGTATTTGCCAGACGCATTGGAAATGTTTTCCACTGGCATTCGCGCCAAGAGTCGCAGGTTGCTTAACTCAGGAGCTCTGAGAATGGAACGGCAAGAGGTGTTCCGCTTTCGTCATAAACAGTGCTCCAGAGCGCTTGGCAACGGGCACAACGAAACGTGTGTGCGGGATAGTGACCATTCCCGCCTAGTGCTGGCAATGCACGAGCACTGCCAAAAGGCACAGGAAGGCGCTTAGCATCCGGCTTGTGCGCAAAGCTTTCAGACTGCCAGAGGACCGTAGCTGTGGTAAGCCGGCTTGCTCATTTGACGTTAGATGTCACCTGCAAGAACTTCACCCGCATCTGGTTTATGCTGCTACCCGTTGTTAGGCGACAACAAGGGCACATGTAGCAAATGCTTTTTCCTGGCCCATTTTGCTAGGCCACGCTCTTCTGTGGCTCTTTAGTGCTTGCCAAACTCCTCTGTGCCTGCTGCTGCTTCCATCTGACAAGGAGCACAGCCTTCTGACAGCTGCTTTCAACTTGCCTAAGAAGGAGCTTGGCCATTGGAATGTGCGGCAAATCTGAGTGTGCGGAAGGCGCAGGTGCCAGCTCCAGACAGAAGCGATCCCCCGGTTCAGTTTCTATTTGCCAGACGCATTGGAAATGTTTTCCACTGGCATTCGCGCCAAGAGTCGCAGGTTGCTTAACTCAGGAGCTCTGAGAATGGAACGGCAAGAGGTGTTCCGCTTTCGTCATAAACAGTGCTCCAGAGCGCTTGGCAACGGGCACAACGAAACGTGTGTGCGGGATAGTGACCATTCCCGCCTAGTGCTGGCAATGCACGAGCACTGCCAAAAGGCACAGGAAGGCGCTTAGCATCCGGCTTGTGCGCAAAGCTTTCAGACTGCCAGAGGACCGTAGCTGTGGTCAGCCGGCTTGCTCATTTGACGTTAGATGTCACCTGCAAGAACTTCACCCGCATCTGGTTTATGCTGCTACCCGTTGTTAGGCGACAACAAGGGCACATGTAGCAAATGCTTTTTCCTGGCCCATTTTGCTAGGCCACGCTCTTCTGTGGCTCTTTAGTGCTTGCCAAACTCCTCTGTGCCTGCTGCTGCTTCCATCTGACAAGGAGCACAGCCTTCTGACAGCTGCTTTCAACTTGCCTAAGAAGGAGCTTGGCCATTGGAATGTGCGGCAAATCTGAGTGTGCGGAAGGCGCAGGTGCCAGCTCCAGACAAAAGCGATCCCCCGGTTCAGTTTCTATTTGCCAGACGCATTGGAAATGTTTTCCACTGGCATTCGCGCCAAGAGTCGCAGGTTGCTTAACTCAGGAGCTCTGAGAATGGAACGGCAAGAGGTGTTCCGCTTTCGTCATAAACAGTGCTCCAGAGCGCTTGGCAACGGGCACAACGAAACGTGTGTGCGGGATAGTGACCATTCCCGCCTAGTGCTGGCAATGCACGAGCACTGCCAAAAGGCACAGGAAGGCGCTTAGCATCCGGGTTGTGCGCAAAGCTTTCAGACTGCCAGAGGACCGTAGCTGTGGTAAGCCGGTTTGCTCATTTGACGTTAGATGTCACCTGCAAGAACTTCACCCGCATCTGGTTTATGCTGCTACCCGTTGTTAGGCGACAACAAGGGCACATGTAGCAAATGCTTTTTCCTGGCCCATTTTGCTAGGCCACGCTCTTCTGTGGCTCTTTAGTGCTTGCCAAACTCCTCTGTGCCTGCTGCTGCTTCCATCTGACAAGGAGCACAGCCTTCTGACAGCTGCTTTCAACTTGCCTAAGAAGGAGCTTGGCCATTGGAATGTGCGGCAAATCTGAGTGTGCGGAAGGCGCAGGTGCCAGCTCCAGACAGAAGCGATCCCCCGGTTCAGTTTCTATTTGCCAGACGCATTGGAAATGTTTTCCACTGGCATTCGCGCCAAGAGTCGCAGGTTGCTTAACTCAGGAGCTCTGAGAATGGAACGGCAAGAGGTGTTCCGCTTTCGTCATAAACAGTGCTCCAGAGCGCTTGGCAACGGGCACAACGAAACGTGTGTGCGGGATAGTGACCATTCCCGCCTAGTGCTGGCAATTCACGAGCACTGCCAAAAGGCACAGGAAGGCGCTTAGCATCCGGCTTGTACGCAAAGCTTTCAGACTGCCAGAGGACCGTAGCTGTGGTAAGCCGGTTTGCTCATTTGACGTTAGATGTCACCTGCAAGAACTTCACCCGCATCTGGTTTATGCTGCTACCCATTGTTAGGCGACAACAAGGGCACATGTAGCAAATGCTTTTTCCTGGCCCATTTTGCTAGGCCACGCTCTTCTGTGGCTCTTTAGTGCTTGCCAAACTCCTCTGTGCCTGCTGCTGCTTCCATCTGACAAGGAGCACAGCCTTCTGACAGCTGCTTTCAACTTGCCTAAGAAGGAGCTTGGCCATTGGAATGTGCGGCAAATCTGAGTGTGCGGAAGGCGCAGGTGCCAGCTCCAGACAGAAGCGATCCCCCAGTTCAGTTTCTATTTGCCAGACGCATTGGAAATGTTTTCCACTGGCATTCGCGCCAAGAGTCGCAGGTTGCTTAACTCAGGAGCTCTGAGAATGGAACGGCAAGAGGTGTTCCGCTTTCGTCATAAACAGTGCTCCAGAGCGCTTGGCAACGGGCACAACGAAACGTGTGTGCGGGATAGTGACCATTCCCGCCTAGTGCTGGCAATGCACGAGCACTGCCAAAAGGCACAGGAAGGCGCTTAGCATCCGGGTTGTGCGCAAAGCTTTCAGACTGCCAGAGGACCGTAGCTGTGGTAAGCCGGTTTGCTCATTTGACGTTAGATGTCACCTGCAAGAACTTCACCGGCATCTGGTTTATGCTGCTACCCGTTGTTAGGCGACAACAAGGGCACATGTAGCAAATGCTTTTTCCTGGCCCATTTTGCTAGGCCACGCTCTTCTGTGGCTTTTTAGTGCTTGCCAAACTCCTCTGTGCCTGCTGCTGCTTCCATCTGACAAGGAGCACAGCCTTCTGACAGCTGCTTTCAACTTGCCTAAGAAGGAGCTTGGCCATTGGAATGTGCGGCAAATCTGAGTGTGCGGAAGGCGCAGGTGCCAGCTCCAGACAAAAGCGATCCCCCGGTTCAGTTTCTATTTGCCAGACGCATTGGAAATGTTTTCCACTGGCATTCGCGCCAAGAGTCGCAGGTTGCTTAACTCAGGAGCTCTGAGAATGGAACGGCAAGAGGTGTTCCGCTTTCGTCATAAACAGTGCTCCAGAGCGCTTGGCAACGGGCACAACGAAACGTGTGTGCAGGATAGTGACCATTCACGCCTAGTGCTGGCAATGCACGAGCACTGCCAAAAGGCACAGGAAGGCGCTTAGCATCCGGCTTGTGCGCAAAGCTTTCAGACTGCCAGAGGACCGTAGCTGTGGTAAGCCGGTTTGCTCATTTGACGTTAGATGTCACCTGCAAGAACTTCACCCGCATCTGGTTTATGCTGCTACCCGTTGTTAGGCGACAACAAGGGCACATGTAGCAAATGCTTTTTCCTGGCCCATTTTGCTAGGCCACGCTCTTCTGTGGCTCTTTAGTGCTTGCCAAACTCCTCTGTGCCTGCTGCTGCTTCCATCTGACAAGGAGCACAGCCTTCTGACAGCTGCTTTCAACTTGCCTAAGAAGGAGCTTGGCCATTGGAATGTGCGGCAAATCTGAGTGTGCGGAAGGCGCAGGTGCCAGCTCCAGACAAAAGCGATCCCCCGGTTCAGTTTCTATTTGCCAGACGCATTGGAAATGTTTTCCACTGGCATTCGCGCCAAGAGTCGCAGGTTGCTTAACTCAGGAGCTCTGAGAATGGAACGGCAAGAGGTGTTCCGCTTTCGTCATAAACAGTGCTCCAGAGCGCTTGGCAACGGGCACAACGAAACGTGTGTGCGGGATAGTGACCATTCCCGCCTAGTGCTGGCAATGCACGAGCACTGCCAAAAGGCACAGGAAGGCGCTTAGCATCCGGCTTGTGCGCAAAGCTTTCAGACTGCCAGAGGACCGTAGCTGTGGTAAGCCGGTTTGCTCATTTGACGTTAGATGTCACCTGCAAGAACTTCACCCGCATCTGGTTTATGCTGCTACCCGTTGTTAGGCGACAACAAGGGCACATGTAGCAAATGCTTTTTCCTGGCCCATTTTGCTAGGCCACGCTCTTCTGTGGCTTTTTAGTGCTTGCCAAACTCCTCTGTGCCTGCTGCTGCTTCCATCTGACAAGGAGCACAGCCTTCTGACAGCTGCTTTCAACTTGCCTAAGAAGGAGCTTGGCCATTGGAATGTGCGGCAAATCTGAGTGTGCGGAAGGCGCAGGTGCCAGCTCCAGACAAAAGCGATCCCCCGGTTCAGTTTCTATTTGCCAGACGCATTGGAAATGTTTTCCACTGGCATTCGCGCCAAGAGTCGCAGGTTGCTTAACTCAGGAGCTCTGAGAATGGAACGGCAAGAGGTGTTCCGCTTTCGTCATAAACAGTGCTCCAGAGCGCTTGGCAACGGGCACAACGAAACGTGTGTGCAGGATAGTGACCATTCCCGCCTAGTGCTGGCAATGCACGAGCACTGCCAAAAGGCACAGGAAGGCGCTTAGCATCCGGCTTGTGCGCAAAGCTTTCAGACTGCCAGAGGACCGTAGCTGTGGTAAGCCGGTTTGCTCATTTGACGTTAGATGTCACCTGCAAGAACTTCACCCGCATCTGGTTTATGCTGCTACCCGTTGTTAGGCGACAACAAGGGCACATGTAGCAAATGCTTTTTCCTGGCCCATTTTGCTAGGCCACGCTCTTCTGTGGCTCTTTAGTGCTTGCCAAACTCCTCTGTGCCTGCTGCTGCTTCCATCTGACAAGGAGCACAGCCTTCTGACAGCTGCTTTCAACTTGCCTAAGAAGGAGCTTGGCCATTGGAATGTGCGGCAAATCTGAGTGTGCGGAAGGCGCAGGTGCCAGCTCCAGACAGAAGCGATCCCCCGGTTCAGTTTCTATTTGCCAGACGCATTGGAAATGTTTTCCACTGGCATTCGCGCCAAGAGTCGCAGGTTGCTTAACTCAGGAGCTCTGAGAATGGAACGGCAAGAGGTGTTCCGCTTTCGTCATAAACAGTGCTCCAGAGCGCTTGGCAACGGGCACAACGAAACGTGTGTGCGGGATAGTGACCATTCCCGCCTAGTGCTGGCAATGCACGAGCACTGCCAAAAGGCACAGGAAGGCGCTTAGCATCCGGCTTGTACGCAAAGCTTTCAGACTGCCAGAGGACCGTAGCTGTGGTAAGCCGGTTTGCTCATTTGACGTTAGATGTCACCTGCAAGAACTTCACCGGCATCTGGTTTATGCTGCTACCCGTTGTTAGGCGACAACAAGGGCACATGTAGCAAATGCTTTTTCCTGGCCCATTTTGCTAGGCCACGCTCTTCTGTGGCTCTTTAGTGCTTGCCAAACTCCTCTGTGCCTGCTGCTGCTTCCATCTGACAAGGAGCACAGCCTTCTGACAGCTGCTTTCAACTTGCCTAAGAAGGAGCTTGGCCATTGGAATGTGCGGCAAATCTGAGTGTGCGGAAGGCGCAGGTGCCAGCTCCAGACAGAAGCGATCCCCCGGTTCAGTTTCTATTTGCCAGACGCATTGGAAATGTTTTCCACTGGCATTCGCGCCAAGAGTCGCAGGTTGCTTAACTCAGGAGCTCTGAGAATGGAACGGCAAGAGGTGTTCCGCTTTCGTCATAAACAGTGCTCCAGAGCGCTTGGCAACGGGCACAACGAAACGTGTGTGCGGGATAGTGACCATTCCCGCCTAGTGCTGGCAATGCACGAGCACTGCCAAAAGGCACAGGAAGGCGCTTAGCATCCGGCTTGTGCGCAAAGCTTTCAGACTGCCAGAGGACCGTAGCTGTGGTAAGCCGGTTTGCTCATTTGACGTTAGATGTCACCTGCAAGAACTTCACCCGCATCTGGTTTATGCTGCTACCCGTTGTTAGGCGACAACAAGGGCACATGTAGCAAATGCTTTTTCCTGGCCCATTTTGCTAGGCCACGCTCTTCTGTGGCTCTTTAGTGCTTGCCAAACTCCTCTGTGCCTGCTGCTGCTTCCATCTGACAAGGAGCACAGCCTTCTGACAGCTGCTTTCAACTTGCCTAAGAAGGAGCTTGGCCATTGGAATGTGCGGCAAATCTGAGTGTGCGGAAGGCGCAGGTGCCAGCTCCAGACAGAAGCGATCCCCCGGTTCAGTTTCTATTTGCCAGACGCATTGGAAATGTTTTCCACTGGCATTCGCGCCAAGAGTCGCAGGTTGCTTAACTCAGGAGCTCTGAGAATGGAACGGCAAGAGGTGTTCCGCTTTCGTCATAAACAGTGCTCCAGAGCGCTTGGCAACGGGCACAACGAAACGTGTGTGCGGGATAGTGACCATTCCCGCCTAGTGCTGGCAATGCACGAGCACTGCCAAAAGGCACAGGAAGGCGCTTAGCATCCGGCTTGTGCGCAAAGCTTTCAGACTGCCAGAGGACCGTAGCTGTGGTAAGCCGGTTTGCTCATTTGACGTTAGATGTCACCTGCAAGAACTTCACCCGCATCTGGTTTATGCTGCTACCCGTTGTTAGGCGACAACAAGGGCACATGTAGCAAATGCTTTTTCCTGGCCCATTTTGCTAGGCCACGCTCTTCTGTGGCTCTTTAGTGCTTGCCAAACTCCTCTGTGCCTGTTGCTGCTTCCATCTGACAAGGAGCACAGCCTTCTGACAGCTGCTTTCAACTTGCCTAAGAAGGAGCTTGGCCATTGGAATGTGCGGCAAATCTGAGTGTGCGGAAGGCGCAGGTGCCAGCTCCAGACAAAAGCGATCCCCCGGTTCAGTTTCTATTTGCCAGACGCATTGGAAATGTTTTCCACTGGCATTCGCGCCAAGAGTCGCAGGTTGCTTAACTCAGGAGCTCTGAGAATGGAACGGCAAGAGGTGTTCCGCTTTCGTCATAAACAGTGCTCCAGAGCGCTTGGCAACGGGCACAACGAAACGTGTGTGCGGGATAGTGACCATTCCCGCCTAGTGCTGGCAATGCACGAGCACTGCCAAAAGGCACAGGAAGGCGCTTAGCATCCGGCTTGTGCGCAAAGCTTTCAGACTGCCAGAGGACCGTAGCTGTGGTAAGCCGGCTTGCTCATTTGACGTTAGATGTCACCTGCAAGAACTTCACCCGCATCTGGTTTATGCTGCTACCCGTTGTTAGGCGACAACAAGGGCACATGTAGCAAATGCTTTTTCCTGGCCCATTTTGCTAGGCCACGCTCTTCTGTGGCTCTTTAGTGCTTGCCAAACTCCTCTGTGCCTGCTGCTGCTTCCATCTGACAAGGAGCACAGCCTTCTGACAGCTGCTTTCAACTTGCCTAAGAAGGAGCTTGGCCATTGGAATGTGCGGCAAATCTGAGTGTGCGGAAGGCGCAGGTGCCAGCTCCAGACAAAAGCGATCCCCCGGTTCAGTTTCTATTTGCCAGATGCATTGGAAATGTTTTCCACTGGCATTCGCGCCAGGAGTCGCAGGTTGCTTAACTCAGGAGCTCTGAGAATGGAACGGCAAGAGGTGTTCCGCTTTCGTCATAAACAGTGCTCCAGAGCGCTTGGCAACGGGCACAACGAAACGTGTGTGCGGGATAGTGACCATTCCCGCCTAGTGCTGGCAATGCACGAGCACTGCCAAAAGGCACAGGAAGGCGCTTAGCATCCGGCTTGTGCGCAAAGCTTTCAGACTGCCAGAGGACCGTAGCTGTGGTAAGCCGGCTTGCTCATTTGACGTTAGATGTCACCTGCAAGAACTTCACCCGCATCTGGTTTATGCTGCTACCCGTTGTTAGGCGACAACAAGGGCACATGTAGCAAATGCTTTTTCCTGGCCCATTTTGCTAGGCCACGCTCTTCTGTGGCTCTTTAGTGCTTGCCAAACTCCTCTGTGCCTGCTGCTGCTTCCATCTGACAAGGAGCACAGCCTTCTGACAGCTGCTTTCAACTTGCCTAAGAAGGAGCTTGGCCATTGGAATGTGCGGCAAATCTGAGTGTGCGGAAGGCGCAGGTGCCAGCTCCAGACAGAAGCGATCCCCCGGTTCAGTTTCTATTTGCCAGACGCATTGGAAATGTTTTCCACTGGCATTCGCGCCAAGAGTCGCAGGTTGCTTAACTCAGGAGCTCTGAGAATGGAACGGCAAGAGGTGTTCCGCTTTCGTCATAAACAGTGCTCCAGAGCGCTTGGCAACGGGCACAACGAAACGTGTGTGCGGGATAGTGACCATTCCCGCCTAGTGCTGGCAATGCACGAGCACTGCCAAAAGGCACAGGAAGGCGCTTAGCATCCGGCTTGTGCGCAAAGCTTTCAGACTGCCAGAGGACCGTAGCTGTGGTAAGCCGGCTTGCTCATTTGACGTTAGATGTCACCTGCAAGAACTTCACCCGCATCTGGTTTATGCTGCTACCCGTTGTTAGGCGACAACAAGGGCACATGTAGCAAATGCTTTTTCCTGGCCCATTTTGCTAGGCCACGCTCTTCTGTGGCTCTTTAGTGCTTGCCAAACTCCTCTGTGCCTGCTGCTGCTTCCATCTGACAAGGAGCACAGCCTTCTGACAGCTGCTTTCAACTTGCCTAAGAAGGAGCTTGGCCATTGGAATGTGCGGCAAATCTGAGTGTGCGGAAGGCGCAGGTGCCAGCTCCAGACAGAAGCGATCCCCCGGTTCAGTTTCTATTTGCCAGACGCATTGGAAATGTTTTCCACTGGCATTCGCGCCAAGAGTCGCAGGTTGCTTAACTCAGGAGCTCTGAGAATGGAACGGCAAGAGGTGTTCCGCTTTCGTCATAAACAGTGCTCCAGAGCGCTTGGCAACGGGCACAACGAAACGTGTGTGCGGGATAGTGACCATTCCCGCCTAGTGCTGGCAATGCACGAGCACTGCCAAAAGGCACAGGAAGGCGCTTAGCATCCGGCTTGTGCGCAAAGCTTTCAGACTGCCAGAGGACCGTAGCTGTGGTAAGCCGGGTTGCTCATTTGACGTTAGATGTCACCTGCAAGAACTTCACCCGCATCTGGTTTATGCTGCTACCCGTTGTTAGGCGACAACAAGGGCACATGTAGCAAATGCTTTTTCCTGGCCCATTTTGCTAGGCCACGCTCTTCTGTGGCTCTTTAGTGCTTGCCAAACTCCTCTGTGCCTGCTGCTGCTTCCATCTGACAAGGAGCACAGCCTTCTGACAGCTGCTTTCAACTTGCCTAAGAAGGAGCTTGGCCATTGGAATGTGCGGCAAATCTGAGTGTGCGGAAGGCGCAGGTGCCAGCTCCAGACAAAAGCGATCCCCCGGTTCAGTTTCTATTTGCCAGACGCATTGGAAATGTTTTCCACTGGCATTCGCGCCAAGAGTCGCAGGTTGCTTAACTCAGGAGCTCTGAGAATGGAACGGCAAGAGGTGTTCCGCTTTCGTCATAAACAGTGCTCCAGAGCGCTTGGCAACGGGCACAACGAAACGTGTGTGCGGGATAGTGACCATTCCCGCCTAGTGCTGGCAATGCACGAGCACTGCCAAAAGGCACAGGAAGGCGCTTAGCATCCGGCTTGTGCGCAAAGCTTTCAGACTGCCAGAGGACCGTAGCTGTGGTAAGCCGGTTTGCTCATTTGACGTTAGATGTCACCTGCAAGAACTTCACCCGCATCTGGTTTATGCTGCTACCCGTTGTTAGGCGACAACAAGGGCACATGTAGCAAATGCTTTTTCCTGGCCCATTTTGCTAGGCCACGCTCTTCTGTGGCTCTTTAGTGCTTGCCAAACTCCTCTGTGCCTGCTGCTGCTTCCATCTGACAAGGAGCACAGCCTTCTGACAGCTGCTTTCAACTTGCCTAAGAAGGAGCTTGGCCATTGGAATGTGCGGCAAATCTGAGTGTGCGGAAGGCGCAGGTGCCAGCTCCAGACAAAAGCGATCCCCCGGTTCAGTTTCTATTTGCCAGACGCATTGGAAATGTTTTCCACTGGCATTCGCGCCAAGAGTCGCAGGTTGCTTAACTCAGGAGCTCTGAGAATGGAACGGCAAGAGGTGTTCCGCTTTCGTCATAAACAGTGCTCCAGAGCGCTTGGCAACGGGCACAACGAAACGTGTGTGCGGGATAGTGACCATTCCCGCCTAGTGCTGGCAATGCACGAGCACTGCCAAAAGGCACAGGAAGGCGCTTAGCATCCGGCTTGTGCGCAAAGCTTTCAGACTGCCAGAGGACCGTAGCTGTGGTAAGCCGGTTTGCTCATTTGACGTTAGATGTCACCTGCAAGAACTTCACCCGCATCTGGTTTATGCTGCTACCCGTTGTTAGGCGACAACAAGGGCACATGTAGCAAATGCTTTTTCCTGGCCCATTTTGCTAGGCCACGCTCTTCTGTGGCTCTTTAGTGCTTGCCAAACTCCTCTGTGCCTGCTGCTGCTTCCATCTGACAAGGAGCACAGCCTTCTGACAGCTGCTTTCAACTTGCCTAAGAAGGAGCTTGGCCATTGGAATGTGCGGCAAATCTGAGTGTGCGGAAGGCGCAGGTGCCAGCTCCAGACAAAAGCGATCCCCCGGTTCAGTTTCTATTTGCCAGACGCATTGGAAATGTTTTCCACTGGCATTCGCGCCAAGAGTCGCAGGTTGCTTAACTCAGGAGCTCTGAGAATGGAACGGCAAGAGGTGTTCCGCTTTCGTCATAAACAGTGCTCCAGAGCGCTTGGCAACGGGCACAACGAAACGTGTGTGCGGGATAGTGACCATTCCCGCCTAGTGCTGGCAATGCACGAGCACTGCCAAAAGGCACAGGAAGGCGCTTAGCATCCGGCTTGTGCGCAAAGCTTTCAGACTGCCAGAGGACCGTAGCTGTGGTAAGCCGGCTTGCTCATTTGACGTTAGATGTCACCTGCAAGAACTTCACCCGCATCTGGTTTATGCTGCTACCCATTGTTAGGCGACAACAAGGGCACATGTAGCAAATGCTTTTTCCTGGCCCATTTTGCTAGGCCACGCTCTTCTGTGGCTCTTTAGTGCTTGCCAAACTCCTCTGTGCCTGCTGCTGCTTCCATCTGACAAGGAGCACAGCCTTCTGACAGCTGCTTTCAACTTGCCTAAGAAGGAGCTTGGCCATTGGAATGTGCGGCAAATCTGAGTGTGCGGAAGGCGCAGGTGCCAGCTCCAGACAAAAGTGATCCCCCGGTTCAGTTTCTATTTGCCAGACGCATTGGAAATGTTTTCCACTGGCATTCGCGCCAAGAGTCGCAGGTTGCTTAACTCAGGAGCTCTGAGAATGGAACGGCAAGAGGTGTTCCGCTTTCGTCATAAACAGTGCTCCAGAGCGCTTGGCAACGGGCACAACGAAACGTGTGTGCGGGATAGTGACCATTCCCGCCTAGTGCTGGCAATGCACGAGCACTGCCAAAAGGCAAAGGAAGGTGCTTAGCATCCGGCTTGTGCGCAAAGCTTTCAGACTGCCAAAGGACCGTAGC